>NC_092374.1:92004663-92304663 GCF_030028105.1 Mobula birostris
CCCCCAGCCCTTCTCTCCCCACTCCCGCCACCTCCCCTCCCCCCACCCCTTCTCTCCCCTCTCCCCCACCTCCCCTCCCCCACCCCTTCTCTCCCCTCTCCCCCACCTCCCCTCCCCCACCCCTTCTCTCCCCACTCCCCCACCCCTTCTCTCCCCACTCCCCCACCTCCCCTCCCCCCACCCCTTCTCTCCCCTCTCCCCCACACCTTCTCTCCCCACTCCCCCACTCCCCTCCCCCACCCCTTCTCTCCCCTCTCCCCCACCTCCCCTCCCCCACCCCTTCTCTCCCCTCTCCCCCACCTCCCCTCCCCCACCCCTTCTCTCCCCTACCTCCCCTCCCCCACCCCTTCTCTCCCCACTCCCCCACCCCTTCTCTCCACTCCTTCTCTCCCCTCTCCCCCACCTCCCCTCCCCCCACCCCTTCTCTCCCCACTCCCCCACTCCCCTCCCCTAGCCCTTCTCTCCCCACTCCCCCACCTCCCCTCCCACCCCCTTCTCTTCCCCACTCCCCCACCTCCCCTCCCCCACACCCTTCTCTCCCCACGTCCCCCACTCCCCCACTCCCCTCCCCCACCCCTTCTCTTCCCACTCCCCCACTCCCTCCTCACTACCCGATACCCCACCCCGGACCGGAAGTCCCCCATTGCCATAGCACCACCTCCCGCCGCTCCCAAGGGCAACCACCGCCGCATCTCGACGAGCCGGTAATCCGAGCGGAAGTGACGAGCCGCTTCTCACGTCGCTGGGGGCGGGGCGTCACTGCGAGGCTGGAACAGTGGACTCCGCTGGAGTCCTAGCGCCCGATGGCTGCGCTCCGTCGCTCGGCCCTGCAAGACTATCCTAGCATTCGACATGATCACTTTTAATCCCCTCACTTCTTCACTCTCTGAAATATTTAGCTATCTCCATCTGAGATAAGATTGTTTTTGCAACACCAGCCAATCTATCTCCCTCCTGTACGCCTCCTCGTTGCCATCTGACATTCTGCCAAAATTGGTATAATTTAGTACAACACTGGTTGAGGTGAAGTTTGAACAGGTTTGTTACCTCACCCAAGGGTCATATAAATTTCTACAGATGTACGGTGGAGAGCGTTCGGACTGGTCGCATCACCGCCCGGTATGGAGGCACCAATGCTCAGGATCGGAAGAGGGCTCAGCCATCTCCATCCATCGTGGGCACAACGTACCCCACCACCTCTGAAAAGTGGTGCCTCGAGTGGGCGGCACAGTCAACACCTCACAGTACAGGCGACCTGGGTTCAATTCCCACCGCCGACTGTAAGGAGTCTTGCCATTCTGCCCGTGATCTAGGTGCTCTGGTCTCCTCCCACGCTACAAAGATGTACCACTCGGTAGGTTAATTGGTCAGTGTAAACTCTCCCACGATTAGGCTAGGGTTAAATTGGGGCTTGTGGGGTGGTGAGGCTTGAAGGCCTGGAGGGGACTTTCTGCCTGTATCTCAATAGATAGACAAATCCATAAATAAAATATGAAGGCTTTATCAATAAAAGACCCTCACCCACCCCGGGACATACCCTCTTCTCATTGCTGCCATCAGGGAGGGGGTACAGGAGCCTCAGAGACACACACTCAATGTTTTAGCAACAGCTTCTTCCCCTCCACCATCAGATCTCTGAATGGCCCATGGACACCGTTTCCTTTGTACTGTATATTTTGTAATTTATAGTGATTTTAATATCTTTGTACTGTATTTCTGCCACAAAACAGCAAGCTTCATGTCGGTGATTATAAACCTGATTCTGTTTCCAATGTAGGCCAGCCCAAGGATATGGGAAGGTATTCCCTGGGTTTCTGTGCACAGTGAAGAAATAACTCAATCACCTTCCAATCTCTAGCCGCTGAGGGGTTAGTTCTGACTGACGGAACATTCTGGCATTTCCCCTTTCCTTCTCAGTCCTGAAGAAGGGTCTCGACCCAAAATGTTGATGTTTATTTATTTAGATGCTGCCTGACCTGGGGGGGGGGGGTGTTGTTAGTTGACGGAACGCTCTGTTGAGGGGACAGTCCTCCATTCAGGCTGAATTCCCAGAGGAGGCCAAAGACACGGGATACACCCACCTCCATTGCTATACGCAATCAGTCACCAGAGGCCACTATGGTTCCTCCAGCTGTGCCTTGGTGAAAGTCTTGTCCCAAGTACAACATTCCTGCTGTCCCATTCACGGCAATCAAAGCCGGCTTTCTTCAAAGTTGAAAGTTCAAAGTAAACTTTGATGTTCAAAGTTATCAAATACTACCCTGAGATTAATTTTCTTGCAGGCATTTACAGGAAAATAAACACAATAGAAGTTACAAAAACTATACCGAGAAGTTCAAAGTAAATGTTGTTATTAAAGTACATATACGTCACCACATACAACCCCGAGATTCATTTTCCTGCAGGCATACTCAGAAAATCTTTTGAGTAGTAACTATAACAGGATCAGTGAAAGATCAGTCAAAGTGCAGAAACTGTGCAAATGCAAATATAAATAAATAGCAATAAATAACAAGGATGTGAGATAAAGAGTCCTTAAAGTGAGTCCATAGGTAGGTTGTGGGAGCATTTCAATGATGGGACAGTGAGTGTAGTTAACCCCTTTGGTTCAAGAGCCTGATTTGAGGGGTAGTAACTGATCTTGTACCTTCAGTCTGATGGACATAAACAGAACTGTGTGAAAGTCTTAGGCACATATCTATAGCCAGAGAGCCTAAGACCTTTGCACAGAACTGTAGTAATTTACTGTATTGCACTGGACTGTTGCCACAAAAAAAAACAAATTTCACAACATATGTGAGTGATGATAAATCTGATCCTGATATGGGTTTCTATTGTGGACTGGCAGTGGGAAGAGGGCGGGGAGAGGAAAATTATTGTTGAGAAAAGGGGAGGGAGCGGGAAGCACCAGAGAGACATTCTGTAATGATCAATAAACCAATTGTTTGGAATCAAATGACCTTGCCTGGTGTCTCAGGGCTGGGTGTGTCTGCACCCATCCCTGGCACTCCTTCTCTGCCACCTGTCCCACAACGCTCCTGTGGTGCTCCACCCTCGCAATTGCCCAACATCCTTTGCTACTTGCTGTCCAATACAGTGCTGTGCAAAAGTCCCCTCCCACCTTCAATGCATGCCCCCTGGCGTTAGATATTTCAACCCTGAGAAACAGATACTCTCTGTCTATGCCTCTCCTAGTCTTATAAACCTCTATCAGATCTCCCTCAGCCTCCGACGCTCCAGAGAAAACAAGCCTCTCAATGTAGCACACACCCCTCTAAACCAGGCAGCAACCTCTTCTGCACCTCCTCCAAAGCCTCAGCTTCCCCCATAGTGGGGTAACTCCAGTTGTGGCCTAACCACGGTCTGATAATGTTGCAACATAACCTCCTGACTATTGAACTCAACGGCTCAGCTAATAAAAGCAAGCACTCCATAAGCCTTCTTAACCACCTTATCGACCCCTACAGCTGTGAGCTTGGATCCGAAGATCTCTCTGCTCAGTGGTGAATGAAGTTATCCACACCAGTTCAGGAGCCCGGTGGTTGTAGGGTAGTCACTGTCCCTGAAGCTGGTGGTGTGGGACCTAAGGCTTCTGCGCAAGACTATGTACGCACAGGCGCAGTGAATCACGGCCACATAGTATCAGATAAGTTCCATTCACAAGAAAAAACATAAATTAAAACAAAAAAAAATACACACTGTTCTTACAAGGAGAAACACTTGAGCACATCTACACGAAACACTGTCCCAGAGAAGCATCATCCATTATCAGGGACCCACCACCCAGCTCAGGCTCTCGTCTCGCTGCTGCCATCAGGAAGGAGGTACAGGAGCCTCAGGACCCTCACCACCAGGTTCAGAAACAGTCATTACCCCTCAACCATCAGGCTCCTGAACCAGAGGGGTATAACTTCACTCAGCTTCAATTGCCCCTTTCATTGAAACGTCCTCACACCTATGGACTCTTCATCTCACGTTCTCAGTATTTATTTTTATTATTGCTTCTTATTTCTGTATTTGCACAGTTTATTGTCTTCTGCAAGCAAGCTTTTTCCATGGAGGTTAGGTGGACAACAACTAGAGGTCATGGGTTAAGGGTGAAAGGTGAGAAGTTTAAGGGGAGCATGAGGAGGCCTCCCATGGTTATTATTCTATTATGGATGGGTTGAGTATGCCCACAAGAAAGTGAATCTCAGGGCTGATTATGGTGACATATATGTATTTTGATAATAAAATTACTTTGAACTTTGAACAAGAAGTCCATTTTAATGCAAGGAAATCAAAGTGGTGATAGTGTTGCTATACTGAGGTAGCGACTAGGGCTGTGCCAATTGTACAAGGAGCAAATGTCATTCTTGAACCTTGTCTTTAAGCTGTGTTCTCCAGGTAAGGTTTTATTCCTTGGAGCATAGGAGTCTTTCCAGAGGTGTCTAAGATCCTAGATAAAGTGATTGGAGAACCAAGACCTAGAGGGCATTGGGGCATTGTATTAAGGCGAGAAGGGAAAGATTTGAAAGGCAACTGCTGGTCAACTTCTCCACCCAGAGGGTAGTGAGGCTGTGGAATAAGCTGCCAGAGGAAGTGGTTGAGGCTGATACATTAACAACATTGAAATTACAGACTCACCACTCTCTGGCTAAACAAATTCCTCTTCATCTCTGTTCTAAATAGACGTCCTTCTATCCTGAGGATGCGCCCTCTTGCCCAAGACTCCCCCACTATTGGAAACATCCTCTCCATGTCCACTCTACTAGGCCCTTCAATATTCAGTAGGTCCCTCCTCATTCTTCTAAACTCCAGCAAGAACAGGCCAAGAGCGATCAAATGCTCCTCATACGATACTGTGCAAAAGTCTTAGGCACATATATATAGCTCGGGTGATTAAGACTTGTGCACAGTGCTGTATTTGTCAATGTGGAGCGGACAGCGAGACTGTAAATCTGGCGGGAGTAAAGGATGTTGGAAATAGCGAGGGTGGAGCGCCATGGGAGGGGTGTGGAACTGGTGGCAGAGGAGGACTACCAGGGTGGAGGGTTGTGTGGGTACAGACACACCCAGCCCTGAGACACCAGGCAAGTTCATTTGATTCCAAACAGTTGGTTTATTGATCATTACAGAATACCATAGCATTGGAGAGGGATAGGAACAGACAAGTTAGGGAAACGTTTAACTGGAGTAAGGGGAAATATGAGGCTATCAGGCAGGAACTTGGAAGCATAAATTGGGAACAGATGTTCTCAGGGAAACATACGGAAGAAATGTGGCAAAAGTTCAGGGGATATTTGCTTGGGGTTCTGAGTAGGTACATTCCAATGAGACAGGGAAAGGAAGGTAGGGTACAGGAACCGTGGTGTACAAAGGCTGTTGTAAATCTAGTCAAGAAAAGAAGAGCTTACGAAAGGTTCAAAAAACTTGGTAATGATAGAGAGCTAGAAGATTATAAGGCTAGCAGGAAGGAGCTTAAGAATGAAATTAAGAGAGCCAGAAGGGGCCATGAGAAGGCCTTGGTGGACAGGATTAAGGAAAACCCCAAGGCATTCTACAAGTATGTGAAGAGCAAAATAATAAGACATGAGAGAAAAGGACCAATCAAGTGTGACAATGGAAAAGTGTGTATGGAACTGGAGGAAATAGCAGAGGTACTTAATGAATACTTTGCTTTGGTATTCACTACGGAAAAGGATCTTGGTGATTGTAGGGATGAATTGCAGCAGATTGAAAAGCTTGAGCATGTAGATATTAAGAAAGAGGATGTGCTGGAGCTTTTGGAAAGCATCAAGTTGGATAAGTCACCGGGACCGGACGAGATGTACCCCAGGCTACTGTGGGAGGTGAGGGAGGAGATTGCTGAGCCTCTGGCAATGATCTTTGCATCATCAATGGGGATGGGAGAGGTTCCGGAGGATTGGAGGGTTGCGGATGTTGTTCCTCTATTCAAGAAAGGGAGTAGAGATAGCCCTGGAAATTATAGACCAGTGAGTCTTACTTCAGTGGTTGGTAAGTTGATGGAGAAGATCCTGAGAGGCAGGATTTATGAACATTTGGAGAGGCATAATATGATTAGGAGTAGTCAGCATGGTTTTGTCAAAGGCAGGTCGTGCCTTACGAGCCTGATTGATTTTTTTGAGGATCTGACTAAACACATTGATGAAGGTAGAGCCGTAGATGTAGTGTATATGGATTTCAGCAAGGCATTTGATAAGGTACCCCATGCAAGGTTTATTGAGAAAGTAAGGAGGCATGGGATCCAAGGGGACATTGCTTTGTGGATCCAGAACTGGCTTGCCCACAGAAGGCAAAGAGTGGTTGTAGATGGGTCATATTCTGCATGGAGGTCGATGACCAGTGGTGTGCCTCAGGGATCTGTTCTGGGACCCCTACTCTTTGTGATTTTTATAAATGACCTGGATGAGGAAGTGGAGGGATGGGTTAGTAAATTTGCTGATGACACAAAGGTTGGAGGTGTTGTGGATAGTGTGGAGGGCTGTTAGAGGTTACAGTGGGACATTGATAGGATGCAAAACTGGGCTGAGAAGTGGCAGATGGAGTTCAACCCAGATAAGTGTGAGATGGTTCATTTTGGTAGGTCAAATATGATGGCAGAATATAGTATTAATGGTAACACTCTTGGCAGTGTGGAGGATCAGCGGGATCTTGGGGTCCAAGTCCATTGGACACTCAAAACTGTTATGCAGGTTGACTCTGTGGTTAAGAAGGCATACAGTGAATTGGCCTTCATCAATCGTGGGACTGAGTTTAAGAGCCGAGAGGTAATGTTGCAGCTACATAGGACCCTGGTCAGACCCCAGTTGGAGTACTGTGCTCAGTTCTGGTTGCCTCACTGCAGGAAGGACGTGGAAACCATAGAAAGGGTGCAGAGGAGATTTACAAGGATGTTGCCTGGATTGGGGAGCATGCCTTATGAGAATAGGTTGAGTGAACTCGGCCTTTTCTCCTTGGAGTGATGGAGGATGAGAGGTGACCTGATAGAGGTGTACAAGATAATGAGAGGCATTGATCGTGTGTGTAGTCAGAGAATTTTCCCCAGGGCTGAAGTGGCTAGCACGAGACGGCATAGCTTTAATGTGCTTGGAAGTAGAGGAGATATCAGAAGTAAGTTTTTTTACGCAGAGTGGTGAGTGCGTGGAATGGGCTGCCGGCGGCGATAGTGGAGGCGGAAATGATAGGGTCTTTTAAGAGACTCCTGGATGGATACATGGAGCTTAGAAAAATAGAGGGCTATGGGTAATGCCTAGGTAGTTCTAATGTGGGGACATGCTCGGCACAGCTTTGTGGGCCGAAGGGCCTGTATCGTACTGTCTCTATTCAATGTTTCTATTCAATGTTTCTATGTCTCTCTGGTGCCTCCTGCTCACTCCCCCTCCCCTCCCCTTTTCCTAACATGATTCCTCTCTCGTTATCCCTGTCCCACTCTCAGTCTACAAAAGAAGCCCATATCAGAATCAGATTTATCATGGAGTTATAGAAAACTACAGTACAGAAACAGGCCCTTCAGTCCATCTAGTCCACACCAAACCATCTTATCTGCATACACCCATTGACCTGCAACAGGACCATAGCCCTCCATACCCTTCCTATGCATGTACTTATCCAAACTTCCATTCAACATTGATATTGAAATTGCATCCACTACTTGCACAGGCAACTCATTCCACCCTCTCACCACCTTCTGAATGAAGAAGTTTCCCCTCATGCTCCCCTTAAACTTCTCACCTTTCACCCTTAACCCATGACCTCTAGTTGTTGTCCCATCCAATGTCTATGGAAAAAGCCTGCTTGCATTTACTCTGTCTAGACCCCTCATAATTTTGCATACCTCTATCAAATCTCCCCTCAATCTTCAAGTCAAGTCGCTTTTTATTGTCATTTCGACCATAAGCTGCTGGTACAGTACACAGTAAAAATGAAACAACGTTCCTCCAGGACCCACTTTAAAGAAACACACACAACATGCTGGAGGAATGCAGCAGATCAGACAGCATCCCTGGAGTGGAATAAACAGTTGACATTTTGGGCAGAGACCCTTCATCAGGGCTGGAAAGGAATGGGAAAGGAGCCAGAATAGGAAGCTGGTGGGGGGATAGGAAGGAGTGAAAGCTGGCAGTGATAGGTGATACCAGGTGAGGGGCAAAGTGGAGTGGAGGAGGGAGGGATGAAGTGAGAATCTAGGAGGGGAGAGGTGGAAGAGGCAAAGGGCTCAGAAACATAAGAAGTTCTGCAGATGCTGGAAATCCAAAGCAACACAAACAAAATGTTGGCAGAACTCAGCAGGTCAGGTAGCATCTGTGGAAACGAATAAACAGTTGACATTTCCCACTGAGACCCTTCTTCGGGACGGAGAAGGAAGGGGGGAGACACCAGAATAACATGGTGTAGGGAGGGGAAAGAGGCTAGTTGGTAGGGAATTGGTGAAGCCAATCACAAACAGGAGGAAATGTGCAGAGGCTGGAAATCCAAGCAACACGCAACAGGCCAGGCAGCATCCAGGAAAAGAGTACAGCTGATGTTTCGGGTCGAGACCCTTCATCCGGACTGGAGGAAAAAAGCTGAGGAGAAGGGGGGTGGAGCACCAGAGGGAGGTGATGGGCGGGCAAGGAGATGAGGTGAGAGAGGGAAAAGGGGAGGGAAATGGTGAGGGTGGGTGGGGGAGTTCGAGAAATCAATGTTCAGGCCAACAGGTTGGAGGCTACCCAGACTGAATATGAGGTCAATGAAGTATGAATTTCTTGAACTTCTGGTAATGCCCCCCCCCCCACCTCTCTGTCCTTCATCATTCCCCACCCACCTTTTCCCTCCCTCACCTCATCTCCCTGCTCACCCATCACCTCTCTCTGGTGCTCCCCCTTTTTCTTTCTTCCACAGCCTCTTTCACCAATCAACTTTGCAGCTCCTGATTTCATCCCCCCCCCCCCCCACCTATCATCTTGAGCTTCCCTCTCCTCTCCGCCCACCTTTTCAATCTACCCTCAGCTCGGTGAGGCCGGGTGGGCGGGGGAAGGTCAAGGGCTGGAGAAAAGGGAATGTGATAGGCGAGGAGAGTGGACCACAGGGGAACGGGAGGGAGGAGGTGATGGGCAGCTGAGTGGAGGGAGAAGGTCAGAGTGGGGGATAGAGGAAGGGTGGTGGCTGGAGCAGGAGGGAGGACATGGAAAGGGAAGGCGGGGAAAGACAGAGCTGATGGGGCAGGAGAGGAGGAATGAGGGGGTGAGAGGGGACCCGGAATGAGGAATGGAAAATGACAGAAGGGGGAGGAGCAGGAATGACCAGAAGTTGGAGAAATCAATGTTCAAGCCATCAGGTTGGAAGCTACCCAGATGGAATATGCGGCGTTGCCCGTATTTTAAAGACACGGCGACGTGTCTTTATGGTAAAGGGATGCAAGATTTTTAGCCAGAACAACGCGCACCTATCTCCCAAAATTGCAACGCGAGGGTCTCACGGTCTGCGGGCCCTGCCATTCCAAGATGGGGGCATGTGATCTCCACTCTTGGCTAGTCCGAGTTCTGGTATTTCCGACCGCGACTGTTCATTCTCATCCATAGATGCTGCCCGACCTGCTGAGATGCCCCAGCACGTTGTGTGCGTTGCTCCGGATTCCTAACATCGTGCCCCTTTAAGAAGTCTGTGCCGCTGCGAAAGTCCCGCATTCTGATAGAGCCGCGTAATACTTCCTTGTCCATTCAAACGATATAAGGCCTTGTTTCGATTTCCTCACGCTGTCTGCTGAACGACTGTACTTTGGGATTGGTGGAACTATTCAGTGTGTTTGAGAAGAGCTGATCGGGGTAATGGGCAGGTGTGGTCTGAAGTTACGGACAGCCGTCGCTCTACACCTTCTGGCAGTCATCGTCGGTGAGTGCCCTCCGGCTCACAGTGGTGGAGGTGTGAGTGAGTGAGAATGGACGTACGATTGAGTGAGTGAGTGAGTGAGTGTGATTGAGCAAGCCCGGGTGAGGGAGTTGAGCGGGTTTCGCGGGGCAGACGCGTCTCTACCAAAGTAGGTGTAAGGCGCCCCTTCTATCCGCTAGCCCGCACGTCACCCTTGGGAAAGGTGTAGCACCTCTCCACCGATCAGGGTCATGTGAAGCCATGGGATCAGGTGGTGGATGGTCGTACGAGCCGCCGGTGCAGATCACGAGTCCTGGTTATGTGACCACTGACACCAGGCAGACAATCTCTTAAGAGTATTGATAATGGCTGGGGTCACCCGTCTTGTAAAGACACTGCCCAGAAGAAGGCAATGGAAAACCACTTCTGTAGAAAAATTTGCCCAAAACAATCACGGTCAAAGACCACGATCGGCCACATCATACGACACGGCGCATAATGCGGGAATTCGAGCTGGTGTGGGAGTGTGCGCGTTTGTGTGCTTGTGTCTGTGTTTGTTTGTGTGTGTGTGTGTGTGTGTGTGTGTGTGTGTGTGTGTGTGTGTGTGTGTGTGTGAGAGAGAGAGAGAGAGAGAGAGGTGTTGGCGGCGGGGTCGGGGGTCTGTGAGGGGTTACACGGGAAGGGAGGCAGGACATGACTGCCCGTCGGAACAACCGAATGAGTAACTTTCCAAGGCGACCTGGCTGGGTATTACAGTGGGATAATCCGCAGGAACAATTGGAAAGAAGTGGGAAATTCCCACCGTCCTGTACGTCAGAAGAGATCACTACTACCTTCAGCTTCATCTCCCACACCACCAGGTTCAGGAACAGTTAATACCCCACAACCATCAACTCCTGAACCAGCGTGGATAACTTCACTCACTCCAACACGGAACTGATTCCGCAGCCGACGGACTCGCTAAGGTTCCACAGCACAAGTACAGCGTTCTTTCTTTCCTTTTTGCATTCGATACATTTCTTTTTTGCATGTTGGTTGTTTGTCTTGAAACCTTTCGAATGTTGAAAAGCTTAGAGAGAGTAGATGTGGAGAGGATGTTTCCCATGGTGGGAGAGTCGAGGACAAGAGGGCACAGCCTCAGGATAGAGGGGCACTCTTTCAAAACAAAGATGTGGAGAAATTTCTTTAGCCAGAGGGCGGTGCATTCGTGGAATTTGCTGCCGCATGCAGTGGAGGAGACCAGGGGTCGTTGGGTGTATTTAAGGCAGAGATTGATAGGTTCTTGATTGGACATGGCATCAAAGGTTACGGGGAGAAGGCCGGGAACTGGAGTTGAGGAGGAGATGGGAAAAGGGATCAGCCATGATTAAATGGCGGAACAGACTCGATGGGCCAGATGGCTGAATTCTGCTCCTACGTCTTATGGTCTTGTCAGTACATAATTGTGCATAGTTTTAAAAAAACATTATTTCTCGGGATAGAGCGCAGACTAGGCAATGCGAACCGCGCTCCCCGCCCAACAACCCGCGATTTAATCCTAGCCTAATCACGGGAAAATATACCTACCAATTCACCTACCAACTGGTACGTCTTTGGACTGTGGGAGGAAACCGGAGCACCCGGAGGAAACCCACGCGGTCACGGGGAGAACGTACAGGCAGAGGCGGGAGTTGAAGCTAGGTCGCCTGTACTGTAAAGCGTTGCGCTAACCACTATACTTCATTGACTGGATTGTATTTCTCTGTTCTACTATGAATGCCAGCAAGAAACGAATCTCGGTGTAGTATCTGGTGACGTGTACGTATTTTGATATAAATTTACCTTGACAGAGTATGCAAAGCAAAGATAGGCTACAATGGGTTAAACCTCTTTGGTTAACTTATTGACCGGATACATTTGGCCTTTCACCTCTCTTGGCTATTTGCTTCGGCTGAATCCGAATTTGTTGTTTTCTGAAAAGTTCCCCCAGGGTTTTTAGTTAGCACAAAAATAACCCAGACAACGAAGTACTCTCTGTGACAGGCTCGCAAAATGGGATTAACTCTCCTCTCTCCAAGCCCACACAGTCCCAGGAAGAGGCCCAACTAGCTGGGGGCAGGCGGTGGAGGAGGAGGTCGCCCGGGGTCGGGACGAGGTTTCAGGGCAGATGTCTGGGGGCAGGCGGTGGAGGAGGAGGTCACCCGGGGTCAGGACGAGGTTTCAGGGCAGATGTCTGGGGGCAGGCGGTGGAGGAGGAGGAGGTCGCCCGGGGTCGGGACGTGGTTTCAGGACAGATGTCTGGGGGCAGGCGGTGGTCGCCCGGGGTCGGGACGTGGTTTCAGGACAGATGTCGCCTCATGTCCATAGTTGACAGACGCCCGAGCGGTCTTCAGTCGGTGGCGCCATATACTCGTTCGCTGAGAGTTTTAGTAGCCTGCGTCTTCGCATAAGACTTGTTGAAGAGGAAGGAAGATGGGGAAATTCTGAGGGACCGTATCAGATAAATGAAGTAAAGAGAAACATGTTTTAAGTGTGCGTCAGGCTCCGAGAGCCCGAGAGTTATGAAATCCTGATGGTTCGAAGTTTGGATCAGCGAGACCCGGTTTCGGGCAGGGTAGTGGAAAACTTCTCTTGCGGGATGTGGCAATTCAGAAAGACCTCCGGTGTCCCTGACCACCACAAATGTGGGAAGTGCATTCGGCTGCAGCTTCTAACAAACCGGGTTAGGAGACGGAGCTGGAACTGGATGAAGTCCGGATCATTCGGGAGGCTGAAAGGCGATAGACAGGGCATATAGAAAGGTAGTTACACCCAGGGTGCAGGACACAGGACACTGAGTGACAGTCTGGAAGGGGAACGGGATTAAGGAGCGAGTGTAGAGTTACCCAGTGACCAACCCCCTCAACAGCGGTGTACCACTGGATGCTTTCGGGCGCTCACCTAACAGAGGAAAGCCGTAGTGGTCGGGTCTCTGGCACTGACACTACCTCTGTGACTCAGAAAGGAAGAGGGGAGAAGGGGCACGTTGTGGTGATGGGTGATTCCTTAGTTAGGGGGAAAGGATAGGAGTTTCTGTGGGCGAGAACGAAATTCTCGGATGAAATGACGCTTCCCAGGTGCCAGGATCCGGGTTATCTCGGATCGAGTCCTCAGCATTATTACTCAATGGGAGGATGAAGAGCCAGCAGTCATGGTCCGTGTGCCATTGACATGGGGAGGATCAGTAACAAGGTTCTGCATAGGTGCTAAGTTAAAGGGGCGGGATCTCCAGGGTTGTGACCTCGGGATTGCTACCCGTGCCCCGAGCTTGTGAGCCTAGAACTATGAAGATTATACAGTTTAATATGCGGCTAAGGAGTTGCTGTGGGAGGGAGAGCACAAGATTTTTGGATCATTGGGCTCTCTTCCAGGGAACATGGGAGCTGTTCAGGACGCTTTGCACCTGAACTGGAGGGGGACTAATATCCTAGCGGGAAGGTTTAAAAGCACGGTGGGGTTTAAACTGGAGTTGCAGGGGGATGGGAACCAGAGTGCCAGAACAGTTAGCGAAAAGATTGTGGAGACAGATATTGGTAAGACCTCAGAGAAAATTAGGAATCAAAAGGTTAAGCAAGGTGCAACAAAATCAGAAAGAATGAACACAGGAGGGGGGGTGTTGAATGCGCACAGTGTATGTATGGAATTAAGGTAGATGAACTTGCAGCACAGTTACAGATTGGCAGGTATGGTGATGTAGGCATCACTGAATCATGTCTGAAAGATTATAGCTGGGAGCTTAATGTCCAAGGATACACATTATATAGAAAGGATAGGCAGGAAGATAGAGGGGCCAGTGTTGCTCTGTTGGTAAAAAATGAAATCAAATCATTAGAAAGCGGTGACATGGGGTCAGAAGATGTTGAATCATTGTGGGTAGAGTTAAGGAACTGCAAGGGTAAAAAGACCCTGATGGGAGTTGTATACAGACCCCAAACAGTAGTAAGGACGTGGGCTACAAATTACACCAGGAGATAGAAAATACATGCCAAAAGACCAATGTTACAATAGTCATGGAGAACTTCAATTTGCAGGTAGATTGGGAGAATTAGGTTGGTGCTGGATTACAGGAGGGGGAATTTCTATGAGATGGGATTTCAGAGCAACTCATGGTTGAGCTCATTTGAGGATCAGTTATTTTGGATTGGGGGTTGTGCAATGAACCAGAATTGATTAGAGTGGTAAAAGAACCCTCAGGGGAGAGTGAACTCACCCTGAAATCTGAGAAGAAGCTAAAGCTGGATGTGTCAGTAGAGTAAAGGAAATAACAGAGACATGAGAAAGGTGTTTGCCAACCCTTATTGGTAAATAACACTGGCAGGGACGATGGCAGAGCAGCAACAGCTGGAATTTCTGGAAGCAATTCAGAAGGCACAGGATATATACATCCCAAAGAGGAAAAAAACATTTTATAGGAAAAGTGACACACCCTGGTTAACAAGAAAAGCCAAAGCCAACATAAAGGCCAAAGAGAGGGCAGATAATAGAGCAAAAAACAGTGGGAAATTAGAGGATTGGGAAGCTTTTAGAGTCCAACAGAAGGCAACTAAAAAGTCATTAAGAAGGTAAAGAATATGAAAGTAAGCTAGCCAATAATATTAAAGAGGATACCAGAAGCTTTTTCAGATACATAAAGTCTAAACGAGAGGTGAGAGTGAATATTAGACCAGTGGAAAACAATGCTGGAGATGTACTAAGCAGGGAACAATGAAACGGCAGAAGAACTGAATAAGTTCCAGGTGTTGGGGGCATGAAGTGTGCAAAGTTCATAACTAAAGAGCAGGTTCTTTAGAAACTGAGAGGTCTGAAGGTAGAGAAGTCATCTGGACAAGATGGTGTACTCCTCTGAGTTCAAAAACAGGTGGCTGAAGAAATCGTGGAGGCATTAGTAAGTCAAGTCAAGTCAAGTCACTTTTTATTGTCATTTCGACAATAACTGCTGGTACAGTACACAGTAAAAACGAGACAATGTTTTTCAGGACCATGGTGCTACATGAACAATACAAAAACTACACTGAACTACATAAAACAACACAAAACTACACTAGACTACAGACCTACCCAGGACTGCATAAAGTGCACAAAACATTGCAGGCATTACAATAAATAGTAAACAAGACAATCTGCACAGTAGAGGGCCATAGGTTGGTGTCAGTCCAGGCTCTGGGTATTGAGGAGTCGGATGGCTTGGGAGAAGAGTCACTAGATTCTGGAATGGTTCTGGAGGACTGGAAAATTGTAAATGTCACTCAACTCTTCAAGAAGGGAGTGAGGCAGAAGAAAGGAAACTATAGGCCAGTTCGTCTGACCTCAGTGATTGGGGAGATTTTTTGAGTCGATTATTATAGATGAGGTCTCAGGTACTTGGAGGCACATGATAAAATAGGCTGTAGTCGGCATGGTTTCCTTAAGGAAAAATCTTGCCTGACAAATCTGTTTGAATTCTTAGAAGTAATAACCAGCAGGAAAGACAAAGGAGAATCGACTGATGTTGTGTACTTGGATTTTCAGAAGGCCTTTGACAAGGTGCCACACATGAGACTGTTTCACAAACTACAAGCCCATGGTATCACAGGAAAGATTCTAGCATGGATAAGGCAGTGGCTGATTGGCAGGAAAGATGCCGGAGTCAATCATAAAAGACGAAATTACAACACATTTGGATAGCAGTAACAGGATTGGTCCGAGTCAGCATGGATTTACGAAGGGGAAATCGTACTTGACTAATCTTCTGGAATTTTTTGAGGATGTAACTATGAAAATGGACAAGGGAGAGCCAGTGGATGTAGTGTACCTGGACTTTCAGAAAGCCTTTGATAAAGTCCCACATAGGAGATTAGTGGGCAAAATTAGGGCACATGGTATTGGGGGCAGAGTACTGACATGGATTGAAAATTGGCTGGCTGACAGAAAACAAAGAGTAGCGATTAATGGGTCCCTTTTGGAATGGCAGGCGGTGACCAGTGGGGTACCGCAGGGTTCAGTGCTGGGACTGCAGCTGTTTACAATATATATTAATGACTTAGATGAGGGAATTAAAAGTAACATTAGCAAATTTGCTGATGACTCAAAGCTGGGTGGCAGTGTGAAATGTGAGGAGGATGTTATGAGAATGCAGGGTGAATTGGACAGGTTGGGTGAGTGGGCAGATGCATGGCAGATGCAGTTTAATGTGGATAAATGTGAGGTTATCCACTTTGGTGGTAAGAACAGGAAGGCAGATTATTATCTAAATGGAGTCAAGTTGGGAAAAGGGGAAGCACAACGAGATCTAGGTGTTCTTGTACATCAGTCACTGAAAGCAAGCATGCAAGTACAGCAGGCAATGAAGAAAGCTAATGGCATGCTGGCCTTCATAACAAGGGGAATTGAGTATAAGAGCAAAGAGGCCCTTCTGCAGCTGTACAGGGCCCTGGTGAGACCACACCTGGAGTACTGTGTGCAGTTTTGGTCTCCAAATTTGAGGAAGGACATTCTTGCTATAGATGGAGTGCAGCGTAGGTTCACAAGGTTAATTCCCGGGATGGTGGGACTGTCATACGTCGAAAGATTGGAGCGACTGGGCTTGTATACTCTGGAATTTAGAAGGCTGAGAGGGGATCTTATTGAAACATATAAGATTATTAAGGGATTGGACACTCTGCAGGCAGGAAGCATGTTCCCACTGATGGGTGAGTCCAGAACCAGAGGCCACAGTTTAAGAATAAGGGGTAGGCCATTTAGAATGGAGTTGAGGAAAAACTTTTTCACCCAGAGAGTGGTGGATGTATGGAATGCTCTGCCCCAGAAGGCTGTGGAGGCCAAGTCTCTGGATGCTTTCAAGAAAGAGATGGATAGAGCTCTTAAAGATAGTGGAATCAAAGTTTATGGGGATAAGGCAGGATCTGGATACTGATTGTGGATGAGCAGCCATGATCACAGTGAATGGTGGTGCTGTCTCGAAGGGCCAAATGGCCTACTCCTTCACCTGTTGTCTATTGACTGATTATATTTACGTTATATGTCAATGATTTGGATGATGGAATTGATGACTTTGTTGCAAAGTTTGCAGACAATATGAAGATGGGTGGAGGGGCGGGCAGATTTGAGGAATTAGAGAGGCTACAGAAGGAATTAGATAGGTTAGGATAGTGGACAAAGAAATGGCACATGGAATACAGTGTTCGGAAGTATACGGTCATGTACTTTGGTAGAAGAAATGAAAAGGCTGACTATTTTCTAAATAGAGAGAAAATACAAAACATTGAGATGCAAAGAGACCTAAAGGTTAATTTGCAGGATGAGTCTATAGTGATGAAGCCAAATGCAATGTTAGGATTCATTTCAACTGGACGACTATATGAAGGCAAGGATGTGTTGAGACTTTGTAAAACACTGGTGAGGCCTCAATTGGAGTATTCTGAGTAGATTTGGGCCTCTTATCTTAGAAAGGATGTGCTAAAGATGGAGAAGATTTAAAGGAGGTTTCAATAAAATAATTGCATAAGACCATAAGACATAGGAGCAGAAA
Organism: Mobula birostris; assembly: GCF_030028105.1. NCBI lineage: Eukaryota > Metazoa > Chordata > Chondrichthyes > Myliobatiformes > Myliobatidae > Mobula > Mobula birostris. The sequence continues at coordinate 92,022,038 of NC_092374.1, forward strand.
TAGGCCATTTGGCCCATCCAGTCTGCTTCGCCATTCAATCATGGCTGATCCTTTTTTTCCTCCTCCTCAGCTCCACTCCCTGGCCTTCTCCCCCTAACCTTTGATGTCATGTCCAACCAAGAACCTATCAATCTCTGCCTTGAATACACCCAATGACCTGGCCTCCACAGCTGCCTGTGGTTATAAATTCCACAAATTTACCACCGTCTGCCTAAAGAAATTTCTCCGCAGCTGTGTTTTAATTGGGTATCCTTCTATCTTGAGTCCTAGACTCCCCCATCATGGGAAACATCCTTTCCACATCTACTCTGTCTAGGCCTTTCAACAAACATTCCTCGTATGATAACCCTTTTATTCCTGGAATTATCCTTGTGAACCTCCTCTGAACCCTCTCCAAAACCCTCTCCAAAACCAGCACATCTTTTCTTAGTTAAGGAGACCAAAACTGTTCACAATATTCAAGGTGAGGCCTCACCAGTGCCTTACAAAGCCTCAGCACACATCCCTGCTCTTGTATTCTGGACCTCTTGAAATGAATGCTAGCATTGCATTTGTCTTCCTCACCGCTGACTCTAGTGCAAGTTAACCTTTAGGCTGTTGTACACAGGGACTCCCTTCTGCACAAATTGTTGGATTTTCTCCACATTTAGAAACTAGTCTGCGCATTTATTTCTTCTACCAAAGTGCATAACCTTGCATTTTCCAACATTGTATTTCATTTGCCACTTTCTTGCCCGTTCTCCTAATCTGTCTAAGTCCTTCTGCATACTACCTCTTTCCTCAACACTACCTTCCCCTCCACCAATATTTGTGTCATTTGCAAACTTGGCAACAAATCCATCTATTCCATCATCTAAATCATTTATGCACAGCATAAAAAGAAATGGTCCCAACACCAAGCCCTGTGGAACACCACTAGTCACTGGCAGCCAACCAGAAAAGGATCCTTTTATTCCCACTCGCTGCCGTTTACCATCAATACTCTAACCATGTTAGTAAATTTCCTGTAATACCATGAGCTCATAACTTGTAACCTCATGTATGGCACCTTGTCAAAAGCCTTCTGAAAGTCCAAATATACAACATCCACTGCATCCCCTTTATCTATCCTACATGTAATCTCCTCTAAGAATCCCAACAGATTCATCAGGCAAGATATTCCCTGAAGGAAATCATGCTGCCTTTGTCTCAATTTGTCTTGTGTCACCAAGTACTCCATAACCTCATCCTCAACAATTGACTCCAACATCTTCCCAACCACTGAGGTCAGGCTAACTGGTCTATAATTTCCTTTCTGCTGCCTTCCTCCTTTCTTAAAGAGTGGAGTGACACTTGCAATTTGCACAATGCCAGAGTCAAATGATTTTTGAAAGATCATTTTAATGCCTCCACAATCTCTACCGCTACTTCTTTCAGAACCCTAGGGTGCAGTTCCTCTGGTCTGGGTGACTTACGTACCCTTAGGTCCTTCAGCTTTTTGGGCACCTTCTCCCTTGTAATAGTACCTGCACTCACTTCTCTTCCTTCACAGCCTTCAACATCTGCCACAGTGTTAGTGTCTTCCACAGTGAAGACTGATGCAAATTACTCATCTAGTTCATCTCCCATCTCCTTGTTGCCATTATTATTTCTCTAGACTCATTTTCTAGCAGTCCTATACACACTCTCATCTCTTTTAGTTTTTGCGTACTTGGAAAAAGCTTTTACTATCCACTCTGATATTGTTTGCTAGCTTGCTTTCATATTTCATCTTTTTATCTAATGATTCCTTTAGTTGCTGTCTGTAGGGTTTTGAAAGCTTCCCAATCTTCTGTCTTTCTACTAATTTTTTATTTGTTGTATGCCATCTGTCTTGCCTGTCCTTGTCAGCTATGGTTGTACTATTTTGCCATTTGAGTATTTCTTTGTTTTTGGAATACATCTATCCTACAACCTTCCACATTTTTCCCAGAAACTCAAGTGATTGCTGATCTGCTGAGAACCCTGTCAGCATCTCTTTCCAGTTTACTTTGGCCGACTCCTCTCTCATACCACTGTAATTTCCTTTACTCCACAGAAATACTGCTACGTCAGACTTTACTTTCTCCCTATCAAATTTCAAGTTGAACTCAATCATATTGTGATCACTGGCTCCTGAGGGTTTTTTTTACTTTAAGCTCCCTAATTGCCTCTGGTTCATTACATTACACCCAATACAGTATAGCTGATACCTTAGTAAGCTCAACAACAAACTGCTCTAAAAAGCTATCTCGTAGGCATTCAACAAACTCACTCTCTTGAGGTCCATTTCCAACCTGATTTTCCCAATCAACGTGCATGTTAAAATATCCCATGACTACCATAACATTGCCCTTTTGACATGCCTTTTCTATTTCCTGTTGTAACCTGTGGTCCACCTCCAAGCTATTATTGGGAGGCCTGTACATAACTGCCATCAGGGTCCTTTTACCCTTGCAGTTTCTGAACTCAACCCACAAGGATTCAACATCTTCCAATATTATGTCACATTTTTCTACTGATTTGATGCCATTCTTTACCAGCAGAGCCACACCACCCCATCAGCCTATCTCCCTATCCCTCTGATACAATGTGTAACCTTGGACATTCAGCTCCCAACTACAACCATCCTTCAGCCACGATTCAGTGATGGTCACAACATCATACCCAACAATCTGCAATAGTGCAACAGGATCATCCACCTTATTTCTTATACTCCATACATTGAGATTCAACACCTTGAGTGCTGTATTTGCTACCCTTTTTGATTCTGCATCCCAATGCTCTGCTGGCTGCAATTATATCCTATTATCTGCCTGTCTTTCCTGACAGTCTGACTGCACACTATCTTTGCTTATTTAACATTCGTCCTATCCTGAGTCCCTTCACTATGGTTCCTTTGCACCCCTCCCCTCCCTCTCATCAAATTAGTTTACACCCTCACCAACTGCTCTAACAAACCTGCCCACAAGAATATTGCTCCCCCTCGGGTCACGTGCGACCCGTCACTTTTGAACAAGTCATACCTCCCCAGAAGGGATCCCAATGATCCAGTTCCAGGATTGAATGGCTTGTCATGTGCAGAGCGTTTGATAGCTCAGGGCCTGTATTCACTCCAATTCGGAAGAATGAGGGGAGACCTCATTGAAACCCATCAAATGGTGAAAGACCTTGAGAGAGAGGTTGTGGAGAGGGTGTTTCCTATGGTGGGAGAGTCTGACCAGAGGACAAAGCTTCAAAATAGAGGGACGTCCTTTTAGAACCGAGGTGAGGAGGAATTTCTTCAGCCAGAGAGATGTGACTGTGCAATTCATTGCCACAGGCCAAGTCTTTATATATAGTTAAGGCAGAGGTTGATAGATTCTTGATTGGTTAAGGCATGAAGAGATATGGGGGGAAGGCAGGAGACTGGGGATGAGAGGGAAAATGAATCAGTCATAATGAAATGGTGGGCAGACGCGATGGGCCAAATGGCCTAATTCTACTCTATATCTTATTGTCTAGTGCTTACCCACACTTCATTCAAACCCACCGGGACCCCGTTTCAAACTACTGGATGATGTTTCAAAAATAATATTTATTGCAAAGTTGTCTAAGCCAAAGTCTTAAAAGTTTCTTCCCCAAGCAGTTACCCTGATCAACCATTCTATTAGCCCCCACCACCTCTATCTATTACCCCGTCACTGCACTGTAAACTCACGTTTTAGACGCTGTTTACTTTGTAAAGACATGTTAATATTTATGTATTCATGCACATTTTATTCTATATCCATACTTTAACCTCTAACTTTATTTTTATATAATTGTTGAATGTTATTGTTTTCTGTTTGTTGCGCTCTGGCCAACACACCATAACAAATTCCCAATACAGTGGGACACATCGGGACCCATACATTTTGGCTCAATTAAACAGATCTCCCAATTAGCTAAGGAATGATGGAAGTAGTTAAAAAGGTATAAAAAAGACAAACTATCACTTAACCAATTAACAAATGACATATTTAAATAAAATTTAGAACAAATTAGGACACTATCTGTACTACGACAATACTATAAAATTGTGTATTAGTTCCTAATAGTTATCAATAAAGGAATTCATCCAGTGTATGCAAAGAACAAAATCAGCACAGACACCTAGTGCAGATAATGGATTACATTCATACAATGCTATCGATGATTGCATCATCCAAATCTTCATTATCATTGTAACATTCAAGATTATTGTCAATACCTTCAAATTCTTTGCATTTCCTAACTTGCTGGACTAGTGAAATCATTTCATTGTCACTCCTGGCAGTTTCTGGCATCTCCAGGCCTAAACGTTTGAAACCACAGTGAGCAAAACAATTCTGAATTGTCTTACTGTTTACTTCTCACCAACTATCTATGTTTGGAGTTTTCCTTCTCCAAGGTGAGCTGCCAACCACAGCTGACAAGCCCCATCTGCCCAAAGTAACTGGTTATAAGGCACCATGTAACCCACCTTTGTCCTTTCTGTCAGTAGAAACAGTTCTGCTGTTTCTTAGCACCTTAAGAAACTCTGCGGGCACGTGGCCAAGTGGTTAAGGCATTGGACTAGCAACCTGAAGGTTGTGAGTTCGAGCCCCAGCCGAGGGAACGTGTTGTGTCCTTGAGCAAGGCACTTAATCACACATTGCTCTGCGACGACACTGGTGCCAAGCTGTATGGGTCCTAATGCCCTTCCCTTGGACAACATTGGTGTCGTGGAGAGGGGAGACTTGCAGCATGGGCAACTGCTGATCTTCCATACAACCTTGCCCAGGCCTGCGCCCTGGAGAGTGAAGACTTTCCAAGTGCAGATCCATGGTCTCGCAAGACTAACGGATGCCTTTACTAAGAAACTCTGATTATAAGCCTCCACCACCTTGGAGGTAACCCACTCATGGTGAAGATTTTGGGAGTAAACCCTGAGGAAAAATCTGGAGCTGGAGTCCCAAAGGCAGTCGTACATGGAGCTCAATGCTGACTGGCAACTCCTGCAATGCTGCTGATGCCAAACTGTACCAGTCTCTGCCATTCTTTTGGATTCATCAGCTCCGTGGAGAGGGAAGCCTGCTACATGAGCAACGACATAACATCCATGGTGAACCCCAACTGACAGAGGCCTCACCGGTGACAAAAATCACTGCTTTTTGAATACAAGCACATACAACCTGTTTGCTCTAAACACGGTGTAGTGTCTTAACGGCCACACAAATACACATGACTGACACTGGTTAGAAACTGTTCGGAAACAGTCTCCTGTCCCAGTTAAGTGACACAAAGGGAATCCCATCTATTGTCTCAATTAGTTTATGTTCTTTCAGAGCTGTCTAAGAGAAGCAGTTACCCCAATTAACTGGAATCCGTAGCGCGTGTAAATGTATATAAAAGTTCAAAGTGACTTATTAACAAAATATGTAGTGGTGTTAGAAATTATGTGAACACTGTAGAACCAATATGATATGCATTTGTTGGAAATGGTATATGAACCTTAACTTTCAGTAACTGGTTTGACCCCTCTGTACAACAATAACTTAAACCAAACTTTTCCTGTAACCATTGATCAGTCCTGCACATCGGCTTGGAGGAATTATTGGCCATTCCTTCTTACAAAGCTCCGTCAACTCTGGCTTCTTTGCATGAGCTGCTGATTTCAGGTCCTTCCACAACATTTCTATAGGATTAAGGTCAGGACTTTGACTTGGCCATTCCAAAACACATTTTTTTTCTTTTTTTAAAACCATTCTGTGTTGATTTACTCCTGTCTTTCAGATCATGGTCTTGCTGCATTATCCAACTTCTATTAAGCTTCAGGTGCTGGACTGCTACCCTGACAAGTACGATGAAAAATTTGAAGCAGCACCACATATATTATACAAGAGAGTGGAGAGAGGGAAACTGTAAACATTGTAATAATGAAGTTCAAAGTAAATTTATTATCAAAGTACGTATATGTCACCATATTGAACATGGAACATAGAACATAGAATAGTACAGCACAGTACAGGCCCTTCGGCCCACAATGTTGTGCCGACCCTTAAACCCTGCCTCCCATATAACCCCCAACTTAAATTCCTCCATATACCTGTCTAGTAGTCTCTTAAACTTCACTAGTGTATCTGCCTCCACCACTGACTCAGGCAGTGCATTCCACGCACCAACCACTCTCTGAGTAAAAAACCTTCCTCTAATATCCCCCTTGAACTTCCCACCCCTCACCTTAAAGCCATGTCCTCTTGTATTGAGCGGTGGTGCCCTGGGGAAGAGGCGCTGGCTATCCACTCTATCTATTCCTCTTAATATCTTGTATACCTCTATCATGTCTCCTCTCATCCTCCTTCTCTCCAAAGAGTAAAGCCCTAGCTCCCTTAATCTGTGATCATAATGCATACTCTCTAAACCAGGAAGCATCCTGGTAAATCTCCTCTGTACCCTTTCCAATGCTTCCATATCCTTCTTATAGTGAGGCGACCTGAACTGGACACATTACTCCAAGTGTGGCCTAACCAGAGTTTTATAGAGCTGCATCATTACATCGCGACTCTTAAACTCTATCCCTCGACTTATGAAAGCTAACACCCCATAAGCTTTCTTAACTACCCTATCCACCTGTGAGGCAACTTTCAGGGATCTGTGGACATGTACCCCGAGATCCCTCTGCTCCTCCACACTACCAAGTATCCTGCCATTTACTTTGTACTCTGCCTTGGAGTTTGTCCTTCCAAAGTGTACCACCTCACACTTCTCCAGGTTGAACTCCATCTGCCACTTCTCAGCCCACTTCTGCAACCTATCAATGTCTCTCTGCAATCTTCCACAATCCTCTACACTATCTACAACACCACCAACCATTGTGTCGTCTGCAAACTTGCCAACACACCCTTCTACCCCCACATCCAGGTTGTTAATAAAATTCACGAAAAGTAGAGGTCCCAGAACAGATCCTTGTGGGACACCACTAGTCACAATCCTCCAATCTGAATGTACTCCCTCCACTACGACCCTCTGGCTTCTGCAGGCAAGCCAATTCTGAATCCACCTGGCCAAACGTCCCTGGATCCCATGCCTTTCTGAATAAGCCTACCGTGTGGAACCTTGTCAAATGCCTTATTAAAATCCATATAGATCACATCCACTGCACTACCCTCATCTATATGCCTGGTCACCTCCTCAAAGAACTCTATCAGGCTTGTTAGACATGATCCGCCCTTCACAAAGCCAACCCTGAGATTCATTTCTCGTGATCATACTCAATAACTCTATAATAATAATCATTACAGAATCAATGAAAGACCGCGCCAACTTGGGTGTTCAACCAGTCTGCAAAAGGCAACAAAGAGCAAATACAAAAAGACAGAAATAATAAAGAAATAAATGATACTTATGGAGAACATGAGATAAAAGAGTCCTGGAAAGTGAATCCAAAGACTGTGGGGACTGATGGGGCAAGTGAAGTTGAGTGAAGATATCTTCTTTGATTCAGCAGATAGTTGATAACTGTTCCTGAACTTGATGGTGTGAGTCCTGAGGCTCTTGTACCTTCGTTCTGATGGCAGCAGCGAGAAGAGAGCATGACCTGGCTGGTGGGGGTCCTTGAAGATGGATGCTGCTTTCCTGGAACAACATTTCCTGTAGATGTGCTCAGTGGTGGGGAGGACTTTACCCGTGATGGACTGGACCGTGTCCACTTCTTGAGAGTACTAAGCAGAAGATAGGTAACTCGTGCAAGGTTACTATCTGAAATACCCTGACTGGCAGCGTCACAGCCTGCCATGGCAATTGGAATGCGCAGGGACATCAGAAGCCACAGAGAACAGTGAACTCTTCCCGGTGCACCTGGGGCACATCAGTAGCAGGCAACGTCCATTATCAACGATCACCACCATGCCATCTTTATGCTGCTACCACTGAGCAGGAGGTACACAAGTCTGAAGTCACAAACCAGCAGGTTCAAGAACAGCTACTTCCTTTCAACCATCTCATCCTTGATCAGAATCGGAATCAGATTAAATATCACCACCATTTGTCGTGAGATTTGTTAACTTTGCTGCAGCAGTACAATGCAATACATGATAAATATAGAAAAAAAACTGAATTACAGTACGTATACACATATTAAATAGTTAAATTAAGATAAGTAGTGCAAAAACAGAAATTAAGAATAAAGTATTGAGGTAATGTTCATGGGTTCAATGTTCATTTACAAATCGGATGGCAGAGGGGCAGAAGCTGTTCCTGAATTGCTGACTGTGTGTCTTCAGGGTTCTGTACCTCCTTCCTGATGGTAACAATGAGAAGAGGGCACGTCCTGGGTCATGGGGGTCCTTGATGATGGAAGCTGCTTTTCTGGGGCACGGCTTCTGGAAGATGTCCCGGATACTATGGAGGCTCATACTTACCCATGGTGGAGCTGACTATGTTTACAGCTCTCTGTGGCTTACTTTGAATCTGTGATGCGGACAGTCAGAATGCTCTCCACAGTACATCTGTAGAATTACCTGCACAATCCTAATCACTACGCACTACCTCAGGAACAATGCTATGACCACTTTGCACTAAAATGGATGGATTTTTCTAATCTTATATGTTCTCTCTTGTAAAAAAAATCCTTATAATTTATGTTCATTTTATGCTTTTCTTGTGAGTCTGCTTCCCTGGTGCTCTGCTGAAAGTAAGGTTTTCATTGTTCAGCGTAGATGACAATGAACTGGGATGTTGACTTTAAATTGACGCCCAGAAGGTAAAAAGATAACCAAGATCTCTCTAAGTGAGAAAGCAGTAACCTTGGGCAGAATGGGCCTCCCCTGTAGTTGTTCCTGAGATGCTGCTGTTTCCCAGGATGAAGTTGCATGGTGTAGAAGGGATTTGTGAGATAAAACTGAATATGCTGGAATCCTTTCAAACCAGGAAGTTGTAGAAACACAAGAAAGTCTGCAGATGCTGGATACCTAGAGCAACACAAACAAAAGGCTGGATGAACTCAGTAGGACAGCCAGCATCTGTGGAAAGGAATGAACGGTCAACGTTTCGTGCTGAGACCCTTCTTCAGGACTGAAAAGAAAAGGTCAGGCAGCATCTGTGGGGAGAGAGAGATGGAAAAAAATCACATTTCAGGTGGAAAACTTTTTGTCAGGGGTGTTTGTCATAGAAAGACCCTAAGACACTCCACCTATCAAAAGGGTTTGACTGACATTATGTTGCAGTTGTATAAGATGTTGGTGAGACCACTGTTTTGGTCATAAGAAAGATGCTATTAAACTAGGGTAGCTGGGTGGAGATACTAAATGAGGTGCAAGGTACCTTCGCTAGCCTGCAGGCCACCCTTGGGCGAGGCATAGCACCTGCTTAGCCCCTCTCACCCCAATCAGGATCACGTGAAGCCACGGGAGCAGGTCGTGGATGGTCGTACGAGCAGCCGGTGCAGATCACAAGTCCTGGTTATGCGACCACTGACACCAGGCAGACAATCTCTGAAGATGTATTGATAATGGCTGGGATCACTCGTCTTGTGAAGACACTTTGCCCAGAAAAAGGCAAGGGAAAACCACTTCCACAGGATAAAATTGCCAAGAACAATCCTGGTCATGAAAAGACTATGATGCCTACGTCATATGACACGGCACAAAATGAACGAACAGTATTAAACTGGAGAGAGAGGAGATTTACAAAGGTGTTGCCAGGACCCAAGTTACAGGGAGAGTTTGGGTAGGCTAGGACTTTATTCCTGGTAGAGTAGGAGTGTCACAATGTACGCTGGCAATGCCAGAACCCTAGTACAGAGCAAAGACAACCTCCAACATAGAGTCAGCGACCAGAGTTTATTGGTAAGAATTCAAGCAGAACTTTGGTGTCTAGTCGAGCAACACCACAAGGCGAAACATTCTCACAACTGGGACTCGGCGATTAGCCTAATTGGGGTCTGCTCAAATAGTACAAATGCCATGGAATCCCCAAGGGATCACAGTACAAGGAGCGAGAACAACACAAGGGAACTCTCAATATGATTAGGAGTAATCAGCATGGCTTTGTCAAGGGCAGGTCGTGCCTTACGAGCCTGATTGAATTGTTTGAGGATGTGACTAAACACATTGATGAAGGTAGAGCAGTAGATGTAGTGTATATGGATTTCAGCAAGGCATTTGATAAGGTGCCCCATGCGAGGCTTATTGAGAAAGTAAGGAGGCAAGGGGACATTGCTTTGTGGATCCAGAACTGGCTTACCCACAGAAGGCAAAGAGTTGTTGTAGATGGGTCATATTCTGCGTGGAGGTCGGTGACCAGTGGTGTGCCTCAGGGATCTGTTCTGGGACCCCAACTCTTTGTGATTTTTATAAATGACCTGGATGAGGAAGTGGAGGGATGGGTTAGTAAATTTGCTGATGACACAAAGGTTGGAGGTGTTGTGGATAGTGTGGAGGGCTGTCAGAGGTTACAGCGGGACATTGATAGGATGCAAAACTGGGCTGAGAAGTGGCAGATGGAGTTCAACCCAGATAAGTGTGAAGTGGTTCATTTTGGTAGGTCAAATATGATGGCAGAATATAGCATTAATGGTAAGACTCTTGGCAGTGTGGAGGATCAGAGGGATCTTGGGGTCCAAGTCCATTGGACACTCAAAGCCGCTGCGCAGGTTGACTCTGTGGTTAAGACAGCATACGGTGCATTGGCCTTCATCAATCATGGGATTGAGTTTAGGAGCCAAGAGGTAATGTTACAGCTACATAGGACCCTGGTCAGACCCCGGTCAGACCCCACTTGGAGTACTGTGCTCAGTTCTGGTCACCTCACTACAGGAAGGATGTGGAAACCATAGAAAGGGTGCAGAGGAGATTTACAAGGAAGTTGCCTGGATTGGGGAGCGTGCCTTATGAGAATAGGTTGAGTGAACTCGGCCTTTTTTCTTTGGAGCGGTGGTGGATGAGAGGTGACCTGATAGAGGTGTATAAGATGATGAGAGGCATTGATTGTGTGGATAGTCAGGGGCTTTTTTCCAGGGCTGAGATTGCTAGCATGAGAGGGCATAGTTTTAAGGTGCTTGGAAGTAGGTACAGAGGAGGTGTCAGGGTTAAGTTTTTTACGCAGTGAGTAGTGAGTGTGTGGAATGGGCTGCTGGTGGCAGTGGTGGAGGTGAATTCCATAGGGTCTTTTGAGAGACTCCTGGACAGGTACATGGAGCTTGGAAAAATAGAGGGCTATGGGTAACCCTAGGTAATTTCTAAGGTAGGGACATGTTTGGCACAGCTTTGTGTGCTGAAGGGCCTGTATTGTGCTGTAGGTTTTCTATGTTTCTAAATGATTAATGGCTGTTATTTAACAACAATAAACCAATTCTCTGCTTTGCCTGTTACACCACTGGCGTTTAGCAATGGAGCTCCTCCATCTCTGGCAGTCTTCATCGTGTCAGCAGCTTCCTCTCAGTTTTCACTATGGTCAGTCATACAAGTTCCCGGGTGGAGACTCGGGAATACCATCACCTCAGATGTAGAAGGATCCTTCATTGCTGTTTCCATAACAAATTTGTTTGACCAGTCAGGGTTGTTAGCCCTGAGCTGAACCCCCGAACCTGGAGGACCGGTGGGCCACCTCTACCCTTGTTTAACATGGGTGACCCTACCAAGAGCCAAAGCATGAAGTCCTGACTCTAGCCAACACAGCTCTCCGGGTCATTGAGGCACGCAAGCCTCCGAACCACGAGGAGGTTGTGGTCCTCTTGGAAGTAACCAATTCAGGTGCTCTAAAAACCTCAGAGCCCAACGCTCTCCGGCTCTCTGCACAAGCCCAAAGAGCTTGTTACAAGGAGGCTGAGTGGTGACCTTATAGATGTATGTAAAATCATGAGGGGCATGGACATGCTGGATGCTCAGAATAGGAGTTCCCAACCTGCAGTCTAAGGTCCCCTCTGTCAATGGTAGGTGTCTATAGCATAGAAAAGGTTGGGAAGCCCTGCTTTTAGAATATAGAACTAAGAACATTACAGGCCCTTCATTTGACTTCTTTTTTAACCCACTCTTAGATCAATCTAAACCTTCCCTCCTACACAACCCTCTATTTCTCTATCCCTATGCCTATCTAAGAGTTTCTTAAATGCCCCTGGTGTATCTGCCCCTGCCACCACCTCCAGGCAGGGTGTCCCATGGACTTGCCCCTCTCTGTGTAAAATAACACACTTCTTCATTCTAGGGAAAAGGGATCTATAACCTAAAGAGCAGAGGTTTCAGATGAGAGGTGAGAAAATTAATAAGAACCAGAGGGTGGTGAGGATATGGAACGAGCTGCCAGAGGAAGTGGTTGAGGCAGATACCTTAGCAAAATTTTAAAAAGTACTTGGACAAGTAGAGGGATAGGAAAGAGGGGATACAGGCCACATACAGGCAAGCTGCTGAGGCAGGTACATTAACATTTGACAGGTACACAACTGGAGAGGTACATGGATAAGGAAGGGTTTAGCACAGGGGTCCCCAGATGCCTCGGTTAATGGTATTGGTCCATGGGATGAAGAAGGTTGGGAACCCCTGGTTTTGAGGGATATGAGCCAAATGGGATTAGTTTAGATGGGCATCTTGGTTGCGCTGAATGCTGTGAGCCTCCATGGGGTGAAAGCTTATCTTCACAGACCTGCACAGACTGAAAGGGAAGAAGGGAGATTCCCCTCCGTCACTCCAGAGTGAGGTCCAGTGGTGAGGGGGGAGGCTAATTATAGAATTGTGTGCGGACAAATGGACTGAATTGACACAATTTCTCTTGGACTTTTGTCTTGCAGGAATCGCTGGCGACAAGGTCTCGAACGGTATTTCTTCCTGCTGTTCAGAATACTACGACAAAGAGATCTCCAGGGCACACTTCTGCCAGTTTAAGAGTTATTTCTTAACGGAGAAATGCTTTAAGAAAGACAGGGCAGTACTGTGAGTATCACCCCAAGCAGGTCGTGCGTATCAGGTCCAGGAAGTGTCAAGGGTCACTTTGCCTGTACTGGCCTCGTATCCCTCTGCAGCCTAAATCACAGGTTCCCATGGACCCGGACCCCTTGGTTGATGGAAGGGGTCCGTGACAGCCCTGCTCTAACCCTTTCCTATCCATGACCTATGGTTAAATGTGGTTAATGTACCTGCCTCAACCATTTCCTTTGGCATACACGCACTACTCTCTGGGTGAAAAGGTTGCCCCTGCAATTGGAAGCAGACTGAGTACATTCACCCTGTCTATGCCCCTCGTGATCTTAAACACCTCAGTAAGTTCACCCCCTCAGTTTCCCCCTCATTATCATTATGTGCCGTGTCGTATGACGTGAGTGATTATGGTCTTTCCAGGAACACAACTGTTCTTGACAAATTTTTCCACAGAAGTGGTTTGCCATTGTCTTCTTCTGGGCAGTGTCTTTACAAGACGGGTGACCCTAGCCATTATCAATACTCTTCAGAGGTTGTCTGCCTGGTGTCGGTGGTCACGTAACCAGAGCTTGTGATCTGCACTGGCTGCTCGTACGACCATCCACCACCCACTCCCATGGCTTCATGTGACCCTGATCGGGGTTTGGGGAGGTGCTAAGCAGGTGCTACACCTTGCCCAAGGATGACCTGCAGGCTACCGGAGGTACCTTACAGGTTAACAGAGGGAAGGAGCGCTTCACACCACCTTTGGTAGAGATGTATCTCCACCCTACCACCCATCAGTTTCCTACGCTCCAAGATATAAAGTCCCAGCCTTTCCAAGCTTTCCCCATAACTCAGTCCCTCAAGTCCACACAAATCTTCTCTGCACTCATACTAGTTTAATTATGTCTTTCCTGTAACAGGGTGACCAAAAATGTAGAACACAATACTCCAAGTAAGGTCTCACCAATGCCTTGTACAATCACAATATAACCTCCCTACTTCTATTCTCAGTGCTCTGGCCTATGTCAGACCACACTGGGAGCACCGTGCACAGTTCCCATCTCCATATCCCTGGGTCAGACCACACTGGGAGCACCGTGCACAGTTCCCATCTCCATATCCCTGGGTCAGACCACACTGGGAGCACCGTGCACAGTTCCCATCTCCATATCCCTGGGTCAGGCAACACTGGGAGCACCGTGCACAGTTCCAGTCTCCATATCCCTGGGTCAGGCAACACTGGGAGCACCGTGCACAGTTCCCATCTCCATATCCCTGGGTCAGGCAACACTGGGAGCACCGTGCACAGTTCCAGTCTCCATATCCCTGAGCTAGACCACACCGGGAGCATTGTGCGCAGATTTAGGCTCTGTACATCTCGGTTGTGTGACAGCAGCTTCCAGCAGTCACCTTCATCTCTGCCACACTTGGCTTTGTTCACTCAACGTGTCTGTGGCAGGAACTAACCCTTGCCTTGATGACTCTTTAGTCTCTTTTTCCCCCGCTTCTCAATGCCTTCAATCTTTTCCAGATTTGTAACCAAGTTCTCGATACACCTCTGTGCTGATCCTCGGAAGAACTGGGTGAAGCAGCTTCAGCAGTTTATTGACAAAAAAGGCAAGTACCTCCCTGCCTCTGTGGCTGCGTGTCTGTACAGGGAGAGGGTTTACTGGAACACGGAGGCGGTGGGTTCACTGACTTAGCCCAGATCTGAGGCTGCTCTGCCCTCTGAGCTTCCTATTTGCAGAGAGTTGTGGAGTCAGCCCAGACCGTCACTCAGCCCCACCTCTCTGCCCACACTGCCCACTGCCTCGGTAAAACTGCCAGCACAATGGAAGTCCCTCACCCACCCCAGACCTTCTCTCCCTCCAGTTCCGCATGGGATACAAAAGCCTGAAAGCATGAGTTCATTTTATTTTAGCAATACAGCATGGAGTAGGCCCCTCTGGCCCTCCAAGCGATGCTACCCCAGCAACCAGTGACCACACCAATTAACCCTAACCGAATCACGGAATGGTTGACAATGACCCGGTACATCTTTGAACTGTGGGAGGAAATTGGAGAAAACCCACTCATTCACGGGGAGGATGTACAGAGATTCCTTACAGAATTGAATTCCGAACTTGGGAGCACCCGAACTGCGTTAGCGTTGCGCTAACTGCTGCACTGCCGTGACGCCCAACATGTCCCCTTCCTGAGACATACCGCCAGGCTCGAGGACAGCTTCTACCCCTGTTGTTGTCAGGCCCTTGAATGAACATCACAAAGAGAAAAGATGAACTGTTAATCTCCCGGTCTACCTCACTGTGGCCTTTACACCGTATCTACCTGCCTGTGGTGCACCTCCTCTGTAGATACAAACAGCACTAATTCTGCCTTCTGTTTTCCTTCTCACTGCCTCGATGTATTTATGTTTGGATGGCATGCAAACTAAAGGTTCTCACTCTCCCTGTTTCTGTTTGACTGTTTCTCTCTATCTGTGTCTCTGATGCTCTCAATCTCTCTCTTGCTCTCTCTCTCTGTCCATCTCTCCATCTTTGCCTCTTTCTTTTTCAATTCTTTCTCTCACTTTCTTAAGCACATGAGATTCTGCAGATGCTAGAAATCCAGAACAACACACACAAAATGCAGGAGGAATACAGCAGGTCGGGTTTTGGGCCGAGGCCCTTAGTCAGAACCCTCTCTCATCAGAATCAGAATCTGATTCTCAGTCCCCCTCGTGCTCTTTTTCATTCTCCCTTTCTTGAGAGGCAGATGAGGGGGAGCAGGGAGTGATCTGACAGGAGATATAGACTGTACCATTGAGGGGTTCTCCAGCTTGTGGCCTGGGGTATGTGAACACGGGATGGGAGGGGTAACAAGGGGCTATAGGTCTGGGGTCACTTTGTGCGATGTGGATTGATCTGCTGCATAGAACACAGAGCTGACATTTGTGCCAAAAATATTACAGTGAAATGCAAGAGAAAACCAAAGAATCCTTCAGTTAGCAGAAGAGTGGGACCACAAGCTCTTGAAAATTCAAGGACAACTGAAAGGAACCATGGGAGCAGCAGAATTACCACCACCACAACCATTCATTCTCCAAATCCTTTCTCCACTGACCTTCCCAATATGGCTGCCCACACCATGGCTCTGTCCACCATTGACCTACCCAATATGGCTGACCAGTCCATGACTCAGTCTTCCACTGACCTTCCCAATATGGCTGCCCACACCATGGCTCTGTCCACCATTGAGCTCCCCAATATGGCTGACCAGTCCATGACTCGGTATTCCACTGACCTTCCCAATATGGCTGTGCATTCCTGGCCTCCTACTTCCACTGACCATACCAACGTGGCTGTCCTTTTCACAGATCCTTCCACCACTGACCTGCCCAACATGGTCATCCAGACCACAGATCCTTCCACTGACCTTCTCAACATGGCTGTTCAGTCCATGGATCTTTTCACCAATGAACTTCCCAAATCAGCTGTCCATTCCACACATGGTCCCACCACTGACCCTCCCAACATCGCAATCCATTCTGCACATCCTTCCACCACTGACCCTCCCAACATCGCAATCCATTCTGCACATCCTTCCACCACTGACCCTCCCAACATCGCAATCCATTCTGCACATCCTTCCACCACTGACCCTCCCAACATCGCAATCCATTCTGCACATCCTTCCACCACTGACCCTCCCAACATCGCAATCCATTCTGCACATCCTTCCACCACTGACCCTCCCAACATCGCAATCCATTCCACGCACTCTTGCAACACTGACACTTCCAACGTGGCTGTTTATTCCGCACAGCCTTCCACTACTTACCTTCCCAATATGGCCATCGATTCCACATATCCTTCCACTGCTGACACTCCCAACGTGGCTATCCATTCCACACACCCTTCTGTCACTAACCTTCCCAACATGACCAAGCAGCCCATTCATCTGCCTACCGCTGACCTTCCCAACATCGCAATCCATTCTGCACATCCTTCCACCACTGACCCTCCCAACATCGCAATCCATTCCACGCACTCTTGCAACACTGACACTTCCAACGTGGCTGTTTATTCCGCACAGCCTTCCACTACTTACCTTCCCAATATGGCCATCGATTCCACATATCCTTCCACTGCTGACACTCCCAACGTGGCTATCCATTCCACACACCCTTCTGTCACTAACCTTCCCAACATGACCACGCAGCCCATTCATCTGCCTACCGCTGACCTTCCCAACACGGCCATCCAATCTACAGATCCTTTCACCACTAGCCCTCCCAACAGGAATCTTCACTCAAGAAATGGACTAGCTGAGGAGGAGAAAAGGCGGCCTGCAGCCCTACCAGAAACAGGTATGGATCAGAATCCCGAGCATGTCCGTGGGGGAGCGTGTCTGTAGGTGAGCAGAGGGATCATTTGAGACAACGTATAGAACCTTTAGCTGCCTATTAACGGTGATTTGACACCATTAAAGATTGCTGCAATTGTTACGGGGAGGATTGGGAAGATGGGATGAATCACTGCTCAGAGGGCTGAATGGCCTGTTTCTATACTGCACAAATCTTTGACAGTCTCTCAAGACATAGTGAAGGCGCAGTAGGTGAACAGGATGGTCCAACTTGTTTGCAGCAGTGGGGAGGAGGGTGTTTATCAATGAAAGATATCAAATTGGGGCTCACTGTCACCCGGGGTGGCCTGGATTCATTTCAAGAGGGACTGGAATATGAAGGGTACAATGCTGAGGCCTTACAAGGCATTAGTCAGACTGCACTTGCAGTATTGTGAGCTGTTTTGGGCCCTTTATCTAAGAAAGGATGTGCTGGCATTGGAGAGGGTCTAGAGGAGGTTCACGAGAATGAAAGGGTTAACACATGAGAAGTGTTTGAAGGCTCTGGGTCTGGGCTCACTGGAATTTAGGAAAATGAGAGGGGATCTCATTGAAACCCATTGAATATTGAAAGGCCTAAATAGAGTTGGTGTGGAGAGGATGTTTCCAATAGCGGGGGAGTCTAGGAACAGAGGACACAGAGTGGATGTGGGGAGGATGTTTCCAGTAGTCGGGGAGTCTAGGAGCAGAGGACACAGATAGAGTAGATGTGGAGAGGTTGTTTCCAGTAGTTGGGGAGTCTAGGAGCAGAGGACACAGATAGAGTGGATATGGAGAGGATGTTTCCAATAGTGGGGG
This sequence comes from Mobula birostris, assembly GCF_030028105.1. Lineage (NCBI taxonomy): Eukaryota > Metazoa > Chordata > Chondrichthyes > Myliobatiformes > Myliobatidae > Mobula > Mobula birostris. Next base: position 92,040,091 of record NC_092374.1, read on the forward strand.
GGGGGGGGGTATTGGAGCAGAGGACACAGATAGAGTGGATGTGGAGAGGATGTTTCCAATAGTGGGGGAGTCTTGGAGCAGAGGGCACAGAGTGGATGTGGAGAGGAAGTTTCCAATAGTGGGGGAGTCTTGGAGCAGAGGGCACAGAGTGGATGTGGAGAGGAAGTTTCCAATAGTGGGGGAGTCTTGGAGCAGAGGGCACAGAGTGGATGTGGAGAGGAAGTTTCCAATAGTGGGGGAGTCTTGGAGCAGAGGGCACAGAGTGGATGTGGAGAGGAAGTTTCCAATAGTGGGGGAGTCTTGGAGCAGAGGGCACAGAGTGGATGTGGAGAGGAAGTTTCCAATAGTGGGGGAGTCTTGGAGCAGAGGGCACAGAGTGGATGTGGAGAGGAAGTTTCCAATAGTGGGGGAGTCTAGGAGCAGAGGACACAGATAGAGTGGATATGGAGAGGATGTTTCCAATAGTGGGGGAGTCTAGGAGCAGAGGACACAGATAGAGTGGATATGGAGAGGATGTTTCCAATAGTGGGGGAGGCTAGGACCAGAGGACACAGATAGAGTGGATGTGGAGAGGATGTTTCCAATAGTGGGGGAGTCTTGGAGCAGAGGACACAGGTAGAGTGGATGTGGAGAAGATGTTTCCTACAGTGGGGAAGTCTTGGAGCAGAGGACACAGGTAGAGTGGATGTGGAGAAGATGTTTCCTACAGTGGGGAAGTCTTGGAGCAGAGGACACAGATAGAATGGACGTAGAGAGGATGTTTCCTACAGTGGGGGAGTCTAGGACCAGAGGACACAGCCTCGGAATAGAAGGCCATTCGTTTAGGACAGAGATGAGGGGAAATTTCTTAAAGCAGAGGATGAGGAACCTGTGGAATTTGTTGCCACAGACAACTGTGGAGGCCAAGTCATTGGGGATATTCAAAGCGGAGGTCGATAGGTGTCAAAGTTACGGGGAGAAGGCAGGAGAACGGGGTTGAGAGGGAGAATAAATGATGGAATGGCAGGGCAGACTTGATGGGCCGGATGTTGTAATTGACGGGCAGAGAGGAGCAAGAGGAGGCTGAGGGGCCGGATTGATGAGTGTTGCCTTTCCTCGGTTACAGGACGCCTGGACCTCGCCACGGCCCCACCGCATGGGACAGAGGGATCTGGTCACGGGTGGAACACGTCAGGGAGAGCAGCACTGTTCCACTCGCACTTCCGGGTGAAGGAGTTGGGGGAGCAGGAGCCAGCTTCCACTGGAACCTGGGGCAAGGTCGCAATGGCGATGGTGCTGACCATCCTGGTGGCCACGGTTCTCCTAGTCTACTCACTCTGTCAGAGGAAAGGCAAGTCTCCTGCGCAAGTCCCGCCAGAGCACAAGGCACCAGGGAGGGACATTCGGCCCATTGACCTCTGCCTTTCCCGACCTTCCCACCTGACCCTCGAAACTCATCCACCCCCCCCCCCCCCCCGGTCAATTTCAGCCTCGACGCTGCCCTGGGGGGGAGAGAATTAGACAGTCAGCCAGCACATAGACAGCCTATCTCATGCATAGTGTTCACCTTTAGCCCACGTTTGCTCCACATTCCTCCAAAGCTTTCCTACCCAGGCCCATTAGCCCATCAGCACCCATACCAACCACCCAGCCTGGTCCAATCTGCCCTGCTTTGGCCCATATCCGTCCAAACGTTCGCTGTTCTACTATCTTCTAAACGCTGTTGACGCACCTGCCGCTGTGGCGAGAGGCCGAGGTCAGGACGGTAAGGAACCCAGAGTCCGAGACTAGGATCCAGACACTGAGAGGGAAACAGCGTTCTTGACTAGGTGCTAGACCAGGGTCCCAATAAGACGGAAATTCTAAACGCAGTCGCAGGCTAAACTAAAGTTGACCTGATGATTGAGCACCGAGCCTCAGTTCCGGAGCTCTTTAAATATTAAAATCGCAGCGCCTAAACGTGGCCGCCAGTTAGTGGAGCGGGACTGAATCCCTAAAAAGGTCGCGCCAGCTGTCCAAACTCTGGAGAATTGAAGCGTCCAAACCCAGGAGGCTGGCGAGGTTGGGAGTGTAACCTTACAGCCTCAACCACCTCGCCCGGCAGCTTGCCCTATGTACTCAGCACCTTCAGAACAAATGTTCTAATCTCTTCCCTCTCACCTAAGAACGCTCATGTTCCCTTGTTCCCTTTCCCTGGGATAAAGACTGTGTGCATTTACCCTATCTAAGCCCTTCGTGGTTTAATAATGTCTATAAGGTTATCAATTCCCTACACTGCAAAGAAGTGAAGTCCCAGCCAGCCAACCTCTCTGTGCCGAGTCCTAGCAATGTCCCTGTGAATCTATTTCCAGTTTCGATAAAGTCTGTCACTTAAAGAGGCGTCACCAGGGAACCCCCCCCCCCACCCCGTCAATATTGACACCCTCCCTAGGACTCCATGTAAATACTTACACACCCCCCGGGACCCTCTGTAAATACTGACACACTCCCCAAGACCCCCTGTAAATACTGACACACTCCCCGAGACCCCCTGTAAATACTGACACACTCCCCGAGACCCCCTGTAAATGCTGACCCACTCCCACGGACACCCTGTAAATACCTACACACCCCCCCCCGGGACCCTCTGTAAATACTGACACACTCCCTGGGACCCCCTGCAAAAACCGACACGTTCCCCAGAACCCTTGTAATGTATAAAGGTGTTATCCTAAATAACTTCCCCCTTGTTCTCTCTCAGGACACCGAAAGGATGTTTCTGTCAGGCCGGAAAGCATACCCTTGGTGTAATGGGCCGCTGAAGTTCCTCTTCTCATCTATGTGTCAGAGCGGCTCGGCGTCTGATGCCTGGAGATGCGGGGAGAAGGCGCAGAACGAGGGACGCGTAGTTTAGTGTCGTGCACTTTTCATTCTCAGCCCCCGCCTTCTGCCCCATTGCTCGCGCTTTACCCCGTTTCCTTAGGGCTGGGGGAGTGTTCGGCGAGCCGTCTACCTACAGCTCACCACCGGCCAGCTTCTCACCGCTGTTCTGCGTCCAGAGCTGGTGGTAGTCGATCTCTCCCTTCGCTTGTCGAGACCGCAGCTTCACGTTGATCACTCCTTCTCTGGTCCCACCACTGTGGGTTAAGGGGGGGGGGGCGGTCCCAGAGGCTCAAATCTACCTACCCCTGACTTATACAGTGTCGACAACTCTGGTCCCAGGGAGGAAGGGAGGGAGGGAGAGGGAGAGGGATATATATATAAAACACACATTTCTTGCTCCAAAGTAAGATCGTTTATCCTCAGTGTTTTTTTTCCACACACAATAAGTATCCAAAGAAAACATAAGAACATAAGAAATAGGGGCAGGAGTCGTCCATCTGTCCCGTCGAGCCTGCGGTGCCATTCAATAAGATCATGGCTGCTCTGACTATGGACTCATCTCCACCTACATGCCTTTTGCCCATAACCCTGAATTACCCTAAATCATCCAACCTTGTCTTAAACACATTTGCTGAGGTAGCTTCCTTCGGCAGAGAATCCCACAGATTCGCCACTCTCTGGGAAAAGAAGTTCCCCCTCATCTCCCTCCTAAATCTACTCCCCCGAATCCTGAGGCTACGTCCCCTAGTTCTGGTCTCACCTGCCAGTGGAAACAGCTTTCTTGCTTCTATCTTATCTATCCAGCGAAGGTATTTTGACTGGCCCGCAAGCAAATAGTGGGATACTATGCTTATTCGGCCAGCGAGCAATTTTTCCTTATTCTGAGTATTTCACGCGATCACACTGATGGACATGAATGGTGTGGTGTTACACTGGCCGCGGGCTCCGTTTTGTTCCGAGCCAAACACCGGTACACACGAGTGACGGGAAGGCAGACTACCTTGTAGATACTCCCCGTGCACGCGCGGGTTTTCAGATCGGATCGTTCACATTTGTAAACAGAAACAGCGTCACTGCGTTTTAACAAGAAATCCACGCTACATATCCGGATATTTACATATGATGGCATCATTGTTTGGCAGCACTCAACTGCGTGAGCAATTATTTTCAAAACTGAAGCACACCGAGAACCATTTGAGAACAAGCTGCCTGATGCCCATCTGGATAATGTCTTGCTCTTCGCATCAACAAGTGCGACACCCAATATTGAGAAGCTTTCAAGCAACAAACAGCATCAAGTTTCACATTCATCAAAGTTGCTTGAATTTCCAGCATCTGCAGAATTCCTCGTGTTCTTCACATTGACTTGACTGTTTGCAATAAAACTTTCTTTTTTATTAAACTTAATTTACTGCCATTCAATGCATCATGTTCACACGTTTTACGTTTAAAGGTTCTTTGAGTCCTTTTAATAGATTCAAAAGATGCCTTGATTGAAATAAATTGCAACTAAATTGAGTTCTTTGATTACTAATTGGCGTCCTTGGTTAAGCACAAATGATTTTCTAGCATGCGTTATACTTTAATTTGAGGCAAAACGTAACCAAATGTATTTAAATGGATAATTCCCATATTTCAAGTTTTTTATGGCATTTATCTGGCCCACCGTCCGCTCATCAATACGCAATCCGGCCCCCAGAGGCAAAAAGGTTGCCAACCCCTGATCGATCCCTTTCATAATTTTATATGTTTCTATAAAATCTCCCCTCAATCTTCTGAATTCCAGCGAGTATAGTCCCAGGTCACTCAATCTCTCCTCATAGTCTAACCCCCTCATTTCTGGAATCACCCTGGTGAACCTCCTCTGCACCGCTTCCAAAGCCAGTATATCCTTCTTCAAGTAAGGAGACCAGAACTGCACACAGTACTCCAGGTGTAGTCTCACCAGTACCCTGTACAGTTGCAGCATAACCTCCCTGCTCTTAAATTCAATTCCTCTAGCAATGAAGGCCAACATCCTATTTGCCTTCTTGATAGCCTGCTGTACCTGCAAACCAGCCTTTTGTGATTCATGCACAAGCACTCCCAAGTCCCTCTGCACGGCACCATGCTGCAATTTTATACCATTTAAATTATAATCTGCTCTTTCATTTATCCTTCCAAAGTGGGTGATCTTGCATTTACCAACATCACCAACGAAACTATCGATCTCCGCCCCGAAAACGCTCAGAGAAGCAGCTTCTTGGGGGGAGCATTTGAAAGGCTCACCCCCCCCCCCCACCCCGGGAAAGCGATCTCAGCTCGTCTTTGTCCAGGATGGCCGATCTGTTCTGAGACTGGGGTCCCTGGATCCGGAGACCCTGACCCAGGGGAACACACTCCCCCCAGTGAACCCTGTACATCATTGGAGAGGCTTGTATGTTCTCCTTGTGACCACGTGGGTTCCCTCCGGGTGCTCTGGGCTCCTCCCACAGTGCGAAGACGTACCGGTTGGTAGGTTAATTGGTGACTGTAAATTTTCCCGTGATTAGGCTGGGGTTCGATCGGGGGTTGCTGGGCGGCGTGCTCAAAGGACCCAGAGTTTCCCTGTGGAGCCCCAGACACCCTCCGGTTCGTCCTGAACCCTGGGAAGGAAGCTTGGGCCCTCCTGTTGAAGGAGTTGCCCTGGTTTCTGTGGACTGGGAACTGGCCCGAGCGACATTGAAGGACCGAGTGATCTGGTTGCTCAAAGCTGCGCATGAAATACTAATATCTTCAGTTGCTGGAAATCGAAAAAAACCAGTGTGCTAATTGTTCAAGCTGTCACGTGTCTGTTCAACCATCGAAGTACATTCATTAGCTGAGTATCTCCACTGCGGGTTGGTGGAGCAAGGCAAAACAACAGCTTGGCATGAGTTAGATGGGCCAAAGGGCCTGCAGTAAGTGCTGCAATACAACTGCAAGAGGACCATTAGCTTTGAAGGCTTGTGAGCCTCAATGAACTATGCTGGCTGGAGTCAGGGTTTATGCTTTGGCTCTTGGTAGGGTCACCCATGCCAAACAGGTCAAAGGGTAGAGGCCAGACTAAGAGTGGTCCACCGGTCCTCCAGGTTCGGGAGTTCAGCTCAGGGCTAACAACCCTGACTGGTCAAAAATAAAATTGTTATGGAAACAGCGAGTGTGAGTGTGATGGTATGGACAGACGGAGATGGAGGCCCTTCATTGCTGCCCTAAACACCAGTGCACAGTGGACGGTAAGTAAGTAGCATGCTTGCTGAGACTCATTTTCTTAAAAAGAAATAAAATAGAATTTTATGGAAAACTCTGCATAAATAACCAAGTACAGCGTCCACACCAAGGTGAAGCTGTATCACAGCTGTGTTCTGCCCACAGTCTTGTACAGGTAAGAATGCTGGTGCATGACAGAGAACAGCCTTGCTAAGCTGTTGTCATCCCACACTGTGAGCCTCCAGGAGATCCTCCCTATTTCCTGGCCGAGAAAGATCTCTAACCGTGCCCTACTCCTTCAGTGTCAGCAAGAGGACGTGGCCACAATCATCATGAGGGCATGTTGGAGATGGATTGGGCTCGTGATGAGAACTGACGCCAACTCCATCATCAAGACAACACTTCACTGGGCTCCTGAAGGGTGGAGGAAGCACAGGAGACCAAAGAGAACTTGGTGCCGTAGCATAGAGCCAGAAATGAGGACCTTGAACCTCGTCTGGGCACAATAGAGAAGATGGCCAAGGACAGACAGAGATGGAGGACACTCATCGCTGCCCTAAACACCAGTGGTGTGACAGGCAGTAGATAATTAAGTATAGATAAACAAAGACTAGTTAAAAAATCCACGAAGACAAACTGCAAATAGGAATAACACTTCGAACATGGGTTGTCAAGCACTTGAAAGTGAGCCTATAGCTGGGGCAGCAGGCTGAGGGCAGCAGACAGCAACAGAATCAACAAACTCATTCGTAAGGCCAGTGATGTTGTGGGGATGGAACTGGACTCTCTGACGGTGGTGTCTGAAAAGAGGATGCTGTCTAAGTTGCATGCCATCTTGGTCAATGTCTCCCATCCACTACATAATGTACTGGGTGGGCACAGGAGTACATTCAGCCAGAGACTCATTCCACCGAGATGCAACACAGAGAGTCATAGGAAGTCATTCCTGCCTGTGGCCATCAAACTTTACAAATCCACCCTTGGAGGGTCAGACACCCTGAGCCAATAGGCTGGTCCTGGACTTATTTAATAATTTACATATTACTATTTAACTATTTATGGTTCTATTACTATTTATTATTTATGGTGCAACTGTAATGAAAACCAATTTCCCCCGGGATCAATAAAGTATGACTATGACTATGACTATGACTATGACTACTATAGGCTGTAAACCAGTTCAGTGTTGAGGTGAGTGAAGTTATCCACACCGGTTCAGGAGTCTGATGGTTGTAGGGTACAGACTGTGCAGGACCTGTACCTCCTGCCCAGTGGTAGTAGTGTGAAGGGAGCAGGGCCTGGATGGTGGATGCTGTTTGTGGCAGCTCTCCATGTAAATCTGCTCAGTGATGGGGAGGGCTTTTCTTGTGACGGGCTGAGACTGTATCCATCCCTTTTCCATTCCTGGGCACTGGTGTTTCCAGACCAGGCCCTGATGCAACCAGTTCGGACACTCTCCACCGTACACCCTGTTTGTCAGTTTCTGGTGACGCAAACTTCTAAGAAATTAGAGGCGCTGATGTGCTGGTCCCAGGAGAGACCCTCCGACAGATTAAACTGCAGACGTCCGATGCATTTCTGCGGCTCTGGGACGGGGTTGCTACCCCCCCGTGCCCAACTCTCTTCCTTCTGCAGCCGGGCCAGCGACCATCCATGGCGAAGTTGTGATAGTGGCGGGCAAGGGGTTTTTAGATGGATGCATGAGGTACAGGGAATGGTGGTGGCAGGGTGGGGACACTGTGTAAACATTATACGGCAGGCAAGACCCATGCCGAGTCCCTGCAGCCTTGCCAGCAGAGCAGTGGGTTCAGCACTTGTTCAGAAGCTGTTTCTGTGCTAGGACTTTTTAAAATAGAACTAACTGTGAAAGCATGAAGATCAAAGAACTCCACAGTGCATTGACTCTGATGCAGTCAGTTAACCTCATTGCAACACACACAAAATGCTGGAGGAACTCAGCAGGCCAGACAGCATCTATGGCAAAGAGTACAGTTGATGTTTCTGGCCAAGACCCTTCTGGGGCTTTTCCACAGATGCTGCCTGGCCTGCTGAGTTCCTCCAGAATTTTGTATGTGTTGCTTTGGATTTCCAGCATCTGCAGATTTTCTCTTGTTTGTAATTAATCTCACATTCACATTTCATAGATTTGATTGAGTTTTTTTAATTAATCAATAAGGTCAATGAGGACAGGGTTGTGAATGTGGTCTATATGGATTTGAGTAAGGCCTTTGATAAGGTTCCATATGGTAGAAAGCTCGGGAAGGTTAGATCGCACAGGGTACCAGGAGTCCTGGCTAATTGGATCAATGTTTCCTTGAATTATTTTTTATAGCCGTGCAGACCAACCATTGCTCTGAGCAGAAAATGTTTACATGACCTGAAAACTGTGCAGCATTTTATATCAACATTATGTAAAAGAAAATTCCAGCTACGCAGCAACAAAAGCTAGGTGCACGGGTGCATTGCAGTAACTGCGTGGCCATGCACCCGTGCAGCTTGGAGGAGACAGTGAGTTGGATGCACAGCTGGCTCGGTGGTGAGAAGCAGAGGGTGATGGTGAAAGGTTGTTATTCAGACTAAAGATTAAAGATCTGCTTTATTTGACACCGGTACTTTGAAACATATGGGTGGCAGGGTGGAGATACTCTCTACCAAAGGAGGTGTAATGTGTTCCTTCCCTCCGCTAGCCTACAGGTCACCCTTGGGCAAGGTGTAGCACCTGCTTAGCCTCCCCTTCACCTTCCAATCAGATGAAACTATGGGAGCGGGTGGTGGATGTTCATTGCTGGACCCACTGCTATTTGTCATCTATATCAAAGACTTGGATGAGAATGCACAAGGTATGGTTCGTTAGTTTGCAGATAACCTCTACTGCCTGTAAGGAGTTTATACGTTCTTCCCATGACCGCATGGATTTCCTCCCACAGTCCAAAGATGTACTGGTTGGTAGGTTAATTGGTCATTGTAAATTGTCCCATGATTCAGCTACAGTTAAATCCAGGGACTTGTAGGCATTGTGGCTTGAAGGGCTGGAAGGGTCTATTTGGTGATGTACCTCAATAAGTAAAACAAACATAAAGATGACTCTAAAGGCGAGAGTGAAGACAATTATCAGAATTTACAGGAGGATCTTGATGAGCTGGTTAAGTGGGCTGAGGAATGGCAAATGGAGTTTAATTCGGATAAGTGAGAGGTGATACAATTTGGGAGGTCAGATGAGGGTAGGACTTTCACAGTGAATGGCAAGGCCAGGGGAGTGTTGTCAAAAAGAGGGACCTGGGGTACAGGTATGTGGTGTCACAGGTAGACACAGTGTTGATGAAGGATTCGGACACTCTGGCCTTCATCAGGCAGGTCACAGAGTGTATAAGGTGGGAGGTTATGTTGGAGTTCAACAAGACATTGGGAAGGCTTCATTTGGAATATTGTGATCAGTTTTGGTCTCTATGCTAAAGGATAAATGACATTAAGCTGGAATGAGTGCAGAGGAGATTTGTCAAAACTCAAGGGACTGAGTAACGGAAAGAGGTCAAGTAGGTTCTTCTTCATTATCATCATCATTATGTTCCGTGTTGTATGATGTAGGGAATCATGGTCTTTGACCATGATTGTTCTTGGCATATTTTTCTACAGAAGTGGTTTGCCATTGCCACCTTCTGGACAGTGTCTTTACAAGACAGGTGACACTAACCATTATCAATACTCTGCAGAGATTGTCTGCCTGGTGTCAGTGGCTGCATAACCAGGAGTTGTGATCTGCACCGGTTGCTCACATGACCATCCACCACCTGCTCCCATGACTTTCACGGGACCCTGATCAGCTGAGGGGGCGGGGGGGGGGCTAAGCAGGTGCTAAGGAGGTGCTACCCCTTGTCTAAGGGTGACCTGCAGGCTAGTGGAGGGAAGGAGCGCCTTACACCCCATTTGGAAGACGTGTATCTCCACCTTGCCACCCAGGTTAGGACTTGTTTATTGGAGTGTAGGAGAATGAGGACCACAACCTTGTTGTGGTTTGGAGGCTTGCATGCCTCAATGACCCAGAGAGCCTTGTTGGATGGAGTCAGAGCTTTAGGTTTTGGCTCTTGGTCGGCTCACCCATGCCAAACAGGTCAAAGGATAGAGATCAGACTAAGAGTGGTCTGCTGGTCCTCCAGGTCTGGGGGTTCAGCTCAGGGCTAACAACCCTGACTGGTCAAACAAAATTGTTAAGGAAACAGCAATGAAGAATCCTTCTACATCTGAGTGTGACGGTATTCCCGAGTCTCCACCCGGGAATTTGTGTGACTGACAGGAGTAAAAACTGAGAGGAAGCTACTGACACGATGAAGGAAGCCCTGAACACCACCGGAGATGGAGGACCTTCATTGCTGCCCTGAACACCAGTGAGGTAACAGACAGTAAGTAGTTGGAGAATGAGGGATGAATGAAATCATGAGAGAGATTGAAGTAGGTGTAGATAGGGTGTGTGCACATAGGCTTTCTCCCAGGGTTGGGGAATCAAGAACAGGAAAGCACAGGTTTTAGGTGAGATGGGAGAGATTAAACAGGGACCTGAGGGGCAACTTTTTCACCCCTAGGGCATTGAGTTTCAAGAATGAGCTGCCAGAGCAACTGGCTGAGTCTGGTACAATAACAGTATCTAAAAGGCACAGACAGGGGGCAGTCTGCAAGATTTAACACCACTTGGCAACCTTTTTTAAGTTTTGTCAAAAATATGGATGCCGAAAAAGTTGTTTGAACGTGCAAGGTGCTCTATCTTTATATGTACACTAGGCCTTTGTATCTATTTTTGACTGGTCTGGCTGGTTCTACTTGTTCTTGTTTCCTGAGAGGTGGGAGGGTTCTATTTGTAACTGGTATAAAATGGTTGGTTGTATTATAACATACGTTCTACTATTTTTCTTTGTTAATAAAAATACTTTGATCAAAATAAAAGGCATGAACATGTACGTGGACGGGCAAGGTTTAGAGGGACACAGACTAAACACAGCAAATGGGTCTAGCTCATCTGGTCAGCACGGGGCAGTTGGGCCAAATGGCCTATTTCTGAGCTGTGCAACTCTATTTCAAACTAAACTAATCCCTTCCACTGACACAATGTCCATATCCCTCCATTCTCTGCACGTTCATGTGCCTATACCCAGTGGCCATTTTATTAGATACACCTACTCATTAGCGTGAATATCTAATCAGCCAATCACGTGACAGCAATTCAATCCATAAAAGCATGCAGACATGGTCAAGAGGTTCAGTTGTTGTTCAGACCAAACATCAGAACGGGGAAGAAATGTGATCTAAGTGACTTTGACCGTGGAGTGATTGTTGGTGCCAGATGGGGTAATTTGAGTATCTCAGAAACTGCTGATCTGGCAGTCTGGGGAGAGAGAGGGGTATCAAACCTTTCTTAGATCTGTACATCGACGGCTAGTTTGCGTAATTCACACAATTAAGCACTAAGTTCAACCTTCCAAATTCACATTTTTTTTTCGCTATCTCCAAGTCAGACACTTTAAGGAAAAGTGCCCACACTTCGAGTCTACTTCCACCATCCATCCCTTCCTTGAAAACCTCTTCCTCCTTCCAGACTCCAAACAGTTAATATCAAAATTTGTGAATTGCTTTACTGCTTTGTTTTCTACAGATTTTATTAGGGAATCCTGGGCCAGGGACTTGAACTCAGACATATCAGCAGAACTTTGGGAGGAGGCAATGTCCCGGGTTCACTGTTGTTCTATTAATTCACGCTACAGGTTAATCCAGTACAAGGTGATGCATAGATTCCATGATTCAAAAACAAAACTGAATCGCATCTTCCCATCTGCGTCTCCAGAGTGCGACAAGTGCCACTCTGCTGACGGGTCACTAGCACATCTTTTCTGGTTTTGCCCTACATTATACAACTTTTGGACTGCAATTTTTGAGTGTCTCTCAAAAGCCTTTTCTAGAGATATTCAGCCCAATCACGACCTCGCCATCTTTGGATGCTCTGCAGAGACTCTTGAGTTGCCGCACGACGTGCAGATTGCTCTGCGTCTAGGAATGGTGGTGGCTAAGAAACTTACTCTTCTGACCTGGAAGTCGACTACTCCACCCAGCTTCGCACACTGGCTCAGGGAGATGTTGTCGATTATACAAATGGAAAGACTGCGTCTGCACAAACCCAATGCACAGAATACATTTGAGAGAATATGGGGACCCTTACTGGCTCCGTGTCATATTACCTCACATACATAGTGAAACTTGACCTGTCTAGTCTCATGAGTGGGTGTGGTGGCTAACCGGATTCCTTTATTCATTTTACTGTACATTGCTTCTGTGATGTCACTATTGTGTCAACTCTTTGTCTGAAAGTTTATTTTTGTAATCCTGTAAATTGTCTGGCAGTCTTTTTGTTTTTTTTTAGTCTTGATTTGTTTTGTCTCTGCTCCACTTGGAGCTGTATTTCCTTTGTATTGTTTTGAACGTCTTCAATATATTTTGTCTTTGTAAAACTAAATTGTAAATAAAGTATTAAAAAAAAGAAACTGCTGATCTCCTGGGATTTTCAAAGGAGGAGGAGATGGCGGCACGACACGGTACGCATGGCCTCTCTGGTGAATGATATCGGTATTTGTAAGTAGGGTGCCGTGCACAATTCGGATTTGATGGAGACAGACGTGAGAAGCACGGAGGAACATCTGGAGTAACTTCTGAAATGCCCAGTTCACTGCCACTGCTACTGTGCAATTGAGAATCTCTGGAGGGAAAGGCCCCAAATGCTCGGCTTTGCCTGTTGCTGGCGGCCGGGGCTGGGGTCGAAGCGCTGAGCAGAGATGGTACTCAGTGCTCGGTGTCGGAGGCTCGAAGTTTCGGATGGACTCAGAGTCAGACTGTGGTCGGGTGCTTCCAGGATGCTGCATCGGCAAGTTTGCGGCGCTGGAAGCTCATGGTAGGGAGAATTTTCTTCCTTCTACCGTCTGTGTGAGATAATGGGACTTTCGAGAGACTTTGAGACTTTTTTTTTACCGTGCCCATGGTCTGTTCTCTATCAAATTACGGTATTGCTTGCACTGTTGTAACTATATGTTATAATTATGTGGTTTTTGTCAGTTTTTCAGTCTTGGTCTGTCTTGTGTTTCTGTGATATCACACTGGAGGAACATTGTATCATTTCTTAATGCATGCATTACTAAATGACAATAAAAGAGGATTTGTCCTTATAATCTAATCTCATTCTCATGCACAACAGTCTCTAGAGTTTACAGAGAATGGTATGAAAAACAAACAAATATCCGGAGAGCAGCAGTTCTGTGAGTGAAAACATTTTGTTACTGAGAGGGGTCAGAGGAGAATTGCCAGACTGGTTCAAGCTGACAGGAAGGCGACAGTAACTCAAATAACCACACGTTACAACAGTGGTGTGCAGGAGAGCACCCCCGAATGCAGAACATGTCGAACCCTGAAGTGGAGGGGCTACAGTAGCAGAAGACTACGAACATACTCTCAGTGGCCACTTCATTGGGAAAAGAAGGTACCTAATAAAGTGACCACTGAATATATCTGAGAAACTCTTAAACATCAGCCCAGATCCCATGCACCTCACCATGTGTAACCTTATCAAAGGCCACATCTACCAATCTGCCCTTATCAACCTTCTCTCGGTTACTTCTTCAAAAAACTTGCTTACCAACTGCCTTGGCTTTCACTGTAATAGGGCCTCTCTGACCTTAAACCTCTCGTATTTCCCTTTTGTAAAACATCTCACTTTGACAGACACCCCTTTGTACACAAACCTAAGAAAGGGTGTGTTGGCACCGGAAAGGGTCCAGAGGAGGTTTGTGCGATTGATCTGGGAAATGAAAGGGCTAACATACGAGGAGTGTTTGATGGCTCCGGGCCTGTACTCGTTGGATTTTAGAAGAATGAGTTGGGATCTCTTTGAAACCTATCCAACAATGAAAAACCTCAATAGAGTGGATGTGGGGGAGTTTAGGACCAGAAGGCACAGACAGAGTGGACGTAGAGAGGATGTTTCCTATAGTGGGAGATTCTAGGACCAGAGGACACAGCCTCAGAATAGAAGGGTGTCCTTTTAGAGCAGAGATGAGGAGGAATTTCTTTAGCCAGAGGGTGGTGAATCTTTAGAATTCATTGCCACAGGTGGCTGTGGAGACCAAGTCATTGGATGTATTTAAAACAGAAGTTAACAGGTTCTTGATTAGTAAGGGTGTCAAAGGTTATGGGGAGAAGGCAGGAGAATGAGGTTGGGTGGGAAAATAAATCAGGCATGATCAAGTGGTGGCATAGACACAATGGGCCAAATGGCCTAATTCTGGTCTTGTATCTTACGGTCTTTCTAAAAACGAAGTTAAAACTAACAGAACCACGGTCACTGTACCGAGGGAGCTCCCCCCATGGACAACTCCCTTATTTGCCCTCCCCTTGTTCCCAAGAGCAGGGCACCTTTGCTCTCTCCCTGGTAGGGCCTTCTAAACTGTATACAGTTCCTTAAGGTTGTTATATACAGGGGTGGAAATGGGGACAAGCTCCCACTACCTATTAACTGCTCCCAACGGCATGCGACTCAAATAGTTCCTGACAACCAAGTCCACCCCCTGGCCTCCTGGCTTAGCAGCTAAGCCTGGCAGAACCGTTTCTACTGACAGGAGGAGGGGCAAAGGTGGGATACTGGCACCTTAAAACCAGTTGCTTCGGGCAGATGGGGCTCATCAGCTGAGGCTGGCAGCTCGTCTAGGAGAAGGAAAACTCTGATCTCAAACCTCGGCTACCTTATGTCTATACCCACTCATGGGGAAGGCTTTGGGAGTAAACCCCGAGGGAAAAATCCGGGGCTGGAGTCCCTAAGGAAGTTCTACGTTGAGTTCAATGTTGACTAGCAACCCCTGTGATGCTACTGCTACCGAACTGTATCGGTCTCTGCCGTTCCTTTGGGTCTGTTAGTTGCGTGGAGAGGGGCAGCTTGCTACACAGGCAACAGCTTGCTCTCCACATTGTACTGCCCAGGCTTGCGTACCTAGACAGCTGGGGTGCAATATCTGTGGTTAACCCTGAACGGCGGAGGCACTGAACTTGCAGGGTCTTCCGTCCACAATATTATGTTGACATTTTAACCTACTCCAAGATCAGTTTGACACTTCGCTCCTACATCATCCTCCATTTTTCTATCATCCATGTGCCTACTTAAGAGTTAGTTAAATTTTCTTCATGTCTCTGCCTCTACCCGCACTCCCAGCAGCACATTCTACACAGCCACCACTCCCTGCACAAAAAAAACCTACCTCTGACATCACCCCTATACTTTCCTCCACCCTCTGCCCCCTCGTGTTAGCCATTTCAGCCCTGGGGAAAAGGTGCTGGCTGCTCACTCGATCTATCATCTTGCACACCTCTATCACGTGGCCTCTCATGTTCATTCACTTTAAAGAGAACAGCCCCAGCTCGCTGAACCTCTCATCAGGCATGTTCTCCAGTCCAGGCAGCACCCTAGTAAATCTCCTCTGCACCCTCTCTAAAGCCTCCAGGCAGCATCCTGGTAAATCTCCTCTGCACCCTCTCTAAAGCCTCCAGGCAGCATCCTGGTAAATCTCCTCTGCACCCTCTCTAAAGCCTCCAGGCAGCATCCTGGTAAATCTCCTCTGCACCCTCTCTAAAGCCTCCAGGCAGCATCCTGGTAAATCTCCTCTGCACCCTCTCTAAAGCCTCCAGGCAGCATCCTGGTAAATCTCCTCTGCACCCTCTCTAAAGCCTCCAGGCAGCATCCTGGTAAATCTCCTCTGCACCCTCTCTAAAGCCTCCAGGCAGCATCCTGGTAAATCTCCTCTGCACCCTCTCTAAAGCCTCCAGGCAGCATCCTGGTAAATCTCCTCTGCATCCTTTCCAAAGCCTTCAGGCAGCATCCTGGTAAATCTCCTCTGCACCCTCTCTAAAGCCTCCAGGCAGCACCCTGGTAAATCTCCTCTGCACCCTCTCTAAAGCCTCCAGGCAGCATCCTGGTAAATCTCCTCTGCACCCTCTCTAAAGCCCCCACATCCTTCCTGTAATAAGGTGACCAGAACTGAACACAAAATGGTAACAGTTTTACAGAGCTGCAACCTCGCGGCTCTTGAACTCAATCCCCCAACTAATGAAGGGCAACACACCATCCACCTACATAATCACCGTGGCAACTCTAAGGGATCTATAGACGCAGAACCCAAGACCCCCGTCCCTCCACACTGCCGAGAATCCTGTAGATATCCCTGCATTCTGCCTTCCATTTGATCTTCAAAAGTGAATCACTTAGCTCTTCACGAGATTGAACTGCATCAGGCACACACTTCTATAGTGGCACGCAAAGGTTTGGGCACCCCTGGTCAAAATTTCTGTTACTGTGAATAGCTAAGCGAGTAAAAGATGAACTGATTTCCAAAAGGCATAAAGTTAAAGATGACACATTTCTTTAATATTTCAAGCAAGAAAACTTTTTTATTTCCATCTTTTACAGTTTCAAAATAACAAAAAAGGAAAAGGGCCCGAAGCAAAAGTTTGGGCACCCTGCATGGTCAGTACTTAGTAACACCCCCTTGGCAAGTATCACAGCTTGTAAATGCTTTTTATAGCCAGCTAAGAGTCTTTCAATTCTTGTTTGGGGGATTTTCACCCATTCTTCCTTGCAAAAGGCTTCTAGTTCTGTGAGATTCTTGGGCCGTCTTGCATGCACTGCTCTTTTGAGGTCTATCCACAGATTCTCGATGATGTTTAGGTCGGGGGACTGTGAGGGCCATGGCAAAACCTTCAGCTTGCACCTCTTGAGGTAATCCATTGTGGAATTTGAGGTGTGTTTAGGATCATTATCCTGTTGTAGAAGCCATCCTCTTTTCAGCTTCGGCTTTTTTACAGATGGTGTGATGTTTGCTTCCAGAATTTGCTGGTATTAAATTGAATTCATTCTTCTCTCTACCAGTGAAATGTTCCCCGTGCCACTGGCTGCAACACAAGCCCAAAGCATGATCGATCCACCCCCGTGTTTAACAGCTGGAGAGGTGTTCTTTCCATGAAATTCTGCACCCTTTTTTCTCCAAACATACCTTTGCTCATCGCGGCAAAAAAGTTCTATTTTAACTTCATCGGTCCACAGGACTTGTTTCCAAAATGCATCAGACTTGTTTAGATGTTCCTTTGCAAACTTCTGACGCTGAATTTTGGCCGCCAGAGGGCTCAACGGTGCTACCTGGTGTCCCAGATACACCCCCCTCAGTTCCATACCCTCCTGTCTTCATCTTGCAGCCCAGTTGTTGTCTTTCCTTTTAATCCAAATCCGGTTACTGCTTTCTTCTGCTGCATTTGACAAGGACTTGATTGCTTGTTGGAGTGAATAACCCCTCACCCCCATCTTCTTCAATAGACTGGTCGTAGATGTAGCAACGAATCCCCTGCATCCCACTTCTACAGGGAAAATCTTGGTCTTCCAGCCATTCTGGGCAGCTTCAGTTGCCAGTTCAGAGTACTTGGTCTTTTTGCTCTCATAAGCTTCTTCGACACCATCTTCCCATGGTACTGTCAATTCCACAACATATGCCAGCTTGGCTGTTGTGGACCACAGGACCATGTCTGGCCGGAGTGTTGTAGCCGCAATGTCTGGGGGAAACACAAGCTTTTTTTCGAAGTCCACGGCCACTTTCCAATCCCGAGAAACCTGCAGAATGGTTACCTCTTTTGACGTTATATGGTGCTCTGGAGGTTGGCCTGCTGGTACAAACCGTGTGATGTGGACATTTCCTGCCGATGTTTGTGGGAGAGCATTTGTGATGATTCGCCTCTGTTCCAAGATTGATGCCAGCTGTCTGAGAACTTGGTTATGCTGCCAAGTGTACTGCCCCTGGGTGAGGCTCGTGGCGCATTCTGTTAAAGTGTGCCTTAGTGATCCAGGTGCTTGACAAAGAGAGCATCTTCTCCCCACCACTGGTTCAGATTCTGGAGTGTGGGTAGGAGGTCATAAGTGGCTCTGATGACAAAACTTAGCCGAGATTCCTCCATCTCCCAGATGTAACGCCAGGTGAGTTTCCTCTTTTCCAGGCTCTCCCAATTAGTCCATTGGCCCTGCTTGGCCATTGAGATGGCCCTGGCATGTCGCTCTGCCTCCTCCTGTCTTCTCAATTCCTCCACCATGAGCCGTCTCTTCTGCACTGATGTTTCCTTGTGCCACTGAGGCCCGCTCTCCTAAGTTGAACTTGACCAACCACATCCCTGAAGCGAAGAGCAGACTTAACACTCTGAATGGCTTCAGATGGGGACAACTTCCTCCCCGTTGTCACACGGTGGGGGGGGAGCGCTGTTTGAATAACAGTATCTTCAGATTCAGTAGGGGTCATGACCAACTTTGCTTTCATGCATTTGAATTCTCCCACAAGACTTGCATTGGTAATCCTAATTTGCCGCTCCTGTACAGTCCAACAGGACTTAAGCATCGTGGAAGTCCAAGCTACTGTTTTACATGTGTGCTGATCACTCTTTCCAGCTTTTCCACCTTGCTGATGGGGATTTCATACACTGTTAAAGGCCACATGAGTCTTGGGAGTATGCCGAACTGGAAGCACCGCAGCTTGAGTTTTCCTGGCAGCAAGGTCTTGTTGATGTGAGCTATGTATATAAAGTTATTGAGGGTTAAACAGTGCAGCGTGTATGTTTCATTCCTCAACTGCCTTCTTCAGGAAATACAAAAAATAACTGGAATTTTAAGCGCATTGGCACACTAGTGTTCTCAGAAAAACATTAAAAATTTTTTCTCTGAAGTTCTGTATAACTCTTTGAGTTATATGTTTGTTTTGAACAGTGAAAAAAAGGCTGTTTTCACCCACGTGGCTTGTGTGATTGAAGCGTTAAAGTTGCATGGAGACAGTGCCAGATGCATAGTATTGCTGATTACAGAAGATGATAGTTTATTGGAGTATTTTTATATTTTGTGTTATATTTTTGATCATTTAGAATTGAAGTGATATGTTAGTATGGAATAACAGAAATGATAGTTAAACCAAAAAGGGCCTGAATGTTAAATGAGTAATAGTATAAATGGGGAAAGAATTAAACTTGATTTATTGCAACCACAAACAAGAGAAAACCTGCAGATGCTGGAAATACGAGCAACACACACAAAATGCTTAAGGTACTCAGCAGGCCAGGCAGCATCTATACAAAAGAGTACAACTGATGTTTCAGGGCGAAAGCCTTCGGCAATTTTCCCTTTTACAGCTGCGTGGCAATGAAGGCTACGTGCGCGGCAACATTTCTGTAACTATGTGGCCGCACAACTGCACAACTTAGAGGGAATACTGATCCCTTCTTACATTAGATTATGAGGACACTCAGTCCTCGTTTATTGTCATTTAGAAATGCATGCATTAAGAAATGATACAATGTTCCTCCAGTATGATATCACAGAAAGACAGGACAGACCAAGACTAAAACTGACAAAAAACACATAATTATAACATATAGTTACAACAGTGCAAAGCAATACCGTAACTTGATAAAGAGCAGACCATGGGCACGGAAAAAAAAGTCTTAAAGTCCCGATAGCCCATCATCTGATGCAGGCGGTAGAAGGGAGAAACACTGCCTGCCATGAACCTCCGGCGCCGCAAACTTGCCGATGCAGCACCCTGGAAGCACCCGACCAGAGCTGACTTTGAGTCCGTCCGAAAACTTCGAGTCTCCGACCAGCCCTCTGACACCGAGCACTGAGCACCATCTCTGCCAAGCGCTTCGACCCTGTCCCGGCCGCCGAGCAACAAGCAAAGCCGAGGACTCAGGGCCTTCCGTCTGGAGATTCTGGATCACACAGTAGCAGTGGCAGCAAAACAGGCATTTCAGAAGTTTCACCAGATGCTCCTTCGTGCTCTCACGTCCGTCTCCATCAAATCAGGATTGTGCCCGGCACCCTACTTGACAGATAACAGATATTCATCACTGGAGTGACTGCTGTGTGCTGCGTCACGCCGCCATCTTCTCCTCTCTTACCCCTTCTCTTCTCCTCACCTGCACATCATCTCCCTCTGGCTCCTCTCCTGCTTCCCTCTCTCCCATGATCCCATGTCCTCTCCTGTCAAGATTCCTTTACCTCTTCCACCTTTCAAGTTCTAGCTTACTTCAACCTCCCCCTACTCCACCCAGTCGCCTGCCAGATTATATTCCTCCTCCTCCTCCTCCTCCTCCCCCTAACTTCTTGTCCTGGCAGCTTCCTCCTTCCTTTCCAGTCCCGAAGAAGGGTTTTGGCCTGAAACATCGACTGTTTATTCATTTCCATAGATGAAGCATTTTGTATATGTTTCCCTTTGGATTCCAGCATCTGCAGCCTCGTTTATCCCTCTCCTTGACCCTGTGAAGGACTACAAACCACGAAAAACTGTTGGGAGGGAATGAATAATTTCACAGAATTTTCTTTATTCATAGAGCCTTATTAACTTTATAAAATTCAACAACAATACAGAGAATTCAGCCACAGAGGTCTTCCCTGCACAGTATTTCAGCCTCTTTGAAGTCCACATTTACAAATTTCACAGGAATATGTATCCCCCCTCCTCCACTATATATACTGTTTATGTACAAAGTTTATAGGGCAGTTTGTCTCCTGTGCAACAGGAACAATCCAACACAAACCCTAAATCCATGCCCACCCCTCCTGTGCCAAGACTGGGTGTGCGAGAATGTAGGCTGGTCAGATCGATAGTCGTTGGAGACTAGAATATGTTTCTGTGGATTGGGAGAGGAGCTAAATCCCACAACTGGTAGGTCGGGGTGCGGGGGTGGGGGCAGTAAAGACAGGACTGAGGGGTAGGCGGGGGGGGGGGGTGGTGGTGTGTCCAGCAGAGTGGTGATGATCGAGAGAAGGGCTTGCCCCAACCTCTGGCCGTTGTCTCTTCCCTTCTGCTGTCACAGTCACGATGTCAAGGGATGCTTGTAGAAGAAGAGATAGCATTAGGATAGAACATAACAGCACAATACAGGCCATTCAGCTCATGATAATTCTGCCAACCTTTTAACCTACAGTACTCCAAGATCGATCCAACCCTTCCCTCCTACGTAGCCCTCCATTTTTCTATCCTCTATCTGCCAGTCTAAGAGTATCTTAAATGTCCTTAATGTACCTACCTCTACCACCACACCTAGCAGTGCGTTCCACGGACTTGCCACTCTCTGTGTAATGAACCGATCTCTGACAACCCCCCCATTTTCCTCCAATCACCTTAACATTACGCCCCCTCTTATTAGCCATTTCTGTCCTGGGAGAAAGTCCAGGTCCAGTTGGTCTATGCCTCTTATCACCTGTACATCTCTATCAAGTAACCTCTCATTCTTCTTCACTCCAATGATAAAAACCCTAGTTCGCTCAACCTATCCTCATCAGACATGCCCTCTAACTCAGGCAGCATCCTGGTAAATCTCCTCTGCACCCTCTCTAAAGCTTCTATACCTCTCCTATGAGGTGACCAGAACTGAAGACAATATTCCAGGACACAAACACAAGAAATTCTGCATAGTCATAGAAAGGAACAGCCCTTCAGCCCATCTAGTCCATCCCAAAGCTATTTAAACTGCCTAGTCCCATTGACCTGCACCTGGACCATAACCCTCCATATCCTTACTATCCATGTACCTATCCAAACTTCTCTTAAACATTAAAATCTAGTTTGCATGCAGTTCATTCCTCTTATGACCTTCTGAGGGAAGAGGTTTCCCCTCATGTTCCCCTTAAACTTCTCACCTTTCACCCTTAGCCCATGACCTCTAATTGTAGTCCCACCCAACCTCAAACAAAAAAGCCTGCTTGCATTTACCCCATTTGTACCCCTCATAATTTTATATAGCTCCATCAAATCTCCCCTCAGTCATTTATGGTCCAAGGAATAAAATTCTAACCTATTCAATTTTTTCAAATAACTCAGGTCCTCCAGTCCCGGCAAAATCCTTGTAAATTTTCTCAGTATTCTTTCAATCTTATTTACATGTTTCCTATAGGTAGGTGACCAAAACTGCACAGAACTTCAAATGTTTTATACAACTTTTTAAAAACTTTTTATTACAAACAAAAAAACACAAAAAACTACAGCACATCCACAAAAACCACAACCATAACAAAATCAAATTAAATATTGAGCAGCAAAAGGGAGAAAAATATAAAGGCAAAAGTAAATATCTACAGCAGAGATGCACCGCACCAAAAAACCTCAGTCCTCACCCCCTGAGAAAGTCCAGTACAGGCCCCTTATCCTTTTAAAGATGTCCCCTCTGTCCTCATTACATAGTGTCAGTCTCTCCAAATGTAAAGTATTTGCCAGTTCTCTCAGCCACAGAGTCCATTTTCCACATTTGCAGGATTAACTTCTTAGCAATCACCATTCCAAACAATACCTATTGGCTGAAGATAGGGAGCTTGTTGCTCCAAGGATGGCTATGAGTGGGTCTGGTTCCCACTGCTTCCCAAAAGCCTCAGAGAAACAGTGAAAAATACTTTTCCAGTATGCATAAAGCTTACAACATGACCAGAATGAATGTGACAAGTTACTGTTCACAGATTTACATCGACTACAAACTGGTAAAACATCAGGGTAGAAGCTGTGCAACTTTTCTTTGGAATAATGGAGTCTAGTGTTTTAAACTGTGTAAGTCTGTGTCTGACGTTGACCGAACGATCATGTATACTCTTTAAACACTCATCCCAGACCTCCCCTGTCTGTTCTAGACCCAATTCATCCACCCATGCCTGTTGAAGACCTGCAGTATTCACCCGAGCTCCATTATGTAGGATCTGATAAAAATAAGGACAACCGCACTACCAGTAACAGGATCAAATTTATTTATTGCCTCCAAGGACTCATGTTTGTCTAAAACCTCGAAGTTAGGTATATACTTCCTAACATAATCTCGGATTTGTAAATATCTAAAAAAAATTAAATGCAGGGATATTGTAAACCGCTTGCAACTGCGCAAAAGAGGCAAAGTTTCCATTAATATATAGGTCACCAGATGCCTCTCTGTTTCCAGGTAGAAAAAACAGTATCATTCAGGCCAGGCAAAAAGGAATGATTGTCACAAATTGGAGTGTCAATAAAAGTTTTTGGGGCCTTAATGTGTAGTTGAATCTGCTTCCAAATTCTTATAGTGCTGCCAACCACGAAGCTCTTACTAAAATGTGACTTATTAACTGCAGTGGGGCTATTAAGGAGAGCTGGTAAGGAAGTCTTCTTACAAAGCACTCGCTCTATGAGTAACCATGCTGGGCACGAGTCTGAGGTAGAGGGTGGGCCTTTTTTCCACCATGAAAGAATGGATAGGTGGGCAGCCCAGTAATACATTTTAATGTTCGGTAGGGCAAAACCAACTGCTTCCTTGGGCTTTGACAAATGTTTTTTAGTAATTCTAATGGCTTTATAATTCTAAATGAAGGGTATAGTAATTGAATCCAATTGCTTAAGATATGACAGAGGAATAAAACATGGAATTGACTGGAAAAAATGAAGAAATCATGGCAGTACAATCATCTTCACAGCCTCAAGGATGTGTGCTGAGTCCTCTTCTGTACTCCCTTTTCACCTATGACTGCGTTCCTGTACATGGTTCTAACTCCATAATCAAGTTTGCAGATGACACCACGGTGGTTGGCCTGATCAGAGGGGATGACGAGACGGCCTACAGGGACGAGATTCAGCATCTGGCTGCGTGGTGTGCCGACAACAACCTGGCCCTAACACCCAGAAGACCAAGGAGATCATTGTGGACTTCAGGCATGCCAGGAGTCACACTCACGTCCCCATCTACATCAACGGAACTGTAGTGGAGTGTATATCAAGCTTCAAATTCCTTGGTGTCCACATTTCCAAGGATCTCACCTGGACCCTGAACTCCTCCATCCTGATCAAAAAGGCGCAACAGCGCCTTTATTTCCTGCGGAGCATGAAGAAAGCTCACCTCTGTCCCAGGATACCGACGGACTTTTACCGCTGTACCATTGAGAACATACCCACCAACTGCATCTCAGTATGGTATGGCAATTGTCCCGTATCGGACCGCAAAGCACTCCAGCGTGTGGTGAAAACTGCCCAGCAGATTATCAGCACCCAATTGCCCACCATTGAGAATATCTAGCATTAATGCTGCCTGGGCAGGGCGAAAAGCATTATCAGGGATGCATCTCACCCTAACTATGGACTTTTTACTCTCCTCCCATCCAGTAGGCGCTACAGGAGCCTCCGCTCCCACACCAGCAGGCACAGGAAGAGCTTCTTCCCTGAGGCTGTGACCCTGCTGAACCTCACGTCACAGTGTTAAGCAGTATTGCACCCATACTGTACTGTCTCAGTACTTTTATATTTGTGTGCTGTAGCACTTACTTTTTATTTGCAATTATTTTGTAAATAACACTATTCTTTGCATTTCTGGTCAGATGCTAAATGCATTTCATTGGCTTTGTATCTGTACTTGGCACAATGACAATAAAGTTGAATCTAATCTAATCTAATCTTGATTGCGTTAACCCTCCCCACCAAAAAAATTAGAAGGGTTTTCCAAAAGTCAATATTGCGTTTAACCTGCTCAACTTTGTTTCGCCAATTCACTTGCAAAAGGTCATCTGGGTTTTTTGTAATAGTCACACCAAGATAGGAAAAATGATGGTAAGTTAGTTTAAAGGGAATAGACTGTAAATACGCTGTGTTAACCACTGCAGTGACTGGCATTAGTTCACTCTTATCCCAATTAATAGAGAAACCTGGGAAACTGCCAAAATTATTAATTAGAGTCAGAGGGCTGGAGATATATAAAAGGACATCGTCAGCGTATAACGAAAGGTGATGTTTATGTCCATGCATAGCAATGGGAGATATCAAAGGGTCCTGTCTGATGCTAACAGCCAGTGGCTCAATGATAACTGCAAACAAAAACGGAGAAAGGGGACAGTCTTGACGAGTCCCACGATGAATTGCAAAAGGGGAGGAAATATTCTGATTAGTGATAATTGAAGCAGGTGGGTGTGAATAAATTATCTCAATCCATTTAATGAAAGATGGTCCAAATCCAAATTTCTTAAGTGCAAACATCATATATGGCCATTCCACTTGGTCAAACGCACATTGCAAAGCCATCTACCACCACCCCCGGCTTCTGCCACAAAGCCAGTGTCTAATCCAGTTTACCACCTTATCTTGCATGCTGAGCGACTGAACCTTCTTGATCAATCTCCCGTGTGGGACTTTGTCAAATACCTTGCTAACGTCCACGTAGACAACATCCACTGCTTTCCCAGTAACTTCCTTGAAAAACTGTAAGATTGGTTGGACATGACCTACCACACATGAAGCCATGATGATTATTATTAATCAATGTCTATCCAAATACTGTACTCATATATCTGGTCCCTTAGAAAATCTTACAACAACTTCCCCTGTCCTGATGTCAGGCTCACCACCCATAATTTCCTGGTTTAGTTTTAGAGCCTCTCTTAAACAGCAGAACATCATTAGCTATCCCCCGATCCTCTGGTACCTCACCTGCCACTAAGAATGATTTAAATATCTCTGCTAGGGCCCCTGCATTTTCTGCACTTGCCTCCCACAGAGTCGAAGGAAACACCTAGGTAGCCCCTGGGGATTTGTCCACCCTAATTTACCTCAAGACAGCAAACACCTCCTCCTCTGTAACCTGTACATGGTCCATGACCTCACTGTTGCTTTGCCTCACTTCTATAGACTCTGTGTCCGTGTCCTGAGTAAATACAGATACAAAAAAATCCATTTAAGATCCCCCCATCTCTTTTGGCTGTACACATGGATTACCATTCTGGTCTTCCAGAGGACCTGCAGAAGCTGGAAATCCAAAGCAACACACACAAAATGCTGGAGGAACTCAGCAGGCCAGGCAGCTTCCATGGAAATGAACAGACAGTCGACGTTTTGGGCCGAGACCCTTCTTCAGGACAACATTCCAAGCGCGATCTAACTATGATCTTATAGAGCTGCAACATTACCTCATGGCTCTTGAGCTCAATCCCTTGACACCTTCTTAACCACCCTATCAACTTGTAGTGCAACTTTTAGAGACCTATGGACATGGACCCCAAGATCACTCTGTTCCTCCATGCTGCTATGATCCAAAGCTGATGTATAGAGTGCACTGTGGATGCAAGTCCACAGCTGCCGGCAAGTGACTGCACAAGGTGACAGGGTGGAAAAGGAGGCATGTGGCAGACTTGTCTTTATTAGTCGAAAAATTGAGTTCAGGAGTTGGGAAGTTATGATGCAAGCATTATACAGTCCTGTGTGTTATCCAGCCTTAGGCACGTATATATAGCTAGGGTACCTAAGACTTTTGCACAGTACTGTATTTGTCAATGTGGAGCAGAGAGAGAGTTTGTAATTCTGGTGGGAGCAAAGGATGTTGCGAATGGCAAGGGTGGAACTATATGGAAATGGTGTGGGACAGGTAACAGAGAAGGAGTGCCAGGGGAGGGTGCAGACACACCCAGCCCTGAGACCACAGGCAAGGTCTTTTGATGCCAAGCAGTGGGTTTATTAATAATTACAGGATGTCTCTCTGGTGCTTCCCTCTCCCATTCCCATTCCGACATGTCAATCCTTGGCCTCCTCTACTATCATGATGAGGCCACACTCGGGTTGTAGGAGCAACACCTTATATTCTGTCTGGGTAGCCTCCAAACCGATGGCACAAACATAAATTACTTGAACTTCTGGTAATGGCTCCCTCATCTCCCCATCCCTCTTCCCTCTCTCAATTTATCTCCTTGCCTGCCTATCGCATCCCCCTTTTCTTTCTTCCACAGCTTTCTGTCCTCTCCTATTAGGTTCCTCTTTCTCCAGCCCCGCATCTTTTTTACCAATCAACTTCCCAGCCCTTTACTTCACACCGCCCCCCCCCCCCCCACCGACCCCGGTTTTATCGATCACCTTGTGTTTCTCCCTTCCCCCCCTCCGCTTTTTAACTCTGACTCCTCATCTTTCTTTCTGCTGAAGGGTCTCAGCCCAAAACATCGACTGTATTCTTTTCCATAGATGCTGCCTGGCCTGCTGAGCTCCATTTTGTGCATCTTCCCTCCCGTCTCCCTTCCCCTTTTCCCAACCACGATTCCCCTCTCCCTGTGGAGGCTCTGAGAAAAGCCTCATCAGGTTGCTGTCTGGATTAGCCGGTATGTGCTGCAAGGAGAGGCTGGACAAATGCGGGTTGTTTTCTCAGGTGCAGCAGAGGCTGGGGGAAGACCTGATAGTTTACAGTTTACAGCATTATGAGAGGCATAGATAGACAGATAGTATCTTTTCTCCCCTAGAGTTGAAATGCCTAATATGAGAGGGCATGCATTTAAGGTGAGCAGGGGAAGTTTTAAGGGAGGCGTGAGGGGCAAGTTCCCTCTTACACAGAGTGGTCGGTGTCTGGAATGCATTGTCGGGGGTGGTAGCGGAGGCAGATACAATAGAGGCTTTTAATGGGCTCTCAGACGGATACATGGATGTGCAGAGAATAAAAAGACATGGACGTTCACGGAACCCTACCGCACAGAAACAGGCCCATCGGTCTAACTCGTCTCGTCATGGCGACTGTGTTTCCCAGCGAGCTAGTCTCTTTTGACCCATAGACGTCTAAACCTCTCCCAGGCATGTACAGGCTTAGGTGGCTTTTAAGTGATGCTGATTGTGTGGCCATTAGTTTGGGTAGGCATTTAATTATCGGTTTAATTAGTTCCATACAACATTGTCGGCCTAAGGACCTGTTTCTGTACTGAACTATGTTCCAAGCTGAAACCTCTGCTTTGCTGGTGGGGAGCCATTCAGTCCATCTTGCTCCTGTACTGGATCCACTCACAGTCTGAGGAGTTGGCCCCGTCAGAACGAGGAGGTCTGAAGAATGAAGCGCAGGACTAGAAGAGACCCAGCAAGGAATTGGCACTGCCACATTTCAAGAGTCCAGATCTGTTTAGAGTTCAGGAACAATCTTAGGAATCTCTCTGTCTGTGAAGTTTAAAATTCCCCATCTCAGAGATCAGAGAATGGGTGAGTCATGGGATTTCTGCATCAACACTGCTCAGTCTGAGAGGGTTTACAGCTTTATGCTGCTGGTCGAACCATAAAGTTCAAAGTAAAATTTAATATCAGAGTGCATATACGTCACCATATACAACCCTGAGATTCATTTTGGTGCAGGCGTGACCTGTACAAAAAGGACGGGTTATACTTGAATCCTAGGGGGACCAATATCCTGGCAGGGAGATTAGTGAGGGCTACTGAGGTGACTTTAAACTAGAATGGTTGGGGGGTGGGAATCAAATTAAAGAGGCTAGGCGAGAGGAGGTTAGTTCACAACAGGGGGATGGGAACCAGTGCAGAGAGACAGAGGGGTGTAAAGTGAGGGTAGAAGCAAAAAGTACTAAGGAGAAAAGTAAAAGTGGCAGGCCGACAAATCCAGGGCAAGCATCAAAAAGGGCCACTTTTCAACATAATTGTATAAGGGCTAAGAAAGTTGTAAAAGAGCGCCTGAAGGCTTTGTGTGTCAATGCAAGGAGCATTTGTAACAAGGTGGATGAATTGAAAGTGCAGATTGTTATTAATGATTATGATATAGTTGGGATCACAGAGACATGGCTCCAGGGTGACCAAGGATGGGAGCTCAACGTTCAGGGATATTCAATATTCAGGAGGGATAGACATGAAAGAAAAGGAGGTGGGGTGGCGTTGCTGGTTAGAGAGGAGATTAACGCAATAGAAAGGAAGGACATAAGCCGGGAAGATGTGGAATCGATATGGGTAGAGCTGCGTAACACTAAGGGGCAGAAGGCGCTGGTGGGAGTTGTGTACAGGCCACCTAACAGTAGTAGTGAGGTCGGAGATGGTAT
Source organism: Mobula birostris (assembly GCF_030028105.1). Taxonomy (NCBI): domain Eukaryota; kingdom Metazoa; phylum Chordata; class Chondrichthyes; order Myliobatiformes; family Myliobatidae; genus Mobula; species Mobula birostris. The sequence goes on from NC_092374.1 coordinate 92,069,009, forward strand.
TAAACAGGAAATTAGAAATGTATGCAATAAAGGAACAGCAGTTATAATGGGTGACTTCAATCTACATGTAGATTGGGTGAACCAAATTGGTAAAGGTGCTGAGGAAGAGGATTTCTTGGAATGTATGCGGGATGGTTTTTTGAACCAACATGTCGAGGAACCAACTAGAGAGCAGGCTATTCTGGACTGGGTTTTGAGCAATGAGGAAGGGTTAATTAGCAATCTTGTCGTGAGAGGCCCCTTGGGTAAGAGTGACCATAATATGGTGGAATTCTTCATTAAGATGGAGAGTGACATAGTTAATTCAGAAACAAAGGTTCTGAACTTAAAGAGGGGTAACTTTGAAGGTATGAGACGTGAATTAGCTAAGATAGACTGGCAAATGACACTTAAAGGATTGACGGTGGATATGCAGTGGCAAGCATTTAAAGATCGCATGGATGAACTACAACAATTGTTCATCCCAGTTTGGCAAAAGAATAAATCAAGGAAGGTAGTGCACCCGTGGCTGACAAGAGAAATTAGGGATAGTATCAATTCCAAAGAAGAAGCATACAAATTAGCCAGAAAAAGTGGCTCACCTGAGGACTGGGAGAAATTCAGAGTTCAGCAAAGAAGGACAAAGGGCTTAATTAGGAAGGGGAAAAAAGATTATGAGAGAAAACTGGCAGGGAACATAAAAACTGACTGTAAAAGCTTTTATAGATATGTAAAAAGGAAAAGACTGGTAAAGACAAATGTAGGTCCCCTACGGACAGAAATAGGTGAATTGATTATGGGGAGCAAGGACATGGCAGACCAATTGAATAATTACTTTGGTTCTGTCTTCACTAAGGAGGACATAAATAATCTTCCAGAAATAGTAGGGGACAGAGGGTCCAGTGAGATGGAGGAACTGAGCAAAATACGTGTTAGTAGGGAAGTGGTGTTGGGTAAATTGAAGGGATTAAAGGCAGATAAATCCCCAGGGCCAGATGGTCTGCATCCCAGAGTGCTTAAGGAAGTAGCCCAAGAAATAGTGGATGCATTAGTGATAATTTTTCAAAACTCATTAGATTCTGGACTAGTTTCTGAGGATTGGAGGGTGGCTAATGTAACCCCACTTTTTAAAAAAGGAGGGAGAGAGAAACCGGGGAATTATAGACCGGTTAGCCTAACGTCGGTGGTGGGGAAACTGCTGGAGTCAGTTATCAAAGGTGTGATAACAGCACATTTGGAAAGCAGTGAAATCATCGGACAAAGTCAGCATGGATTTGTGAAAGGAAAACCATGTCTGACGAATCTCATAGAATTTTTTGAGGATGTAACTAGTAGAGTGGATAGGGGAGAACCAGTGGATGTGGTATATTTGGATTTTCAGAAGGCTTTTGACAAGGTCCCACACAGGAGATTAGTGTGCAAACTTAAAGCACACGGTATTGGGGGTAAGGTATTGATGTGGATAGAGAATTGGTTAGCAGACAGGAAGCAAAGAGTGGGAATAAACAGGACCTTTTCAGAATGGCAGGCAGTGACTAGTGGGGTACCGCAAGGCTCAGTGCTGGGACCCCAGTTGTTTACAATATATATTAATGACTTGGTTGAGGGAATTAAATGCAGCATCTCCAAGTTTGCGGATGACACGAAGCTGGGCGGCAGTGTTAGCTGTGAGGAGGATGCTAAGAGGATGCAGGGTGACTTGGATAGGTTGGGTAAGTGGGCAAATTCATGGCAGATGCAATTTAATGTGGATAAATGTGAAGTTATCCACTTTGGTGGCAAAAATAGGAAAACAGATTATTATCTGAATGGTGGCCGATTAGGAAAAGGGGAGGTGCAACGAGACCTGGGTGTCATTATACACCAGTCATTGAAAGTGGGCATGCAGGTACAGCAGACGGTGAAAAAGGCGAATGGTATGCTGGCATTTATAGCGAGAGGATTCGAGTACAGGAGCAGGGAGGTACTACTGCAGTTGTACAAGGCCTTGGTGAGACCACACCTGGAGTATTGTGTGCAGTTTTGGTCCCCTAATCTGAGGAAAGACATCCTTGCCATAGAGGGAGTACAAAGAAGGTTCACCAGATTGATTCCTGGGATGGCAGGACTTTCATATGAAGAAAGACTGGATGAACTGGGCTTGTACTCATTGGAATTTAGAAGATTGAGGGGGGATCTGATTGAAACGTATAAAATCCTAAAGGGATTGGACAGGCTAGATGCAGGAAGATTGTTCCCGATGTTGGGGAAGTCCAGAACGAGGGGTCACAGTTTGAGGATAAAGGGGAAGTCTTTTAGGACCGAGATTAGGAAAAACTTCTTCACACAGAGAGTGGTGAATCTGTGGAATTCTCTGCCACAGGAAACAGTTGAGGCCAGTTCATTGGCTATATTTAAGAGGGAGTTAGATATGGCCCTTGTGGCTACGGGGATCAGGGGGTATGGGGGGAAGGCTGGTGCAGGGTTCTGAGTTGGATGATCAGCCGTGATCATAATAAATGGCGGTGCAGGCTCAAAGGGCCGAATGGCCTACTCCTGCACCTATTTTCTATGTTTCTATGTTTCCTGCGGGCATACTCAGCAAATCTATAGAATAGTAACCGTAACAGGATCATGAAAGATCAGCCAGAGCACAGAAGACATCAATCTGTGCAAATGCAAATATAAATAAATAGCAATAAATAATAAGAACATGTAATAGTGAGATAACGAGTCTTTAAAGAAAGATTATTGGTTGTGGGAACATCTCAATGGATGAGTGTAGTTATCCCCTTTTGTTCAAGAGCCTGATGGTTGAGGGGTAGTAACTGTTCCTGAACCTGGTGGTGCGAGTCCTGAGGCTCCTTGTATGTGACAGTAGTGACAAAAGAACATGGCCTGGGTGGTGGGGATCTCTGATGATGGATGCTGCTTTCCTACGACAGTGTTTCATGCAGATGTGCTCAGTGGTTGGGAGGGCTTTACCCATGATGTACTGGCCCAAATCCACTACACAAAAATGTGACGGCCAAGAGAGATCATCAAAATTTCAACTTCACCATTGGGTAGAAGCCTTGCTGAGTTACAGTATAATGGTGACTACAACTGTGACACTTGCCTATATCAGATTCCTCGCCTTCATCAGCTTCTGCCTCCTCTCTGGGGGGACCTCATCCAGGTTCAGTCCATGGTTGCTGGCGCTTGGGGAAGAACGATTACACCCGTTACACTCGAACACGGACAGGGGAGCGGAGGGAGGACGGCAGGGTTGGGGGGAGCAGGTTCAGTTTCCCTCTGTACAGCTCTCTCTCTCTGCGGTGTGTTTTCACTATGTGAGGGGCACACCGTACTCTCTCTGTACAGCTCTCCCTCTCTGCGGTGTATGTTCACTATGTGAAGGCGCACCGTACTCTCTCTGTACAGCTCTCCCTCTCTGCGGTGTATGTTCACTATGTGAAGGCGCACCATACTCTCTCTACAGCTCTCCCTCTCTGCGGTGTGTGTTCACTATGTGAAGGCGCACCGTACTCTCTCTACAGCTCTCCCTCTCTGCGGTGTGTGTTCAGTATGTGAGGGCGCTCCGTACTCTCTCTACAGCTCTCCCTCTCTGCGGTGTGTGTTCAGTATGTGAGGGCGCTCCGTACTCTCTCTACAGCTCTCCCTCTCTGCGGTGTGTGTTCAGTATGTGAGGGCGCTCCGTACTCTCTCTACAGCTCTCCCTCTCTGCGGTGTGTGTTCAGTATGTGAGGGCGCTCCGTACTCTCTCTACAGCTCTCCCTCTCTGCGGTGTGTGTTCAGTATGTGAGGGCGCTCCGTACTCTCTCTACAGCTCTCCCTCTCTGCGGTGTGTGTTCAGTATGTGAGGGCGCTCCGTACTCTCTCTACAGCTCTCCCTCTCTGCGGTGTGTGTTCGGTATGTGAGGGCGCTCCGTACTCTCTCTACAGCTCTCCCTCTCTGCGGTGTGTGTTCACTATGTGAAGGCGCACCGTACTCTCTCTACAGCTCTCCCTCTCTGCGGTGTGTGTTCAGTATGTGAGGGCGCTCCGTACTCTCTCTACAGCTCTCCCTCACTGCGGTGTGTGTTCAGTATGTGAGGGCGCTCCGTACTCTCTCTACAGCTCTCCCTCTCTGCAGTGTGTGTTCAGTATGTGAGGGCGCTCCGTACTCTCTCTACAGCTCTCCCTCTCTGCGGTGTGTGTTCAGTATGTGAGGGCGCTCCGTACTCTCTCTACAGCTCTCCCTCTCTGCGGTGTATGTTCACTATGTGAAGGCGCACCATACTCTCTCTACAGCTCTCCCTCTCTGCGGTGTGTGTTCACTATGTGAAGGCGCACCGTACTCTCTCTACAGCTCTCCCTCTCTGCGGTGTGTGTTCACTATGTGAAGGCGCACCGTACTCTCTCTACAGCTCTCCCTCTCTGCGGTGTGTGTTCAGTATGTGAGGGCGCTCCGTACTCTCTCTACAGCTCTCCCTCACTGCGGTGTGTGTTCAGTATGTGAGGGCGCTCCGTACTCTCTCTACAGCTCTCCCTCTCTGCAGTGTGTGTTCAGTATGTGAGGGCGCTCCGTACTCTCTCTACAGCTCTCCCTCTCTGCGGTGTGTGTTCGGTATGTGAGGGCGCTCCGTACTCTCTCTACAGCTCTCCCTCTCTGCGGTGTGTGTTCAGTATGTGAGGGCGCTCCGTACTCTCTCTACAGCTCTCCCTCTCTGCGGTGTGTGTTCGGTATGTGAGGGCGCTCCGTACTCTCTCTACAGCTCTCCCTCTCTGCGGTGTGTGTTCACTATGTGAAGGCGCACCGTACTCTCTCTACAGCTCTCCCTCTCTGCGGTGTGTGTTCAGTATGTGAGGGCGCTCCGTACTCTCTCTACAGCTCTCCCTCACTGCGGTGTGTGTTCAGTATGTGAGGGCGCTCCGTACTCTCTCTACAGCTCTCCCTCTCTGCAGTGTGTGTTCAGTATGTGAGGGCGCTCCGTACTCTCTCTACAGCTCTCCCTCTCTGCGGTGTGTGTTCAGTATGTGAGGGCGCTCCGTACTCTCTCTACAGCTCTCCCTCTCTGCGGTGTGTGTTCAGTATGTGAGGGCGCTCCGTACTCTCTCTACAGTTCTCCCTCTCTGCGGTGTGTGTTCAGTATGTGAGGGCGCTCCGTACTCTCTCTACAGCTCTCCCTCTCTGCGGTGTGTGTTCAGTATGTGAGGGCGCTCCGTACTCTCTCTACAGCTCTCCCTCTCTGCGGTGTGTGTTCAGTATGTGAGGGCGCTCCGTACTCTCTCTACAGTTCTCCCTCTCTGCGGTGTGTGTTCAGTATGTGAGGGCGCTCCGTACTCTCTCTACAGCTCTCCCTCTCTGCGGTGTGTGTTCAGTATGCGCGGGGCACACCATATTGGAGCCCAGGAGGGATTCTCATGCTGTTGGGGAGAGGGAAGGTAGTTGTGCTCATGTCTTGCAGCACAACAGGAGCCACACTGAGCAACGCCAGCCGTGCAGTGAACCTTGCGGACGGGGCAATGGAGAGGGAGAATTGAGTCTCATGGTGAGGGGCATCAAGGAGGGAGCTCCTCACTCTAGGAGGGGCAGCGAGGAAGGAGTACGCAGAAGGAGCATTGAGGAAGGAGATCCTCACTGTGGGAGGGGCATCAAGGTTGGAGCGCCGTGGTATTTGGAAAGAACGTGGACACAAAATCTCTCACCCTTCTGGGTGAGCGTGGTGGATCTCACAGCCACCACTGGAAGAACGGGGGAAGGCTGGGAGATCAGAAATATCTATTGTCACCCTGTTTGTGGGATTTTGCTATGTAATATTAGGCAGAATCTATGATCTGGGTAAAATCTATGATTCCTTACGTGTGTGTGTGGGGGTGCACTTTACCCGAAACCAGGACATTGGGAACTGTCCTACCCTCTGCCTCAGGGTCTCCCCACTTCCACTGGTGACCCCGACATTCCTGTGTCTGTATCAGCCCAACACATGTGAAAACAGCCGAGAGCAAGCCCTGGTATCTGCTGCAGAACTGCGGCACGAGGAGGCGGCCATTCGGCCCATCTCACCCGGGATGGCTTATCGCCAGGCAATTCCCACTGCTTCCCCTAATACCCGCACCCTGAAGCTGTTTGGTTCCGTACCCAGGCAGGAGGTCGGGAGGTGTCGGGAGTGGCTTGTTGAATCCCTCACGTCCTACCAGCCAGAAGGTGTCTTCGATTCCTTTCCCCTTGAAAGAGAAACACAGTTAGTCCACTTTCAGGTTCAAGCTCAAAGTCATACTGGGTATAAATAGCGGCAGCAGAACACTCCTGCTCTTGCTCTGCACAAACGCTGTTCAACCTGTTTAATTTCCCGTTCCTCCAGATTCTCGCATCTGCCGACCGCTCCACCGCACCTCTCCCAAACTAGGTTTTGTGATCTGCCCTTATCCACTTTCTTCCCATCCACCTCCCTCAGACACATCAGCTATAATGTACAGAGTTCTCGTTACCCTCTTTCTGATAGCTCCATCTACATCCATCACGGAGTCACAGAGTCACAGAGTCACCCAGTGCAGAAAGAGTCCCCTCCGATCAACTGGTCTGTGCCAACATCAAATCATGGAATTCTCTCTCTCTCACTCTGATTGTCTGTCTCTTTCTCTCTCTCTCTCTCGCTTTGTCTGTCGGTCTGGTTGTCTCTGTCTCTCTCTCTCTCTCTCGCTTTGACTATCTGTCCGTCTCTCTCTCTCTCCCTCTCGCTTTGACTATCTGTCCGTCTCTCTCTCTCTCCCTCTCGCTTTGACTATCTGTCCGTCTCTCTCTCTCCTTCTGGCTTTGACTGTCTGTCTCTCTCACTTTGACTGTCTATCTGTCTGTCTCTGTCTCTCTCTCTCTCTCTCTCGCTTTGTCTGTCGGTCTCTTTTTCTCTGTCTCTCTCTCTCTCTCTCGCTTTGACTATCTGTCTGTCTCACTTTGACTGTCTATCTGTCTGTCTCTGTCTCTCTCTCTCTCTCTCTCTCTTTTGTCTGTCTCCCTATCTTTGTCTGTCTCTCTTTTGACATAACACACACAGATATTGAGTTCTGACTGTTGCCTGGAAGTATCTGCAGATCATTTAATTTTATTGATATATTCCGTCACATCCAGGGCATCGAGGCCGTGAGGATTAGCTTTCCACAGTCGCAGAACAGTATAGCACAAACACAACAAAATACACAGCACAACACAAGTGCAAGCTGTCTGAGGCAGTGTTAGGGTTTTTCAGGTCGGTTCAGGAACCTGATGGCAGTGTTGAAGAACTCTGAGATGTGGGTCTTCAGGTTCCTGTATCTTCTGCTACTCAGCTGGCAGTACCAAGGTGAGAGCTTGGCCCGGACAGTGGGAGTCACGCTCACTGCTTGTGTTAGCTGTGACTCCTCTTTGGAAAAGACTCCAAAGCCACTTGGTGTAAGCCAGCCCCTGCTTAGAGCACCTGCCTGGGGGTTGGTATAGGCTTGTTTGGGTCTGATTTTGGTGCCCAGATCATGGGCAGGTACATGGAGAGGAAAGGATTGAAGGGATACGGGCCAAAATGTGGGCAAATGTGACTAGCTCAGGAAGGCATGGATGAGTCGGGCCGAAAGGCTTATATAGCTCTAAATACCAGCTACTTGGCCCCTCTACCCATTCAATAGCTTTTACCTCAGGACCACTTGCCACCAGTTCTTTGACTCCCCAAAAAAGTCAAACAATCCTGCAGGAAAATTGAACTGTTTATTGCTTAGACTCCCAACACACACAGTTATTTCAGTTTCCTTCACTTAGACCATGTTATTGGCAAAGGGAGTTTGCCTAGTAGGGAATTGCTGGTGGTGGTGTTTCCCCTGCCTCTGCCATCGTCCTTCCCAGTGGGAGAGGGAGTGTCTGTCAGAGTAAGTGTGAGTGATCCCCACACTGATACTGTGGGATTGTGTCAGAATACGTACCTTTAACTCTGTTTTCCCCCTCAGATCTATTTTGTAGCCGAGGTTCAAACTTCTCAGAATTCTGACCGTACTCTGACTTAAGTGGATTCTGTAGGCTGCAAATGGAATGAACTTCATAAAGTAGACATGATCACGGAATAACAGATGCCTGAGAGTATGTACAGGGTGGAATCTAATCCAGGTGTTTGGGATGTTTGGCCCCTGGCCATGCGTTACAGGCTAAAATCTAATCTAGAGGTTCAGGGTGTTTACGTGTATAGAATAACAGATCCCCAGGAGTGAGTTACCTGCTGATATCTAATCCAGGGATTTGGGAGGTTTATATAAAGAATAACAGATCCCTGGGAGTGAGAAACAGGATGGGATCCAGTCCAAGGGTTCAGAGTGTTCATATATAGGATAACAGATTCCTGGGAGTGAGTTACAGGCTGGGATCCAATCTAAGGGTTCAGGGTGTTTATATATAGGATAACAGATTCCTGGGAGTGAGTTACAGGCTGGGATCAGAATGGTTTGTTTTTTCGAGCAGGAGCTCCAAGACATAGGTTCCTCTTGTGACCCAACTGTCCCAGAGAGGGTTGTACACTGCGCCTCCCACAGTCACCATCTCAATGAAGTGCAGAGGATTTCTCCCCCTGGAAACTTGTGAACAATACTTATTCCTCCAGAAACGCCCCCAGAGGCTGATGACCCAGGCACTCCCATGATCCGCTGGATCTTGCTGTGCACAGATCTGCGGCTGGATTTCTAGTGTTACAGGTAACGCCCCATCAACCCCCTGCAATACAGCCGTTCAGGAGATCCAGGCCCCTACAACATTCGGAAATCACTACCCAAAAAGTAAACACTTAAACACAAGAATTACAAACACAAGAAATTCTGCAGATGCTTGAAATCTTGTGCAACACACACAAAATGCTGGTGGAACTCAGCGGGACAGGCAGCATCTATGGAAAGGAATATTTTTGTCTGCATTCTCTTCCGGGCCTGGAGCAACCCTTGGGGGCTGGGTGGCGGCTGTACACCAGACTCACTCTTCCGCTCAGTGAGATCAGCTGGTGGCTGCTCTCTCCAGGCCTCTTGCTCTCTCTGTTAGTCTCTTCCACACGCAAACTGCAGTTGCTCTCAAGGTCATGAGACGCAGGTTAGCAGAATTAGGCCATTCAGCCATCAAGTCTGCTCCAGCAATAGATCATGACCAATTTAGTCATAGTCATACTTTATTGATCCCGGGGGAAATTGGTTTTCGTTACAGTTGCACCATAAATAATTAAATAGTAATAGAACTATAAATAGTTAAATAGTAATATGTAAATTATGCCAGTAAATTATGAAATAAGTCCAGGACCAGCCTATTGGCTCAGGGTGTCTGACTCTCCAAGGGAGGAGTTGTAAAGTTTGATGGCCACAGGCAGGAATGACTTCCTATGACGCTCTGTGTTGCATCTCGGTGGAATGAGTCTCTGGCTGAATGTACTCCTGTGCCCACCCAGTACATTATGTAGTTGATGGGAGACATTGTCCAAGATGGCATGCAACTTAGACAGCATCCTCTTTTCAGACACCACCGTCAGAGAGTCCGGTTCCATCCCCACAATATCACTGGCCTTACGAATGAGTTTGTTGATTCTGTTGGTGTCTGCTACCCTCAGTCTGCTGCCCCAGAACACAACAGCAAACATGACAGCACTGGCCACCACAGACTCGTAGAACATCCTCAGCATTGTCCGGCAGATGTTAAAGGACCTCAGTCTCCTCAGGAAATAGAAACGGCTCTGACCCTTCTTGTAGACAGCCTCAGTGTTCCTTGATCAGTCCAGTTTATTGTCAGTTTATATCCCCAGGTATTTGTAATCCTCCACCATGTCCACACTGACTCCCTGGATGGAAACAGGGGTCACCAGTACCTTAGCTCTCCTCAGGTCTACCACCAGCTCCTTAGTCCTTTTCACATTAAGCTGCAGAAAATTCTGCTCACACCATGTGACAAAGTTTCCTACCGTAGCCCTGTACTCAGCCTCATCTCCCTTGCTGATGCATCCAACTATGGCAGAGTCATCCGAAAACTTCTGAAGATGACAAGACTCTGTGCAGTAGTTGAAGTCCGAGGTGTAAATGGTGAAGAGAAAGGGAGACAAGACAGTCCCCTGTGGAGCCCCAGTGCTGCTGATCACTCTGTCGGACACACAGTGTTGCAAGCACACGTACTGTGGTCTGCCAGTCAGTTAATCAAGAATCCATGACACCAGGAAAGCATCCACCTGCATCGCTGTCAGCTTCTCCCCCAGCAGAGCAGGGCGAATGGTGTTGAACGCACTGGAGAAGTCAAAAAACATGACCCTCACAGTGCTCGCTGGCTTGTCCAGGTGGGCGTAGACACGGTTCAGCAGGTAGATGATGGCATCCTCAACTCCTGGTCGGGGCTGGTAGGCAAACTGGAGGGGATCTAAGTGTGGCCTGACCATAGGCCGGAGCAGCTCCAGATCCAATTTACCCCATTCTCCTGCCTTCTCTCTGCAGTTTTTGACGCCTTGACTAATCAAGGACCCATCAACCTTCACTTTAAGTGTACCTAGTGGCCTCCACAGCCGCCCGCGGCAATGAATTCCACAGATTCACTACACTCGGGCTGAAGAAATTCCTCCTCATCTCCCTGTTTTAAAGGGTCATCCTTGTATTCTGAGGCCGTGCCCTCTGGTCCTAGACTCCCCCATTCTCCATGTCCAGTCTATCTAGGCCTTTCAATATTTGATAGATTTTGAGATACCCTCATTAAGCACGGGCTCAGGGCCATCAAACGCTCATATGTTAACCCTTTCATTCCCAGAATCATTTTAGTGAACCTCTGGAGCCTCTCCAAAGCCAGCATATCCTTTCTTAGAGGCTCAAAACTGCTCACAATACTCCCAATGTGGTCTAACCAATGCCCTACAATGTCAGTGTCAACTACAGACCCCTGTCGTGACCAGGGCTTAACCTGCGGCGACTGGTGAAATCATCAATGGGTTATCTAATCTATCACTGAATTTTGAGCAAAATGCCAGAGGGAATCAGCAGGTCAGACAGCATCGACAGAACGGAATAAATAGTCAGCATTTCAGACCAGAGCACTTCATCAGGGCTGGAAAGGAAGGAGCCAGAAGTCAGAATGAAAAGGTGGGGGAGGGGAAGGACACAAACTGGTGATGGATAAGACCATGTGAGGGGGAAGGTAGGTAGGTGGAAGACGGTTTGATAAAGTGAGAAGCTGGGAGGTGATAGGTGGAAGAGGTGAAGGCTGAAGAAGGAATCTGATAGGAGAAGAGAGTTGTCCACGGAGAAGGGGAAGGAGGAGGGGAATCAGAGGGAGGTGATGGGTAGGTGAGAGGGGAGCCAGAATGGGAAAGGAAGAAGAGTGAAGGGGGACGAGGGAGAAAGTACCATAAGTTGAAATTGAAGTTCATGTCATCAGGTTGAGGCTTCCTGGATGGAATATGAGAAGCTTCTCCTCCAACTTGTGTTTGGCCTCATCTTGGCAGTACAGGAAACCATAGATCAACATGTTGGAATGGGAATGGGAAGTAGAAATAAAATGGTTGGCCACTGGAAGATTTTGTAGCAGACAGAACAAAGGTGCTTGGCGAAGTGGTATCCCAATCTATGACAGGTATCACCAATGTAAAAGAGACACCTGCAGAATTTCTTGTGTTTATCACCACTGGTTTGAGATGTTCTTTGTTTCAATAAGCAACATTGGGGGAGTGGGTGGGGGGAGGAAGAGATTTCAAACACCTCCACTCAATCTCCCAGAGGTCAGGGACTTTCAGGAGAAGCAGAGATGTGGGAGAGCAATGACTTACGCAGTCCAGTGGACTCCATGCGGGACGCGGTGTTGACAGTGTCTCCAAACAGGCAGTAACGAGGCATGGTCAGCCCCACCACTCCGGCCACGCAGGGACCTGCGGCGAGAGACGGCCATTCAGGGCAGCGTTCTGTGGCTTACCAGAGGCCATTCGCCCCATCAAAGCTGTACTGCCCCCAACTCGGCAGTCCCCTCCCCTCAGGCCCACTCCCCGCCCTTCCCCCCCATCCAGTCACATTTAGAGACTCATACAGAAACAGGCTCTTTGGCCCATCTCGTCCATGGCAACTATGTTGACCATCTACACCCACCCCCCTTTGCCCACAAGAGGACCATATTCCTCTGCTATTTGAGTATCTGTCTCGGTGGCTGTACCTGCTTTCACCACCTCCTATGGCAGTGCTGTCCCCTCGGGTCCCTTTTAAACTATGTACTCTCACCTTAAACACCACTCATCCACGCCTCTCATAACTTTATCAACCCCTATCAGGTCACCTCTCGGACTCTGTAAGACATAAATCCCAGAATTCCCTCGACTCTGAACTCGGGATGGACCAGCCGGCATCCCAAATGCACAAGGCCAGATGCTCCATTGCTGTACACTCTGCTCACGCCCAAGGAATTACATTGGCAAGTTCACCGATTACACGGCAGTGCTGGGGCTACATAGAAGAGGTGGAAGAGCTCGTGGCCTTGTGCCAGGCAAATAACCTCTTCCTCAATGTCAACGACACAAAGGTGGTGGTCATCGACCCCAGGAGAACTCTCAAACTCACACCCCTCTTTACATCGGCAGCACAGCAGTGGAAACTGCATGCAGTTTCAAGCTCCTGAGAGTGCAAGTCTTGCTCAACCTCTTACAGTCCCAGAACACATCCTACACAGTCAGGAAAACGCACCAACACCTCTACTTTCTGAGGACGCTGAAGAGAGCTGGACTTTGCAAATCTATACTCATTTCATTTTACAGCGATGCAGTAGAGAGCATCCTAACAAGCTGCATCAATGCTTGGTATGGAAACTGCACTGTGGTGGACAGGAAGGGTCTACAACGAGCAGTCAAAACTGCCCAACACATCACTGGCACCAGCCTACCTGCCATCAAGGACACAGACACAGAAAGATGCTGGAAAAGGGCCAGTAACATCATGAAGGACCCAACCCACCCTGCTCATGGACTGTTTGTCCCATTTCCATTAGGGTGGAGGCTACACAGCATCCACGCCAGGACCACTAGACTCAGAAACAGTCACTTTCCCCAAGCAGTAAGGCTGATCAACACCTCCACCCACCAACCCACCCCTCCACACCTCCCTCCCAGCACCACTACTTTGTCATTTCCTGTCAGTCACCTTATGCACACAGACACTCCTGTTCCTAGCAACACTTTATGGACATACTGTACAATCAATTTATGTGTATAAAACTATCTTAGCTATTTATATTTATTGTGTTTTTTATTATTAATACTGTGTTCTGCTGCATCGGAGCCAGAGTAACAATTGTTTCATTCTCTTTTACACTTGTGTACAGGAAATGATGTTAAACGATGTTGAATCTTGAAGCTTGTATGTGGGCGAGAGAAGGAACGGTTGAGGGAGGGAGGTTCTATCAACATCGGAGTGATGATTGGGAAGATGGGGCAGCCAGGGACCAAGGAGTTGGTTTAGAAGGGAAGGAAGGAGGAGGTACCTGAGTGCAGTCCGATCCGGATCCGCACGGGGACGTCCGGCATGTGCCTCATCTTGAACGTGCCGATGCTGCTGAGGATGTCCAGGGACATGTTGGCGATCTCAGCTGCGTGCCTGTTCTCGTTACGCGTGGGCAGGCCAGATGCCACCATGTAGGCATCTCCTATCGTTTCCACCTGCAGGGTGGTGGGGGTGGGGGGGCGGAATCAGAACGAGAGAGAGGTCACACTGCTGGAGGCCATTCTGCCCATTGCCACCATACTGGCAGCCCCACAAAATCTCCAATCTCCTCTTGACACTTCCCCGTTTTGAGCCCTCTTATCGTGTTTAAGTTCCTGGAGGACTGGAGACTCCTACAGAGCAAAGACTGGATAAACCCAGTGGCTAAGTACAGCAGGGAAACGGGCCATTCAGCCCACTGGGTCTATGCTGACCATCATCTACCCACTTACACTAATCCCATTTTATTTTCCCCCTCAACTCCCCCCCACCCCACCCACACAGGAGGAGTGACATTTTACAGTGTCCAATCAACCGAAGAGCCCCAACACTTCATTGGGATTTGGGAGGGGGTGAGAGAGAACTGGAGCATCTGGGGAATCCCACGCAGTCACAGGGAGAAGGTGGAAACCACACACACACACACACACACACACATGCACGGAGTCAGAGATTGGGATTGGACCCTGGTCTCTGGAGCTGGGGGCAACAGCTCTACCCACTGCACTGCCGCTTTCTCTGCCATATAGACAGCATGGTTGTGGGCAAAAGGCCATTCACCCCAAGTTTCTGCCTATCTAAGTAACCCTGGGACCCTCCTGACCCATAACCCTCCTCTCATTCCACTTGGGAAAGCCAGACAAACTCAGTTTACTCCATAAACAGGTCTCTCACAACTCTCGCTCTTACTCTGGACTTTAAATCTGTGTCCTCTGTACTCTGAAGCACCCACTCACATATAAGCAAATCTCTACATGCTCGCAGGTCAAGGTGTTTGCATTCAGTTTTAATGAATGTAGTTTGAAATCTCAGCTATCAAGCACATCAAAGTCTCCATGAAAGGTAACTAATAGAAGCAGACAGGACCAAGCACAAGTCTGTCCTCTGACATAACATTTCCCTCAGAAACATTTCCCTCCTCAACCTGTGTCCAACCCGCCCCCCCCATTTGAAGATTCATCATCAGCATCATCATCAAATGACGTGGGAGATCATGGTCCCATAACCACGATTGTTCTTGGCAGATCTTTCAACAGAAGTGGTTTGCCATTGCCTTCTTCTGGGCAGTGTCTTTACAAGATGGGTGACCCCAGCCATTATCAATACTCTTCAGAGATTGTCTGCCTGGTGTCAGTGGTCACATAACCAAGACTTGTGATCTGCACCGGCTGCTCGTACGGCCATCCACCACCTGCTCTCATGGCTTCACATGACCCTGATCAGGGGTGAGGTGGGGTTAAGCAGGTGCTACACCTTGCCAAGGGTGACCTGCAGGCTAGCAGAGAGGCGGAGTGCCTTAAATCTCTTTTGGTAGAGACACGTCAGCACTCCACCAGCCATGTTTAAAGATTAGTCTTTCAGTAATTTCTCCCTCATCCTTCTCTCTTTTCCATTCATCATTCTCCTTCCCTCTCATTCTATCACTTTCTTCCATGGTCCACTCTCCTCTTCTATCAGATTCTTTAGCCCTTTACTTTTTCATCTATTGCATCCCAGCTTCTCACTTCAACCCTCACTCCCCCATTATTTGGTCTTACCTGCCAGCTTGTACTTCTTCCCCTCCTCTCACCTTGGTATTGTGGGATCTTTCTCCTTGCCTTTCAGTCCTGTTGAAGAGTCTCGGCTGAAAATATCAACTTTTATTTCCTCTCCACAGATGCTGCCTGACTTGCTGAGTTCCTCCAGCATTTTGTGTGTGTTACTCTGGATTTCCAGCATCTGCAGAATCTCCTGTATTAATTATCTTTTTAAAGATTAGCTTTATCTGTCACAGGGACATCAAACCATACAGTGAAATGCATCAAAGTGTCAACAACCAACACAGTTCAAGGATGTGCTTGGGCCAGGCTGCAAGTGTCACAACGTTTCTGGCACCAACATGGTATGCCCACAACACTCTAGCCCTATCACGTATGCCTGGGGGTATGGGAGGAAATCCACACATTCACGGGGAGAACTCCTTATAGACATAAAGATGATAAAGTCTGCAGGTGCTGGAGATCCAGAGCAACACACTCAAAATGCAGGAGGAACTCAGCAGGTCAGGCAGCATCTACGGAAATGAATAGACAGACAAAGTTTCAGGCTGAGAATCTTTTTCAGAACTGAAATGGAAAGGGGAAGATGAACAGAATAAAAAGGTGGGGGGAGGGGAAGGAGAAGGAGGATAGCTCTAGGTGATGGGGGAAGCCAGGTGGGTAGGAAAGGTAAGGGCTGGAGAAGAAGGAATCTGATAGGAGAGGAGAGTGGACCATAGGAGAAAGTGAAGGAGGAGGGGGCTCAGGGGGAGGTGATAGGTGAGAAGAGGTAAAAGGCCAGATTGGGGAAGAGAGGAAGAGGGGAGGGGTGGGAATTTTTTTTACCGGAAGGATATCGATATTCACGCCATCAAGTTGGAGGCTACCCAGATAGAATATAAGGTGTTGCAGCATGGAGTTATTGTTGGCAAATGATACAAACACTGGGTTTCCAGATAGGCCTTACCAAAATAGGCTAAAACCAAAAATTTATTGAAGACGTGCAATACAATAGCAATGTTTAACACAGAACGTGGAACAGTACAGGTACCTTACGGGTGTCAAAGCTGGGGGTGGTAGTGGGGATAAGCTCTCACTACCCATTAAATGCTCCCAATGGCGTACACCTCAAATAGTCTCTGACAAACAAGTCCAGCTCCTGGCTTTCACACATGACTTGGCTACTAAGCCCAGCGGAGCCATTTCTACTGACAAGAGAAGCGTAACTGACTGGGACCTTAAAACCAGTCGCTTTGGGCAGATGGGGCCTCTCAGCCGCAGTCAGCAGCTCATGTGGAAGGGAAACTCTGATATTAAACCTCTGCTGCCTTGCAGCTATACATTGGGGAGGCTTTGTGAGTAAGCCCCAATGGAAAAATCCAGAGCTGGAGTCCCTAAGGCAGTCCTATGTTGAGTTCAATGCTGACTGGCAACTCCTGCGACTCTGCTAGTGCAAACTGTATTGGTCTCTGCTGTCCCTTTGGATTCATCAGACGTGCAGAGGGGCAGCCTGCTACATGGGCAACAGTTTGCTCTCCATATCGCACTCTCCTGGCTTGTGTGTCGTGTAGACAGCTGGGACACAACATTCATGGTTGACCCCAACCAATAGCCTCAGTAGAAGAGTACAACACAGAACAGGCCTTTCAATCCACAATCTTGTGCCAACCTTTTAATCTAACCCTTCCCTCCTACATAGCCCATCTATCATCTATACACCTATCTAAGAGTTACTTAAATCTCCCTTATGTATCTTCCTCTACCACCACTCCCAACAGCACGTTCCACACACCCTCCAAAATACCTCTGACATCACCCTTATACTTTCCTCCAATCACCATAAGATTACGCCCCCACCCTTCATATTAGCCACTTGCACTCTGGGAAAAAGTCTAGCTGTCCACTTGCACACCATTAACCAATAAGAATCAGGTTTAATATCACCAGTATATGTTGTGAAATTTATTAACTTTAAATAAATAAAAGCATCTGTTAGTCTTGCAAGACCATGGATCTGCACCTGGAAAGTCTTCACTCTCCAGGGCGCAGGCCTGGGCAAGGTTGTATGGAAGACCAGCAGTTGCCCATGCTGCAAGTCTCTCCTCTCCACGACACCAATGTTGCCCAAGGGAAGGGCATTAGGACCCATACAGCTTGGCACCAGTGTCGTCGCAGAGCAATGTGTGATTAAGTGCCTTGCTCAAGGACACAACACGTTGCCTCAGCTGGGGCTCGAACTCACGAACTTCAGATCGTTAGTCCAATGTCTTGCCCACATGCCACTTGTTAACTTTACGGCAGCAGTATATATCAAAACATGGCATATAAATAGAGAGAAAAACCTGAGTTACAGTATATATATATCAATTAAATAGTTAGATTAAAATAAGTAGTGCAAAAATAGTAATAAAAATGTAGTGAGGTGGTGTTCGTGGTTCAATGTCCATTCAGAAATCAGATGGCAGAGGGGAAGGAGCCGTTCCTGAATCACTGAGTGTGTTCCTTCAGGCTCCTGTACCTCCTCCCTGATGGTAACAATGAGGAAAAGGCGTGTCCTGGGTGGCGGGGATCCTTAATGATGTACGCTGACTTCCTAAGGCACTGCTCCTTGAAGATGTCCTGGATATTACAGAGGCTGGTACCCATGATGGAGCTGACTAATTTTACAATTTTTTGCAACTTACTTCAATCTTGTGCAGTAGCCCCCCCCCACCTGACAGTGATGCAGCCAGTCAGAATGCTCACCACAATACATCTGTACAAGCTCTTAAGTGTTTTAAGCGACAAACCAAATCTCCTCAAACTCCTAATGAAATATGGTCACTGTCTTGCTTTGCTTGTAGCTGCATCAATAAGTTGCGTCCAGGTTAAGTACTCAGATATATTAACTCCCAGGAACTTGAAACTGCTCACTCTTTCCACCTCTGACCCCTCTCAGAGGGTTGGTTTCTGTTCCCTTGTCTTACCCTTTCTGAAGCACACTCAGCTCTGTGGTGTTGCTAACAATGAGATCAAGGTTGTTGCTATGACACCACTCAACTAACTGGTAGATATCGTTCCTGTACATCCTTTCATCTCCATCTGAAATTCTGCCAAAGGTTGTATCATCAGCAAATTTATAGATGCTGTTTTATCTGTGCCTAACCACACAGTCATGGGTATAGAGAGAGTAGAGCAATGGGTCAAGCACACATCCCCGTAGAACGCCAGTGTTAATTGTCAGTGAGGTGGAGATGTTATTTCCAATTCACACAGATTGTCGTCTTCCGGTTAGGAAGTTGAGGATTCAGTTGCAGAGGGAGGTACAGAGTCCCATGTTCTGGGGCTTTTCGATCAGAGCTAGAGGAATGATGGTGTTAAATGCTGAGCTTTAGTCAATAAACAGCATCCTGACATAGGTACTTGTATTGAGTAGGTGACCCAAGGCTGTGTGGAGAGCCATTGAGATCATGCCTGCCATAGACATATTGTGGCAATAGACAAATTGCGGTGGGTCCAGGTCCTTGATTCTAGCCATGACCAACTTCTCAAAGCATTTCATCAGTGTAGATGTGAGCGCTACTGGATGACAGTCGTTAAGGCAGTTCACTCGGATCCTCTTGGATACTGGTATAACTGTTGCTCTTTGAAGCACGTGGGAACTTCCGATTGTAGCAACGAGAGGCTGAAAATGTACTCCATCGGGCCCTGCTGCCTTGTGAGGGTTTATCCTCTTAAAAGACAGTCTGACGTTGGCCCCCGAGACAGATCACAGGGTCATTGGTTGCTGCAGGAATCCGCATAGCTGGAGTTTTATTCTCCCTTTCAAAGCGAACATAAAATGCAGTGAGCTCGTCTGGTAGTGAAGCATTGCTGTCATTCACGATGTTGGGTTTTGCTTTGTAGGGAGTAACATCCTGCAAACCCTGCCAGAGTTGATAAGCATCAAATGCTGTCTCCAACCTCTCCCGGAATTGTTTTTTAGCCGCTCATCCTCCTTTGCCCTAGTTTGCTCAATCTTTCCTCGTAAGACTTGTTCTTTAACCCAGGCAGCATCCTGGTAACTCTCTGTTGAGAGGCATTTAGCCAGCTAATGAGCAAGCTGGAAGTGAAAGGATAGAGATCATGTGAGGTTTAGTGACAGGCACAGAGAGTGTGGGCTGAAATGCCTTTCCCTATATTGTAATGTTCTGTGTTCAGGCTGTACTTACGCAGAGAGAAACTGAGTTACTGTTCCTCAGCCTTGCACAACTCCATCAGCTGAGTTATCCCACCCAAATCCAAATCTCTGCAGACCCTTCCCTGTTGAGAAGTGGTTACCTTGTAGACATCATGAGAGCCAATGATGGCATCGAACAGAGTGTACAGGTCGTTGAGCAGGTCTACGACCTCAATGGGATCACTCATGGCAGAGATGGTGGTGAAGCCAACGATGTCGCTGAAGTAGATGGTGACCTGTTCAAAGTGTTCCGGCTCCACAGGGTCGCCTGTCTTTAGTGCCTGGGCCACAGAGCTGGAGGGGGGAGAAGAAACAGTCATCAGCATCAGTGCTCAACAGTCCCATCATGGTATGGACAGCGAGGTCGTGTATAGGCACCACAGTAGCAGAGCAGTTGGAGTAATGTTCGACAGTGCCAATGACCTGGGTTCGATTCCCACCACTGTCTATAAGGAGTTTGTACATTACATTCTCTTCATGATCGCTTGGATCTCCCCCGGGTGCTCTGGTTCCCTCTCACATTCCAAAGACGTATGGGTTAGGGTTAGTAAGCTGTAGCATGCTATGTTGGTGATGGAAGCATGATAACACTTGCAGGCTGTCCCCAGCTCATGCACGGACTGTGTCATTGACACAAAATAGTGCATTTCACTGCATGTTTTGATGTTTCAATGTACATGTGACAAATAAAGCTAATCTCGGTCCCAGCTCAAAAGAATGTGGATGAGGGTGTGGCTAGAGGCTGACGTGTACACCGGCTGTTTGGTGTGACTGAAACCAAGGCAAAGGAGGGGCGATGGGTTGGATGGAACTGGGTAAATGAAGTTTCTCTTTGTAAGATCTAACCAAGGAACAGGAAACAGCCATTTTGCCTCCCCATTCAAATGGATCATGGCAGATCTCATGTTGGCTCTACCTTCCTGTGGGTTTTCCACTGTACAAATTCCCTGTAGAACTAATTCCCTACATCATCTTCCAAAGACTCATTGAGCCAACCTCCAGAGCCCCTCAGAGCAGACAGTTCATAAGATTCGTGTCTCTCTGACAGCAGAAACTAGTGTGTATGGTACACTAATAAACACCATAGTTAGTGTACCATAAACACTAATGGAGAATGATGCAGGCGATCATGGTCTTTCCATGACCATGATCATTCTTGGCAAATATTTCCAAGAAGTGTTTTGCCATTGCTGCGTTCTGGGCAGTGCCTTTACAAGACGGATGACCCCAGCCATTATCAATACTCTTCAGAGGTTGTCTGCCTGGTGTCAGTGGTCACATAACCAGGATTTGTGATATACACCGGCTTCTCATACGACTGTCCACCTGCTCCCATGGCTTCACATGACCCTGATCGGTGGAGGGGGGGGGGGGGGAGGGTGACTAAATAGGTGCTACACCTTGCCCAAGGGTGACCTGCAGGCTAGCAGAGGGAAGGAACACTTTACACCTCCTTTGGTAGAGATGCATCTCCACTCTGCGACCCAATGGTGCCCCTACCCTGGGAGAGAAAAAGATACTGACCGTCTGTCCTATCTATGCCCTTCAATCTTCTACAGGTCACCCCTGTTCTGATCCTAGTTTCAGGTTCCTCTAAGAAGAGAAAATTAATTTATTGGTTCATTATTGTCCATCGTGCCAAGGTCCGGTGAAAGCTTGGTATGGGATGATCTGATGAACATTGTGGACAGAGGTGCCAGCCTTGAAGCATGCTGCCAACACCAGGAGAGGGCCTGCTGGCTCAGAGACTCATTAGGACTTCAATATTATTGTTGCCTGTGAGGTTCTGCTGAACATAGTAAGCATGCTGTGTTAGCACCAGAATCAGGTACCAAAGGGGCTGAGACCTCACTGTGGAACTCTTCCCGCTGGAGGGTCAGGAAGGACATCGGGGTAGCCCGAGTAGGGCAGGGACTCACGCTGGCAACATCTGCGTCAGGAGCCTGTCAGTCTTCTGCTTCTCGATCTCAAGCTCCTCTGTCCGCTCGCGGATCAGGTCCTCCAGGTTGCTGGAATATTGCTCCAGCATCCGGAGCATGGAGTCGATGATGTTGGTCTTCTTGCCCTTGTTAAGGTTCTTGAACTGTGGGGAGAGAAGGGCAAGGATGGGAAGAGGGGAGAGAGGAGGGAGGGGCAAAGAGAGAGGAGGAGATGGGGGGTTAAGAGGGGGGTAAGGGGGTAAGAGAGAGAGGGGTGAGACAAGGTGAGAGAGGGGTGAGACAGGGTGAGAGGGGGTGAGAGAGGGGGTGAGAGAGAGGGGGTGAGAGAGAGGAGGTAAGAGAGAGAGGGTAAGAGAGAGAGGGTAAGACAGAGAGGGTAAGAGAGAGTAAAGAGAAGGGTAAGAGAGAGGGCGAGGGAGGGCAAGAGGGGGTGGGAGCAATATGGGGGGAGGGGGTGAGGGAGGGCAGCGGACGAGGGAGGAGGGTTGGGGCGAGAGGGTGGTAGAGGGAGGAGAGAGGAGGAAAAGGGAGGGTCACACACAGACACTCAAGGATGGAGAAAGGGGGGGCACAGAAAAACAATGGGGGAGTGAGACTGGTGGGATCATTGTCCAAATGGGCCAAATGCCCTCCTTCAGTCTCATTATAGATAAAGTAACAGAGGCAAGTAAGGTCATATGGTCCTCAGGACTGATCTCCTACCTCTGCTCTACATGAGACCCTTATCCCTCCATTGGCGGATCATCCAAAAGTGAACACAGAACTGTACAGCACAGGAAAAAGTCCACCAGTCCATCATATCCATGTTGAACACTATGCCAAATCAAACTAAACCTTCTCTGTAAACAGTTCATGTCCCTCATTCCCTGCACATTCATACACCATCGTCATATCTGGCTGCTCATTCCAGGCACCCAGCATTCCCTATGTAAAAAAAATGCTCTGCACGTCTCCTCTAACCTTTCTCCCCGCAGCTTAAGTGCCTGCCCGTCAGTAGTTGTCATTTCTACCCTCTGACCATCTTCCTTATCTCTGCCTCTTATGTTACAGCCTGTTACCCCGCTGGCGTTTAGGGCAACAATGAAGGTCCTCCATCGCTACCAGTGTTCTGGGCTTCCTTCGCTGTGTCAGTAGCTTTCTCTCAGTTTTCACTACTGTCAGCCATGCAAATCCTTAGAGACTTAGGAATTCTGTTGCACACGGCCATAGGGTTCTTCACAGCTGTTTCCATACAGTCAGGGTTGTTAGCCCTGAGCTGAACCCCAAACCTGGAGGACCAGTGAACCACTTTGTCAGACCTCTGCCCTTTGACCTGTTTGGCAGGGGTGACCCTACCAAGAGCCAAAGCATAAAGCTCTTAAAACCTGACTTAAATTCTCTGAACAACGGAGGAGGTTCAGACACTGAGATACATGGTAAAGAAGGCATTTATTCCCCATTGAGTATGAGGCAGGAAATCATGTTGTAGTTGGAGTTTTATGAGCAATTCTTGTCACCCAATTACAGAAAGAACATGGAGGTTTTCGATAGGACGAGAAAAGAGGTTCATCAGGATGCTGGTAGGAGTAGAGGGCACAAGTTATAAGAAGAGGTTGGATAAACTGGTTTATTTTCTCTGGGGTTTTGCAGGCTGAACAAATTGAACAACATAAAGCCAACGTAGCTCTCTGGGTCATTGAGGCACACAAACTTCCAAACCCTATGACAAGGTTGTGGTCCTCTTGGAGGGCTTCTTAAAACTTTATAAACTTTAATCAGAATTTGTTCAGCCTGCAAAACCCCAGAGAAAATAAACCAGTTTATCCAACCTCTTCTTATAACTTGTGCCCTCTACTCCTGCCAGCATCCTGATGAACCTCTTTTCTCGTCCTATCGAAAACCTCCATGTTCTTTCTGTAATTGGGTGCTATGGTATTGGTCCAAGACATAAAAAAGTTTGGAAACCACTTATTTAAAAGATTATTTCCATCAAAGCAAGAGGTGGTAATTTCAAACCAAAATACATAGAAACTCGGTTCCTCAAGTGGCTGGAAAAATATGGCACGCACTGTCGACCCTTACTGATTTTTTATAGATGCACCACAAAATGCATCCTATCTGGATGCACCACGGTTTGGTACGGCAACTGCTCTGCATGTGAGCAAACTTCCCTTCCATGGACTCTGCCCACACTTCATGCTACCTCAGTCAAGGTGCCAGCATAATCAAGGACCCTACCCACCTTGGACATTCTCTCTTCTCCCCTCTCCCATCAGACAGAAGATACAAAAGCCTAAGATCACGTACCACCAGACTGGAGAATAACTTCCACCCTGCTGTTATCACACTATTGAACAGCCTCCTAAGGTAATAAAATGGACTTTAGACCTCACAATCTACCTTGTTACGATCTTGACTCTAATGTCTACCTGCACTGCAC
This sequence comes from Mobula birostris, assembly GCF_030028105.1. NCBI lineage: Eukaryota > Metazoa > Chordata > Chondrichthyes > Myliobatiformes > Myliobatidae > Mobula > Mobula birostris. The sequence continues at coordinate 92,092,721 of NC_092374.1, forward strand.
TTTCTCAGTAACTGTTACACTTAATTCTGCACTTTTATTGTTTTAACTTGTTCTTGCTCAATGCACTGTGCAGCAAGATGAGACATAGGGTCAGAGTTAGGCCAGTTGGTTCATCGAGCCTGCTTCCACTCCATCATGGTTGATTCATTATCCCTCTTAACCCCAATCTCCTACCTTCTCCCCATAATCTTTGACTACTTTACTAATCAAGAGCCCATCAACCTCTGCTTTAAATACACACTATAACTTGCCTGCACAGCTGCCTGTGGCGATGAATCCCACAGACTCGGTACCCTCTGGTAAAAGAAATTTCTCCTCACCTCCATTCTAATGGGGTGTCCTTGTATTCTGAGGCTGTAACTCCTGCACTATTATAGCGGGACATCAATAGGATGCAAAACTGGGCTGAGAAGTGGCAGATGGAGTTCAACCCGGATAAGTGTGAGGTGGTTCATTTTGGTAGGTCAAATATGATGACAGAATAGAGTATTAATGGTAAGACTCTTGGCAGTGTGGAGGATCAGAGGGATCCTGGGGTCCGAGTCCATTGGACACTCAAAGCTGCCGTGTAGGTTGACTCTGTGGTTAAGAAAGCATACGGTGTGTTGGCCTTCATCAATCGTGGGATTGAGTTTAGGAGCCAAGAGGTAATGTTACAGCTATATAGGACCCTGGTCAGACCCCACTTGGAGTTCTGTGCTCAGTTCTGGCACCTCACTACAGAAAGGATGTGGAAACTATAGAAAGGGTGTAGAAGAGATTTGCAAGGATGTTGCCTGGATTGGGTAGCATGTCTTATGAGAATATGTTGAGTGAACTCAACCTTTTCTCCTTGGAGCGACAGAGGATGAGAGATGACCTGATAGAGGTGTATAAGATGATGAGAGGCATTGATCGTGTGCATAGTCAGAGGCTTTTTCGCAGGGCTGAAATGGCTAGCATGAGAGGGCACAGTTTTGAGGTTGTAGGCATGGAAAGACGTATATGTCTACTATAAGTCTATGGACTCTCACAGCTATCTAGACTATTCCTCTTCCCACCCGTCTCTTGCAAAAATGCCATCCCCTTCTCGCATCTGCTCTCAGGATGAGGCTTTTCATTCCAGGATGAAGGAGATGTCCTCCTTTTTTAAAGAAAGGGGCTTCCCTTCCTCCACCATCAACTCTGCTCTCAAACACATCTCTCCCATTTCACGCATATCTGCTCTCACCCCATCCTCCCGCCACCCTACTAAAAACAGGGTTCCCCTTGTCCTCACCTACCACCCCACCAGCCTCCAGGTCCAACATATAATTCTCCGTAACTTCCGCCACCTCCAACGGGATCCCACCACCAAGCACATCCTTCCCTCCCCCCCCCTTCTGCTTTCCACAGGGATCGCTCCCTACGCGACTCTTTTGTCTATTCGTCCCCCCCATCCCTTCCCACTGATCTCCCTCCTGGCACTTATCCGTGTAAGCGGAACAAGTGCTACACATGCCCTTACACTTCCTCCCTTACCACCATTCAGGGCCCCAAACAGTCCTTCCAGGTGAGGCGACACTTCACCTGTGAGTCGGCTGGGGTGATATACTGCGTCCGGTGCTCCCGGTGTGGCCTTCTATATATTGGCGAGACCCGACGCAGACTGGGAGACCGCTTTGCTGAACACCTACGCTCTGTCCGCCAGAGAAAACAGGATCTCCCAGTGGCCACACATTTTAATTCCATGTCCTATTCCCATTCTGATATGTCTATCCACGGCCTCCTCTACTGTAAAGATGAAGCCACACCCAGGTTGGAGGAACAACACTTCATATTCCATCTGGGTAGCCTCCAACCTGATGGCATGAACATTGACTTCTCTAACTTCTGTTAATGCCCCACCTCCCCCTCGTACCCCATCCATTATTTATTTATTTATTTATTATATATTTTTTTTCTTTCCCCCTTTTTTTCTCTCTCTTTTTCCTTCTGTCCCTCTCACTATAACTCCTTGCCCACCCTCTGGGCTCCCCCACCCCTTTCTCCCTAGGCCTCTCGTCCCATCATTCTCTCCCTTTTCCAGCCTTGTATCCCTTTTGCCAATCAACTTTCCAGTTCTTGGCTCCATCCCTCCCCCTCCTGTCCTCTCCTATCATTTCGGATCTCCCCCTCCCCCTCTCAAATCTCTTACTATCTCTTCTTTCAGTTAGTCCTGACGAAGGGTCTCAGCCCATAATGTCAACTGTACCTCTTCCTATAGATGCTGCCTGGCCTGCTGCGTTCACCAGCAACTTTGATGTGTGTTGCATAATTTTAAGGTGCTTAGGAGTAGGTACAGAGATATCAGGGGTAAGTTTTTTACTCAGATAGTGGTGAGTGCATGGAATGTGCTCCTGGTGATGGTGGTGGAGGCAGATTCAATAGGGTCTTTAACAGACTCCTGGATAGGTACATGGAGCTCAGGAAAATAGAGGACTAGGTAATTTTTAAAGTAAGTACCTGTTTGGCACAACATTGTGAGCCGAAGGGCCTGTATTGTGCTGCAGGTTTTCTATGTTTCTATAGGAAACATCTTCTCCATGTCCTCTCTATTTAAGCCTTTCAATATTGGATAGGTTTCAGTGAGATTTGTCCTTCATTCTTCTGAACTCTCATGAATACAGGCCTAGAGCCATTGAATGCCCCTCACATGTTAACCCTTTCACTCCCAGGATCATTAATCTGATCTGTACATACAGCATGTAAGACTGTTTCTCGATATATATGACCATAATAAAGCCAATACCAAGTACAGATTTCTTCTCACAGAGGGTGGTGAACCTCTAGAATTTTCTGTTACAGAGGGTGGTGAAGGATGGATCACTCAAAGTACTTAAAGGCAGGTAATTGGAAAATTGCAGAAATGAGGCTGGATATGAGGAGAATAGATGGGATGTGTAGTCAGAATCTTTCTCTGAGAGATGAGGAGATTTGAATGAGAGGACACAAGTTCAAGGTGAGAGGGGAGAGCGATCTGAGGGGCATATTTCCTTCAGTGACAGAGGGTGCAGAAATTCAGTTATTGAAAATCTATTTGTTATGGGAATCAAGATCAAATTTACTGCTGTCATTGGAGTCCCTATATATGAACACACAAAGAGTTGGAGGACCTCAGCAAGTCAGACAGCATCTGTGGAGGAAAATGTGCAGTTAACATAGAAACACAGAAATCAACAGCACATTCCAGGCCCTTCGGCCCACAATGTTGTGCTGACCATGTAAACTACTCTAGAAACTGCCTAGAGTTTCCCTACCAAAAGCCCTCTATTTTTCTAAGCTCCATGTACCTATCTAAGAGACTATTAAAAGACCCTACTGTATCCATATCTACCACCGTCACTGGCAGTGCATTCCACACACTCACCACTCTCTGTGTGAAAAACGTATCTCTGACATCTCCTCTGTACCTACTTCCAAGCACCTTAAAACTATGCCCCCTCGTGTTAGCCATTTCAACCCCGGGAAAAAGCCTCTGGATCACACGATCAATGCCTCTCAGCATCTTATACACCTCTATCAAGTCACTTCTCATCCTCTGTTGTTCCAAGGAGAAAAGACTAAGTTCACTCAATCTATTCTCATAAGGTACGCCCTCTAATCCAGGCAACATCCTTGTAGATCTCCTCTGCACTCTCTCTATAGTATCAACATCCTTCCTGCAATGAGGTGACCAGAACTGAACACAGTTTTCCAAGTGGGTTCTGACCAAGGTCTTACATAGCTGTAACGTTATCTCACAGCTCTTGAACTCAATCCCATGGTTGATGAAGGTCAACACACCATAAGCCTTCTTAATAACACTGTCAACTTACACAGCAGCTTTGAGTGTCCTATGGACATGTACCCCAAGATTTTGCTGATCCTCCACTCGGCCAAGAGTCTTACCATTAATATTATATTCTGTTTTCAAATTTGACTTACCAAGATGAACCACTTCACACTTATCTGGGTTGAACTCCATCTACCACTTCTCAGCCCAGTTCTGCATCCTATCGATGTCCCGCTGTAACCTCTGACAGCCCTCCAGACTATTCACAACACCCCTACTTTTGTGACATTTTAGGTTGAAACCTTTTATCGGGACTGGATTCCGGATTTAAGGGCCTTGGCCTGAAATGTCAACTTTCCGTTTCTTTTCACAGATGCTGCCTGACCTGCTGAGTTTGTCCACCTCCTTTGTGTGTGTTGTTCCAGAGTTCCAGTGTCTGCAGTTTCATGAGTATAGACATAAATGACAGAGGTGGTGGTAGAGGCAGATGTAACTAGCACTTCCGCTCCATCTGCAAAAAGTGAAACTTTCTGGTAGCCAGCCAATTTATTTCCTATCACCATTTCCATTCTGACATGTCAGTCCATGACCTACTCTTCTGCCATGGTGAGGCCTCTCTCTGGTTGGAGGAGCAACACCTCATTTTCTGTCTAGGTAGCCTCTAACCTGATGGCATGAAGATCGATTTCTTCTGGTAATCCATCCCCCACCCCCCACCCCCAGCTTCTATTCCTCACTGTGGCCTCTTACCTCCTTTCCTCACCTGCCTATCACTTCCCCCGGTGCCTTACTCCTTCTCTTTCTCCTCTGCTCCACTCTCCTCTCCTATCAGATTCCTTCTTCTTCAGCCCTTCATCTATCACCTCCCAGCTTCTTACTTCATCCCTCCTCTCCCACTCACCTGGCTTCACTTATCATCTTCTAGGTTGTCCTCTCCCCACCCCACCTTCTTATTCTGATATCTTCTCCCTTCCTTTCCAGTCATGATGAAGGATCTTGACCTGAAATGTGGACTGTTTATTTATTTCCATAGATGTGGCCTGACCTGCTGAATTCCTCCAGCATTTTGTGTGTGTGTGTGTGTGTGTGTGTGTGTGTGTGTGTGTGTGTGTGTGTGTGTTGTTCCAACCTTCCAGCATCTGCAGAATCTCGTGTTTACATTTATAAGGCATTTGGAATGGTGCTTCGATAGGAAAGGTGGAGAGGGACATGGGTCAATTGGGATTAGAGTCGATAAGCACACTCTCAGCCTTGAGGTGGGCTGAGGGACCTGTTTCTGTGTTGCACCATTCTATGACTGAGGGACAGGATCTAATGATGTGCTCCCAGAGGAAGACAAGGATCAAGGGTGGAGGCACTGCAGGCAGGAGGCCAAAGACGCCTGTCCTGGGCCACACTTGCAAGACATCTTTGGCTGTTAACGCAGAATGAGAAATTTCATTGAATGTTTTGAAATGAATCTGACCTGGTCAAAGATTTGCTCGAAGGTCGGTCTCCTGTCTGGCTGCTCACTCCAGCACTGCCTCATGATCTGGATGCACTCCACAGGGGCCTGATCCACCGAGACTGAGGGCCGACACAGAGGAGGAGGCTTCTGCACCTTCTTCACGATGTCTGCAACAAGATGGGAATCAATTGCCATGGGACGCTGGCACCCAGATTCCAGGGCAAATTCTCCTTTGTCAGAGAAAGTACTGTGTGTGGGCAGGGAAACATTTGCACAGCAAAATCACCATCACTGTGCAGATTCTTAAAGGAACTGTTATGTAGGAAAGGTTTCAAAGTTCAAAGTAAAAAGGCATTATCAAAGTAGGTACAGTACGTGTTACCGTATGTAACCCAGCACACATGTACACCCTGTCGGAATGCCCCAATAAGAGAGCACAGACAACGTTATTAAGAGACAGTACCACGAACTCAATATCATGAACTTTATCCCCCATCGTTAAGACTGTATCCATTTACCTCTAGGCTTGAAGAAGCTTGGTTTTTATATTTCCACACTTATACATATATATATTCATTGCTAACCTGTTTGCTATATCTGAATTTATATTACTGTATTGCGTAGTTACTAATAAATACCATTAGTTAACAGCAATACCAGACTCCAAGATGTTCTCCATTTCCGCTGGTTCTTTAACCCGTCACAGGGTACGTGACAAAATTGGGGCCTGCGTCAGGGATTTGAACAAATTGTGTGGGGGCTTATTTGTATTGATTGGAGAAAATCCTTTTTTATTTGTTTGTGTGGGAAAACAGCAGAAACAGAGGTTAGTGTTGAGAGGTTTCAGTTGGAACCAATCCCTGAAGCGTTGGAGGATGCGACCAGGAATGTGCTGTTGACAATCGCTCAAAGGTTAAGACTAAAGGTGACCACTAAAATGAGGAAAGCTCAGATGCAGACGGTAATAGCCCAGCATTATGTAGCTAAGGGAGAGTTTGAAGAGGAGGTGTTAGAGTTACTCGATGGAGGTAAACTTACTGAGCCTGAGGTTCAGCTTCAGGTAGAGCAATTCAGGCTGGAGGCTGAGGACAGGAAAAGACAGCATGAGTTGCAACTGAAAGAGCTCGAGGCCGCTGAGGCAGAAAAACAGAGAGAGTTTGAGAGGGAGATGATGTGGCAAGGAGGTCAAGTGCCAGGCCGTAGTAGGGAGCCGGTTGTACCATTTAATGTTAGCCAACAAATTAAGTTGGTACCTCCATCTGAGAAAACAGAAGTCAATAGGTATTTCCTACATTTTGAAAAAGTGGCTATAAATCGGAAGTGGCCGAGAGATCAGTGGACTGTCCTGTTACAAAGTGTGATTAAGGGGAAGGCTCAACGAGCGTATTCGGCATTGTCTGTTGTAGATGCAAATAATTATGATACAGTGAAAGGTACTGCACTTAAAGTTTACGAGTTGGTTCTGGAGGCGTACAGGCAAAGGTCCCAAAATTTGAGGAAGCCTTAGGACCGCACGTATCTAGAGTTTGCCCGTGAGATGCAGGTGTACTTTGATCATTGGTGTACCTCGAAAGGGGCAAGTGAGAATATTGACAACCTGAAAGAGTTGATATTGATTGAACAGTTTAAAAGTTGCGTCCCTGATGGTATAAGGTAAGGACGTACTTAGATGAGAAAGAGGCAGCGACACTGTCAGAGTCTGCTAAATTAGCAGACAAGTATGCCTTGACTCATAAGGTTAGGTTTTTTTCTGAATAGGAGTTACCAAAAGGGTAATAGAGATAACCCACTGGCTAAACTAGAAAGTAAGCTGAGGACTAGTGACAAAAGTAAGGAGGATGGAAAGCAGTTGGGGGGAGAATTTCCCAGTTTAACATGTTACTATTGTAAGAAGCCCAGTCATGTGGCAGCTAATTGTTTTGCTTAAAAGAGGGATAATGGAAAAGAAAAGGTGACAACCCCAAATGCTTATGTTCAGCCGATTAAGACACCGCTGAGGAAGGAGGGGTCTGACCGAGTTCAAGAAGGATTGGAGCAGTTTATTTCAAATGGATTTGTGTCTGTGAAGGAGGGGTCAACCCCAGTTCCAGTGAGAATCTGGGGAGATACTGGGGCTTTTCAGTCACTGATAATACAGTGTGTTTTGGAATTCGGTGCTGAGACAGAGACTGGTGAAGTGAATATTATCAAAGGTATTGGAAAGGGGACTGAGGCCGTACCTTTTCATAAGGTAGTTTTGAAATGCGACTTGGCATCCAGACCAGTCATGATAGGGGTACGATCTGAATTACCGATAGACAATGTTGATGCATTGCTGGGTAATGACCTTGCAGCTGGGGATGTTTATCCAGCAGTTCAGCTAACGAGCAAGCTTGCTACTGCTAACGACCCACACAGAGATACTGATACTTATCCCGCATGTGCAGTGACTCGAAGCATGTCCAGAAAGTCTGCTGATGCTCATGATGATTTATCAGAGACTTTCTTACCATCCCTATTCCAACCGGACCTAGAGGGTAGTAAGGCTGATGAGAGAGACTTTTCCTTCCTCGATAAGGACTTTATAGAGGAACAAAATAAAGATCCTGAAATTGTGGCTTTACAAGAGACAGCTCTCTCTGAGGATGAAATTCAGAAAGAGACCACTTACCTAAAAGATGGGGTGTTCATGAGGAAGAGGAGACCAGCCACTGTGCCTGCAAGTGAGGATTGGGCTATTGTGCACCAGGTAGTGGTCCCAAAGGTTTACAGGGCTAAAATTTTAAACCTGGCCCACAAGATGCCTTTAGGTGGACATTTTGGAGTGAAGAAGACAGTGCACAGGATTATGAGGAAATTTTATTGGCCTAACATGAGGAAGGATATGGTGAATTATTGCAGAGGTTGTCATACGTGCCAGGTGGTTGGAAAACCAAATCAGGCCATCCCAAAAGCACCACTTCCGCCGATTGAACCATTTTCCCCAGTCATGGTGGATTGTGTTGGCCCACTGCCAAAGACTGCAGCTGGCCGTCAGTACGTGTTAACTGTCATGTGTGCTGATTCTAGGTTCCCTGAAGCCATCCCGCTCCATAATATTAAGGCTTAAACGGTGGTGAAGGCTCTCATTAAGTTTTTTACTATGGTTGGTCTACTCAAGGAAATTCAGTCCGACCAGGGCAGGGAGTATTCCAGCAAATAGTTTCTGAGCTGGGGGCTAAACAAATTCTGTCATCTGCCTACCACCCGGAGTCTCAAGGGGCCTTGGAGCAGTTTCATTCCACTTTAAAGACCATGATTAAAACCTACTGTTCTGAGAATGACAGGGACTGGGATGAAGGTACATATTTATTACTTTTTGCCGTTAGAATCATTGGGGTTTAGTCCGTTTGAACTTGTTTTTGGCCACAAGCCCAGAGGCCTTTGACCCTGCTCAGAGAACAGTGGTCTGATTCGAAAGTCTGTGTCAGTGTGCTGGATTATGTTTTGGAGTTTCGAGATAGGCTTAACAAGGCTTGTGACCTTGCAAAGCAGAATTGGCAGAATGCTCAAATTAAAATGAAACACAGATTTGACAGGAAAGCGAGGGAACAGGTGTTTCAGGTTGGAGAAAGGGTCTTAGTCCTGTTCCCACTTTTGACCAACCCCCTCCAAGTGCAATTTAGTGGACCATACCAGATAATTAACAAAATTGATTCTTTAAATTATGTTATTGGAACTCATGACCGAAGGAAGGCTACTTAAGTCGTTGACATAAACATGCTCAAGCCTTATCATGACACGAAGACATTACCCGTGAGTACTGTTATGAAAACAAATGAAGCTGTGGGGCCTGGTACCGAGATACCAGGTAATTTTAATGAACTCAATGTAGTCTCCACAAAATTCGAAAACACTATTGTTTTGAAAAATATTAATAACAAAGTCCATCATTTGGAGCCTGCACAGCAAAAACAATTGAAGGGCTTAATTAGCAAGTATAAAGATTTATTGCCTGACATTCCAAGACAGTGCACAGCTGCAGTGCATGACGTCATTGTAGGCTCAGCCGAGCCAATCAAACAGCATCCCTACAGAATGAATTTAGAGAAAAGTAAAATGGTTGAACGAGAAATTGGAAACAAGAAAGAACAAGAAAAGAAAGTGGATAACTGTATTGATAAAGTGGGAAAGGCTAAATACCTCACAAAGATTGACCTGTTAAAAGGATACTGGAGTGTTCCTTTGACAGAAAGGGCTAAAGAAACATCTGCATTTTAACACCATCTGGACTGTATGAGTACAATGTTTTACCCTTTGGGATGAAAAATGCTCCAGGGACATTCCAAAGGATGATGAATTCAGTAAGTCAGGGTTTAGAAAATACAGGGGCTTATATTGATGATCTGGTTGTACGGAATGACACGTGGGAAGAGCATATCTCAGCGGTAGAGAAACTATTTGACAGGCTGTCCAAGGCCAATCTTACCATGAACCTTGATAAGAGTGAGTTTGGTCATGCCACAGTTACATATCTGGGCTATGTAGTAGGCCAGAGCCAACTGGCTCCTGTACAGGCCAAGGTTCAAGCTATTGCTGAGGTTCCCGTTCCAATGGGCAAGAAATCTTTAAGAAGGTTTTTAGGAAAGGTTGGGTATTACCGTGAGTTTTGTAAGAACTTCGCAGATATCGCTCTCCCCCTAATGAAACTACTAGGGAAGAGTGAAAGATTTGTATGGAGTGACCTTTGCCAGGAAGCATTTGAATGCCTGGAAACTATTCTGTGTTATCATCCTGTGCTAAAAGCACCTGATTTTTCAAAACCATTCTCTATAGCGACAGACGCCAGTGATGACACTGCCGGGGCAGTATTGTTGCAAAAGGATGATGATGAAATTGAATATTCAGTAGCTTATTTCTCAAAGAAATTAAATGTGCACCAGAAAAATTATCCTACTGTGGGAAAGGAGTTGCTATCACTTATTTTAACTTTACAACATTTTGAAGTCTATGTTTGTCCTGCCCAGAAACCACTTGTGGTTTACACGGACCATAATCTATTGGTGTTTCTGGATGAAGGATAAGAACAGAAGGTTATTAAACTGAAGTCTGATCTTGCAGGAATATGACCTGAAAATAAAACGCGTGAAAGGTACTGACAACATTATAGCTGATTGTTTATCCAGATGTTAAGTTAGAAGTTGTACATGTTTTGCTCTGTTATCTGATAAGTATACATGTATTGTTTCAAATTTTGTAGTCTACAGTTAAACTAAAAATTTTGCTGCTTCATCAAAGTTTTTCCTAAAAGGAGGGAGGTGTGACGGGATCCTGAATTATCCCTTATGAACTGTGCTTTTAAAAAAAGAGAGAGAGCTGTACAGCACAAACAACCTGTTATTAAGAGAGAGGCGAAGACTGCTCAAAGTTTGTTTGGGATTTCTGCAAGGACACTGCCAGCTTCTGAGTTCCTACAGAGAGAGAAGGGAGGAGCTACTTGACGGACAGCTGGTGTTCGGCACAACAGTACTTAAACCAGCGTAACTGCCTGTTTCACAGGACACGCAGATGCACGAAGGTGTGGTGAAGTTACCGCTATCCCGTTCAGGTGCCCACGAGTGTGGGACTGAGGATCGATCTGAGATTATTAGTGCATGAAAGAGCGACCCTGTGGAGTCTACCAGTGTGTCTAACCTTTACCTGGGTTGGTAGACTATCACTTGAAGACAGTGCTCTTAAGTTGGTCAAGTTTGGCTAACTTGGAAGTTTCAGAGGACAACGAGAAGATCGACGGCATCAGCTCACCTGAAGAACTAGACACCTCTTTCTCTCCATCACTACTCAACTGAATATCACGAACTGAACTGAACTGAACTTTACCCATCATCGTAAGACTGTATCCATTTACCCCTAGGCTTGAAGAAGCTTGGTTTTTATATTTCCACACATATTGTTTTTTCATTGCTAAACTGTCTGATATATCTGAATTTATATTACTGTATTGCTTAGTTACTAATAAATAGCATTAGTTAACAGCAATACCAGACTCCAAGGTGTTTTTCATTTCTGCTGGTTCTTTAACCCGTCACAGGGTACGTGACACCATATAAAACCCTCAATAAATCCATAGAATATGCAGCACTGTAGCGTAGTGGTTAGCACAATGCTCCACAGTACCAGAGACAAGGGTTCAATTCCCACCACTGCCTGTAAGGGGTTTGTACGTTCTCCCCCTAACCATATGGGATTCCTCCAAATGCACTGGTTTCCTCCCACATTCCAAAGATGTACCAGTTGGTAGATTAATTGGTCATTGAAAATTGTTTTGTGATTAGGCTAGGATTAAATTAGGGGATTGCTGGGCAGTTGCGTGGCTCAAAGGGGCTGAAGGGCCTAATCTGCACTGTATGTCAACAAACGAATAAATAAGTAACCATAACAGAACCAGTGAAAGACTGCCCAACTAGGGTGTTCAACCAGAGAGCGAAGACAACAAACTGCGCAAATACAAAAAGAAATAAATTATTATCAATGAATAAGCAATAAATATCGAGAATATGAGATGAAGAGTCCTTGAAAGTGAATGCATAGGTTTTAGGAACATTCCAATGATGGAGCAAGTGAAGTTGAATGAAATTATCCCCTTTGTTCAAGAGCCTGATGGTTGAGGGGTAATAACTGTTCCTGAACCTGGTGGCATAAGCCCTGAGGCTCTTGTACCTTCCTCCTGATTGCAGCAGTGAGGAGAGAACATGCCCTGGGTGCTGGGAGTCTCTGATGATAATTCACAGGACAAAAAACTATACATGCAAGGTACTATTGCAGCTCTATAAAATTCTGGTTAAACTTCATTTGGAATATTGTGTTCAGTTCTGGTCACCTCATTATAGGAAGGATGCTTTCGAAGAGGAGATTTACCAAGATCCTGTCTGGATTAGAGAGCATGTCTTATGAGGATAGACTGAGTGAGCTAGGGCTTTTCTCTTTGAGTGAAGGAAGATAAGAGGAGACTTGATAGAGGTGTACAAGGCAATAAGATGCATAGATCAAGTAGACACCAAAGACATTTTCACAGGGTGGAAATGTCTAATACCAGAGGGCAAAACTTCTGAGGTGATTAGAGGAAAGTATAGAGGGGATGTTAAAGGCAGCTTTTTTTTTAACAGAGAGAGTGGTGGGTGCATGGAACACCCTGCGGAAGGTGCTGGTAGAGGCACATATATCTGGGGACAATTGAGAAACTCTTAGATAGGCACATGGATGACAGAAAAATGGAGGGAAGATTGATCATAGAGTAGCTTAAAAACTCAGCACAGTATCGTGAGCCAAAGAGCCTGCACTGAGCTGTAAAGTTCTATGTTTGACATTGAAAATCATAGACTGTATAGAAGTCCCTAATGTAGGTTAATTGGTAATTGCAAATCGCTACCTGATTTGGTTAGGGTTAGATCAGGAGTTGCTGGCTCGAAGGGCCAGAAGGATCTATTCCACGCTGTATCTCTAAATAAATAAATAAGGATTACGTTCTATGTCCTAAACAAAGACTGACAAACAACCAATCTTCAAAAGAAGACATATTGTGCAATAAAAAAACCTGCAAAAATATGTTTCTTCAAGGGAAATTGCAGGCTGCTGAATGCAGCAATAACAATTCAGAAGACGTACATCTAGTTAAGAGAGATATGGATTTGAATGCATGCAAATGTAATGATACATGCTGTGTGTGACTGTATATTCAGTGTTTTGCACTTTGGCTCCAGAGGAACAATGTTTTGTTTGGCTCTTTGGTTTTCATTCAATTCAGAATCAGAATCAGGCTTACTATCACTGACATCTGCTGTGAAATTTGGTGTTTTGTGGGAGCAGTACAGTGTAATACGTGAAAATTACTATAAGTAACTAGCTAGACAGTTAGGTAGATAGTTGGATAGATAGACAGAGCAAAAGAGGAATAGTGAGGTAGTACACACAGGTTCACGGACCATTCAAAAATCTGACGGCAGAGGGAAGCAAGCTGTTCCTAAAACACAGAGTGTGGGTCTTCAGGGTCCTATAACTTCTCCCTGATGGTAGTAATGGGAAGAGGGTATGTTCTGGATGGTGAGGGTTCTCAGTGATAGATGTTGCCTTATTGAGATATCACCTCTTGAAGATGACCTCGATGGCAGGGAGGTGATGCAACCAGTCAGAATGCTCTCCACCGAACATCTGTACAAATTTGTGGGAGTCAAATGTTCTCAAACTCCTAATGTAATATAATATCTGACATTCTTTCTTCGCATTTGTATCAATACCTGGGCCCAGGATAGATCCTGTGAGATGTTGAACTTGAAACTGCTCACCCTTTCCACTTCTGATCCATCGATGAGGACTGGTGTGTGTTCCCTTGTCTTATTCTCTCTGAAGTCCACAATCAGTTCTTTGGTCTCACTGACATTGTTGCTGCAACACCACTCAACCAGCTGATCTATCTCACTCCTGTACACCCCCTCATCACCATCTGAGATTCTGCTGACAATAGCTTTGTCTTTGGCAAATTTGTAGATGGGTTTCAGCTGTGCCTAACCACACAGTTATGGATGAAGAGAAAGTAGAGCGGTGAGCTATATACATACACATCCTTGAGGTGCGCCTCTGTTGACTGTCAGAGAGGAGTAGATGTTATTTCCTGTAATGTATGGATCTATTTCTTTTAGAGCAATGGCCCCCCACCTTTGATCTGTTGTCTGCGCACACGCAGTTGTTTAGGTATGTGCATTGCTCACTCTCTCTTTCTCTCTGCAATGTGAATACACCAGTTCAAGCCACCTCCCACATGAGTGTTTTCATTAAGTGATATGTAGTTGTGCACAGACACAACAAATTGGCGACAAGTACGAACCTTAATGTCAGAGAATATCACAAACTGCACTGACAGTTACGGGACAAAACAGCAAGAGTTAAACTGCAGGAGAAGGCCGTCACAGACACCAACAAGCATGCGAGGATTGTGCATAATAACAATGAAAGACGCGCTGAATTTAAAGTGAAAATAACTCGGCAATGTCTTCAGTTGGGGAACTTGACAAATTTGTTTGCACTAATGAAGACTGGGAGTCGGTATATCGAGAGGGTTGAACTGAATTGTAAAGCGAATAATGTGGAGGAGCAATAGCACGTATGCATGCTTCTTAGCTTAATGGGGCCAAGATGTACAGTCTCTTAGGCAATTTAGTAACCACTGAAAAGCCAGCAAGCAAGACATTTGACAAAATTGTTACCATTTTACAAAATCACTTGAGCCCTAAACCTGAGAGATTAAGATTTTACAAAAGGAACCAATGAAAAGATGAAAGCCTTTCTGAATACATTGCAGAACTGCAGAAACTTTCCCAAAGCTGTGACTTTAGAGATGGATTTTCTATGCATTAAGGGACAGGCTTGTCTGTGCCATGCATAGTCAAAGCACTCAAAAAAGGCTACTGGCCAAAAGAAACCTAACCTTAGAACAGGCGTTGACCATTGAAACATTAATAGGGGCAGAGAGAGAGGGAGTATGCAGAGAGGAAGGGGAGGGAGAGGGAAAAGAGGAAATAAGCCAGCTTGAGAAGATGGGTAACATCCTTTCCACATCTACTCTGTCTAGGCCTTTCAACATTTGAAAGGTTTCAATGAGATCCCCTCTCATCCTTTTAAATTCTAGCAAGTACATGCCCAGAGCCATCAAACATTTCTCATATGATAACCCTTTCATTCCTGGAATCATCCTTGTGAACCTTCTCCGAATACTCTTCAATACCAGCACATCTTAGATGAGGAGCCCAAAACTGCTCACAATATTCAAGGTGAGGCCTCACCAGAGCCTTATAAAGCCTCAGTATTCTAGACCTCTTGAAATGAATGCTAACGTTGCATTTGCCTTCCTCACCACCAACTCCACCTGCAAGTTAACTTCCAAGTCCCCTTCCATCTCAGATTTTTGGATTTTCTCCCCATTTAGAAAGTAGTCTACACATTTATTTCTACTAGCAAAGTGCAAGACACTGCATTTTCCAACATTATATTTCATTTGCCACTTTCTTGCCCATTCTCCTAAGTCCCTCTGAGCCTACCTGTTTCCTGAACACTACCTGCCCGTCCACCAATTTCATATCATCCGCAAACTTGGCAACAAAGCCATCTGTTCCATCATCTAAATCATTGATTTACAGCTTAAAAAGAAGTGGACCCAACATTAACCTGGAACACCACTAGTCACTGACAGCCAACCAGAAAAGGATCCCTTTATTCCCACTCGCTGCCTCCTTCCAATCAGCCAATGCTCTTAACCATGCCAGAAAATTTCCTGTAATACCATGGGCTCTTAACTTGGTAAGCAGTCTCATGTGTGGCACCTTGTCAAAGGCCTTCTGAAAATCCAAATACACAACATCCATTGTATCCCCTACATCTATCCTACTTGTAATCTCCTCAAAGAATTCCAACAGGTTTATCAGGCAACATTTTCCCTTCAGGAAACCATGCCAACTTTGTTCCATCTTGTCCTCTATCGAGGACTTTCAATATTTGGTAGATTTTGATGAGATTCTCATTCATTCTTCTAAACTCCAGAGAGTGCAGTCCTCATATGTTAACCCTTTCACATCTAGTATCATTCTTGTGAACCTCCTCTGGACCTTTTCTAATTCCAATGCCAGCACATCCTTTCTAATGTACTGTGTGCAGTTTTAGGCACACACTACAACTGCCCTCTGCTCCTGGATTCTCCCACTATAGTAAACATCCTCTCCATATCCACTCTATCTAGGCCTTTCAATATTTGATAGGAATCTGGATGTTGGAATGAGGATTTCAAGATTCAATAGGTATCAGACTCTGAGATCTGAAGTAACACCCAAAATGGTGGAAATACTCTGCATTTCTGGAGGGAGAAGTAGATAGTCAATGTTCTGGGTCATCTGGACTGGAAGAAGTCACTTGCACAGCAGCTTGCGGGATCGTTCTGTGTACTAATTGGGATGCCTGTCATGGAGAGTTGCAGATTAAATCCGGAGAGGGGTTTGGGAAGTCCTAGGTTGGAAAGGTGGTGAATGGGTTCTGAGCGATTCTCGAGGAAGGAGGGCCCAGGTGTGATGGGGATCCCTCACCCCCAACCCATGAGCCCCCCCCCCCCCACAACTCCCTGGTTGGCCTTACCAGCAGGGCTGAGGTCCAGCATGGAGAATGGAGGTCCCCGAATAATCAGCTCCTGCATGATGATGGAGAAACTGTAGACATCCCCCCGGAACGTCCCCCTTCTCTCCAGACTGGGGTCTCGGAGAAGTTCTGGTGCTGTCCAGAGCCGATCTGAAGGAGATGGGGAGAAGAGGGTGGAGAAGATGAGAGGATGGGTGAGGGGAGACAGGAGAGGGAAGGAAGAGGGGGAGAGGGAAAAAAGGGAGGGGGAGGGAAGGGGATAAGGGTAGAGGAGAGAGGGAGGTGGAGGGAGAGGGGAGGGGAGGGAGGAATGGGGAGGCAGGACGGGTTGGTGGGGGAAAGGGGGAGGTGGGGGAGAGGGGGAGGGGTTGAGAGGGAAAAAGGGAGAGGGGAGAGGGTGAGATCTGGTTTAGTGTTGCCATACAGTGGGGGAAACTTCTGCTTGAGTGTTATCCAGACACATCATGTCAAACTTAAGAGCATTGTGGTTGCACCAAGAAAATAAACACAGAATGCAGGATGAGTAAAGCTTGCGTGAGCTAGGGCTTCTCTGTTTGGAGAGGAGGAGGATGAGAGGTGACTTGATAGAGGTGTACAAGATGATAAGAGCCACTGATCAATTGGGAAGCCAGAGACTTTTTCCCAGGGTGGAAACGGTTAATATGAGGGGCAATTTTTAAAAATTTATTCATTTACGGGATGTGGGCATCGTTAACTAAGCCAGCACGTATTGCCCATCCCCAATTGCCCTTGAGAAGGTGGTGATGAGCTGTCTTCTTGAACTGCTGCAGTCTCTGAGGTGTAGGTACACCCACAGTGCTGTTAAGGAGGGAATTCCATGATTTTGACCCAGTGACAATGAAGAAATGGTGATATGTTTCAGAGTCTGGATGGTGAGTGACTTGGAGGGGGATTTCCAAGCGGTGATGTTCCCAGGCATCTGCTGCCTTCATCCTCCTAGATGGTAGTGGTCGTGGGTCTGGAAGGTGCTGCTTTAGGGAGTTTAGTGTGTTGTTGCAGTGCATCTTGTAGATAGTACACACTGCTGCAACTGTTCGTCGATGGTGCAGGGACTGGATGCTTGTAGAAGGGGAACCAATCAAGTGGGCTGCCTTGTACCGGATGGTGTCAAACTTCTTGAGTGTTGATGGAGCTGCATTTATCCAGGTGAGTGGTGAGTATTCCATCACACTCCTGACCTGAGCCTTGTAGATGGTGGCCAGGCTTTGGGGGGGTCAGGAGGTGAGTTACACACCACAGGATTCCCAGCCTTTGACCTGCTCTGGTAGCCACGGTGTTTATATGGCTAGACCAGTTCAGTTTCCTGTCAATGGTAATCCCCAGGTTGTTGATAGTAGGAGACTCAGTGATGGTGATGCCACTGAATGTCAAGGGACATTGACATGTCAAGGGCTAGAGCCCCTGTCGTTGGAGATGGTCATTGCCTGGCACTTGCATGGCTTGAATGTTACTTGTCACTTGTCAGCCCAAGTCTGGATATTGTCCAGGTCTTGTGCATTTAGGTACGAACTACTTCACTATGCGAGGAGTCACCAATGGTGCGGAACATTGTGCAGTCATCTGCGAACATTCCCACCTCTGACCTTATGCCAGAAGGAAGGTCATTGATGAAGCAGCTGAAGATGGCTGGTCCTAGGACATTTCCATGAGGAACTCATGCAGTGATGTCCTAAGGATGAGATGGTTGACCTCCAACCACCACAACCATCTTCCTGTGTGTCAGGTATGATTCCACCCAGCGGAAGGTTATCCCCTAATTCCTATTGACTCCACTTTAGCTAGGGCATCTTGATGCCACACTCGGTCAAATGCTGCCTTGATGTCGAGGGCTATCACTCTCACCTCACCTCTGTGACTTATTAACTTAAGGTGATTGGAGGAAACTATGGGGGGAGGGATGTCAGAGGTAAGCTTTTTTTAAACACAGTGGTGGGTGCGTAGGGTGGCGGGTTGGAGGTATGTCTCTACCAAAGGAGTTGCGAGGTGCTCCTTCCCTCCACTAGCTTGCAGGTCACCCTTGGGCAAGGTGTAGTGTCTGTTTAGCGCCCCCCACCCCCCCCCCGCCACCCCATGTGAAGTCATGGGAGCAGGTGATGGATGGCCCTGGTTATGTGACCACTGACACTAGGCAGACAATCTCTGAAGAGCATTGATAATAGCTGCCCAGAAGGCGGCAATGGCAAACCAATTCTGTAGAAAAATTTGCCAAGAACAATCATGGTCATGGATAGACCATGATCACCCGCGACATACAATACAGCACATAATGAATGGTGGGTGCATGGATCACTGTTATACAGAGGCAGGTATATTAGGGATATTTAAGATACGCTTTGATAGGCGGGAGGGAAGGGTTAGATTGATCTTAGAGTAGGTTAAAAGGTTAGCACAATATTATGGGCTGAAGGGCCTGCACTGTGCTGTACTGTTTGATGTTCTGCAGTGGTACATTCAGTTCCTAAGGCTGTCATAACCGGGTGTGCTAGTGGGGATAAGCTCCCACTACCTATAAAGTGCTCCAAATGGCTAGCTACTCTAACAGCCTCTGACAACCAAGTTCAACTCTTGGACTTCATGCATGGCATGAGAAGGGGCAAAGGTGGACCACTGGCTCCTCAAATCCAGTTGCTTTGGGCAGGTGGGGCTGTGTCAATCTTGGATGGCAGCCTGCCTGGGAGAAGGAAAACTCTAATTTTAAACCTCCTCTGCCTTGCGGCCTTACCTACCCATGGGAAAGGCTTCGGGAGTAAACCCTGAGGAAGAAATCAGGAACCGGGATCCCTAAGGCAGTTTGATGTTGTTTACATCTTCACTCTGGCAGCCTCTGCGACGACACTGGTGCCAAACTGTATCGGCGCTTGCCCTTCCCTTGGACTACATCAGTGACGTGGAGAGGGGGAACCCACTGCATGGGCAACAGCCGGTTCTTCAAATCTTCCCACCCGGGCTTACCCCCTGGAGAGGACACAGTCCATCAGAGGGGCAAACCCATGATCCCCTGGGATCAATGGCTGCCTACTACTTGTGCTATGTTTACCAAGTATAGAGTATGTTGAGGTTGGAGGGGTTTGATTTCATCAGCTGCTTTCCAGTGTACAGACAGAGTTGGGAAAGGCTGGTTCTCATTGACGTGTCTGAATGAAGTCGAAAGCATCTTACCCACTGGGCTAGGCATCAGCCAGGTGACCTTCTGCACTTCCAGCAACTCGTTGTAGCCATAGTCCGTGACCTTCAGCACAAACCTGCCGTCCACTACACAGTTCCGGGACTTCAGCCTCCCGTGAACCAGGTCTCGGTGGTGAAGGAATTTCATGCCCTGTGGAGAGAAGGTGCCTTTGAAAACACCCAACATGCTGCACACAATTCTGGGTCAAAAAGTCAGTACGTGGCTGGAATCTAGGAGCAGAATTAACCAATTCAGCCGATCAACTCTGCTCTGCTATTCAATTATGGTTGGTTCTCTCATCTCTTCCCTGTAACCCTTAACCTCAACCAATCAAGAAGTTCTCAAGTTCTCAAAATACTGGAGGAAATCAGCATTTTGTGTGTGATGCTGAAGATTTCCAGCATCTGCAGATTCTCCTGTGTTCACCTATCAGCGTCTACCTTAAATACACCCAATCACGAGGCCTCCACAGCCGTCTGTGGCAAGGAATTCCACAGATCAACCACTCTCTGGCTAAAGAAATTCCTCCTCATCTCTGTTCTAAAGGGACGTGCTTCCGCTCTGAGGCTGTGCCCTCTGGTCCTAGACTTTACCCCTAATGGAAACATTCTCTCCACAAGTCTACCCAGGCCATTCGGTATTTATTTGGTTTCAAAGCGACATCATCCCCCCCGCCTCCACTTCATCATTCTAGGCATGATAGCATAGTGGTTAGCACAGCACTTTACTGTACAGGCAACCCAGGTTCATTTCCCACCGCTGCCTATAGGGAGTTTTGTATGTTCTCCCCATGACCACATGGGTTTTCACTCCCGCAGTCCAAAGTTGGTTGGTGGGTTGATTGTAAATTGTCCAGTGATTAGGCTCAGATTAAATCGAGTGATTGCTGGCAGCATGGCTCGAAGGGCCTGAAGGACTGTATCTCAATGAATAAAGTAAACTATCAAGTACAGGCTCAGGAATGTCAAAAGCCTCTCATACATTTAAGCCTTTCGTTCCCAGGATTATTCTTGCAAACTTTATTCAGCCCATTGTATGTCAGCTGGCTCTCTTCCAAGCCAATCTGAGACCATCACCCTGGTCTCAGTCCCCTTGCAAATTCTCTCCACTATATCTTTAGCCAATACTCTTTGAAGCCACATCTGAACTGCCTCCACCACACTGAGTTCCAGCAGTTTTTGATTTTTTTTCCTCAGGTTTTCAGGGTGAACAGGGTTTTCTCACAGCACAGTGCAATGGCTGAAAGGTGGGGACAGGGAGGAGGAGCAGGCAAGAAATGAGGAGGGTTACCTTGACCAAGTCAAGCAGAAGGGATAATTTGAACATCCAATCAAGTTTCATGTCCCTATTTGAGATGAGATCCTCCAGGCTCCCCCTGGAGCAGTGCTCTGTGACAATCGCAAGGATACCGCAGTCGACAAAGAGGCTGAGGAACGGATTCACGTTCTCGTGTCTCATCTGCTGGAGCTGCAGAGATAAAGGACATGCAACATTACACCACAGCACAGGTCTTTCAGCCCACAATATTGTGCTGACCTTTCAATTTGCTCTAAAATCAATCTAACCCTTCCATCATCAGGGACTGCACCACCCATGTCATGCTTCCTTCTCGCTGCTGCCATCAGGAAGAAGGTACAGGAGCCTCAGGACTCACAGCACCAGGTTCAGGAACAGTTATTACCCCTCAACCATCAGGCGCTTGAACCAAAGGGGTTAACTCACCCTATCGTTGAAATGTTCTCACAACCTATGGGCTCACTTTCAAAGACCCTTCATCTTACATTCTCGACATTTATTGCTTATTTATTTATTATCATTATTATTTATTTTTTCTTTCTTTTTGTATTTGCATTTTGTTGTCCTTTGCTGGTTGTTCACCTTATTGGTGGGGTCGTTCATTGATTCTATTATGGTTATAGATTTATTGAGTATGCCCACAAGAAAATGAAATCTCAGGGTTGTATACAGTGACAATAGATGTACTTTGAACTGCTGTAGTAATTCACCCTGGGAAAAAGTCTCTGGCTCTCCAGTTATCCACTCCACCTTATACACCTCGATCATCAAGTCATCTCTCAGGAGGGGTAGAGGGGAGGGGATAGTCAGAAGTTGGAGACAGTGGGACAGATAAAGTGATGGATGGAAGGTGAAGAGGGCGTTTAGAGATGGAAATAGGGAGGAGCTGAGGGCAATACAGAGGGACCTGAAAGCCAGGATCAGGGAGGCTAAAGACAGGTACAGGGGGAAGCTTGAGTGGAAACTCCAGCAGAACAACATGAGAGAGGTCTGGAAGGGGATGAGGACCATCACTGGGTTCCGGCAAACAAGCAACAGAGGAGCTGAACGCAGTGTGGACAGGGCCAACGAACTTAACCTGTTCTTTAACAGATGTGACATTGTGACCCCTGCCCATCCCCCACATGAGTCATCTGTTGTCGGCCCCCAATCAACACATATTCCACTCTCCCCTCCTACCCCTCCTCACAGTCCCTCACCCTGCTCTCATGACTATACCCCTCCCCCACACAAAACCACCACGATGGGCTTCACAGCTGAACAGGTGAGAAGACAGGTGAAACTTCTCAACCCAGGCAAGGCTGCAGGCCCGGATGGTGTCAGTACCAGGGTGCTCAAAGCCTGTGCCCCTCAGCTATGTGGAGTACTTCGCCATGTATTCAACCTGAGCCTGAGGCTCCGGAGGGTTCCTGTACTGTGGAAGTCGTCCTGCCTCGTCCCTGTGCCGAAGACGCCGCGCCCCAGCGGCCTCAATGACTACAGACCGGTGGCATTGACCTCCCACATCATGAAGACCTGGAGAGACTTGTTCTGGAGCTGCTCCGGCCTATGGTCAGGCCACATTAGATCCCCTCCAGTTTGCCTACCAGCCCCGACTAGGAGTTGAGGATGCCATCGTCTACCTGCTGAACCGTGTCTACGCCCACCTGGACAAGCCAGCGAGCACTGTGAGGGTCATGTTTTTTGACTTCTCCAGTGCGTTCAACACCATCTGCCCTGCTCTGCTGGGGGAGAAGCTGACAGCGATGCAGGTGGATGCTTCCCTGGTGTCATGGATTCTTGATTACCTGTCTGGCAGACCACAGTACCTGTGCTTGCAACACTGTGTGTCCGACAGAGTGATCAGCGGCACTGGGGCTCCACAGGGGACTGTCTCGTCTCCCTTTCTCTTCACCATTTACACCTCGGACTTCAACTACTGCACAGAGTCTTGTCATCTTCAGAAGTTTTCTGATGACTCTGCCATAGTTGGATGCATCAGCAGGGGAGATGAGGCTGAGTACAGGGCTACGGTAGGAAACTTTGTCACATGGTGTGAGCAGAATTATCTGCAGCTTAATGTGAAAAAGACTAAGGAGCTGGTGGTAGACCTGAGGAGAGCTAAGGCACCGGTGACCCCAGTTTTTATCCAGGGGGTCAGTGTGGACATGGTGGAGGATAACAAATTCCTGGGGATATGTATTGACAATAAACTGGACTGGTCAAAGAACACTGAGGCTGTCTACAAGAAGGGCCAGAGCCGTCTCTATTTCCTGAGGAGACTGAGGTCCTTTAACATCTGCTGGACGATGCTGAGGATGTTCTACGAGTCTGTGGTGGCCAGAGCTATCATGTTTGCTGTTGTGTGCTGGGGCAGCAGGCTGGGGGTAGCAGACACCAACAGAATCAACAAACTTATCCGTAAGGCCAGTGATGTTGTGGGGATGGAACTGGACTCTCTGATGGTGGTGTCTGAAAAGAGGATGCTGTCTAAGTTGCATGCCATCTTGGTCAATGTCTCCCATTCACTACATAATGTACTGGTTGGGCACAGGAGTACATTCAGCCAGAGACTCATTTCTCCAAGATGCAGCACAGAGCGTCATAGGAAGTCATTCCTGCCTGTGGCCATCAAACTTTACAACTCCTCCCTTGGAGGGTCAGACACCCTGAGTCAATAGGCTGGTCCTGGACTTATTTCATAATTTACTGGCATAATTTACATATTACTATTTAACTATTCATGGTTCTATTACTATTTCTATTACTATTTATTATCTATGGTGCAACTGTAATGAAAACCAATTTCCCCCGGGATCAGTAAAGTATGACTATGACTATGAATGAGATGATTTTAGATGTGAGGGGGAGGGAAAGGATATGGGGAACAGGAGGTGGAGAGATGCAGATGAACTGACCCCACTGTGAACTAGTTTTGCTGATGTCAGAAATAATCCATTGTAAATAAATCCACAAGTCCTCCTCTCCTCCCGATAACCTGCAGACATGTCGGGTGGCACCCAGTACCAGACTGTAGGAACACACCTTGGAGAAAACAACCTTCGTTGCTGGTCGGACTTCGCCAAAGTTCCCATCTGTAATCCTCTTCAGCCAAACCCAATCTCCCTATGGGAAGCATACGGCAGGTTAAACCGATCATTAGATGCACAGCAGACTGTCATTCAGCCCAGTCAGTTCACGCTGTACCCTGTGAGTGACTTTCCTGTCCACTGCATCAATATGCATGTCAGCTCCTGCTTTGGGGAAATCTGCTTTTTCAGTTCTCGAGCTCGGGCTCCAGAGACCCAGGTTCGATCCCAACTTCTGGCATTGCGTGTCTATAAGCGTGTGTGTGTCTGTCTGCGTCTGTGTCAGTGTGTCCCAGCCAGAGTGTGTCCGTGTGTGAGTGTGTCCGTATGTGTGTCAGTGTGAGTGCATGCATGCGTGTGTCCCTGTGTGTGCGTCTGTGTGTCTGTTCAGGTGTGTGTGACTTGCCCCTCTTTCTGTGTGTGTGTGCACATAGGTTCTGTGACCACGTTGGGTTCCCCTGGGTGCTCCAGTTACCCCCCGACATCCCAGATGCATGTCCATCATCACCACATGCGTACCTACAAAGTTTTTAAATTCGGATACCAAAGTCCATGCCAGATTTCAAGCTCTTGTCTCTCTCACACTCAAGTCCACCAACTCTCCATGCATTCTTATTATCAATTATCCAACGAACCCACCAACCCAGCATGTCATTGGGATGCGAGGGGAAGCTGAGGCCTTGAGGGGTTGGGGGTGGACCCATATGGTCAGGGGGAGAATGTGTGAACTCCACACTCAACCAGATGTTAAGATTGTCACACGAACTAGAGTGTGAGGTAATACTTTGCTCGTTCAGATTGTCACACGCATTAGGGTGAGAGGTAATTCTGTGCTTGCTCAGGTGAGTCTCAGATTAAACAGTGTACATGGTGGCTGAGTGTCGTGTCCGATGAGGACAGGAAACCTGTGTGGGAGAGTTTTTAAAAGTGGAAAAGCCATTACACTGGGACAGTTCCACTCCCTTGACCTCGGAATTCTGTGTTCTGTGTACGAACAAGCAGCTCAAACCTGGGTTGTCCCTGGTTGCAAGGGATGACCGTGACATCCTCAGTGCTTTGTCCTGTCTTTTTCTCTCCACGGAGCGTTGAACTACCACCTACAACCTGGCCGTTGGATCTCATTGTAGATCTCATCTGCCCAGTCAGCCAGAGCTGACTCCATATGCTTCGACAGGTAAGTCCCTGTCTCACCAGGGTATGAGGCCCGCCGACTACCCTCACCTGGTTTAGCCTGCCTGACAAAGCAGTGCACCAGGGTGTGGCCGCTGTCGCATGCAACAGCTTCTTGGAGCCTCAAGTTAGAGCTGACCAACAATAAATACAGAGGTGGACAAAAAACAAGAGTGCAGTACAAGGAGTATGGTGAAGGTCCAGGGTCAGGAGTTATCGAGAGCCTTAGTCGTACAGTATTAAAAAAAAGACCTTTCAGCCCAACAAGCTTATGTTTACCACTCAGTCCCCATCTCCTCTAATCCAATTTACCAGCACTCGGTCTGCAACTCACTATGGCTTGGCGATTCAAATCCAGATGCTTCTTAATGAGATTCAGGATTTGGAAAGGAACATTGAGAAGGTTATGTGAGGTCAGAAAATGGGGACATTATTGTGACACACCCAGTTTGTCATCTGTGGCAGAAATTTCTCCAGTTCTTGGAGCTGAAGATGCAATTTATTGGTGACTGCGGTGCAGTGCGCTGGGGCTGGGGGAGGGCAGGAGGGGCTGCATGCTGCACTGTCGTGTGCTGCAATGCTACAGGGTATGATGCATCTGCAGCAGTGCTGTGGGCTGTGGCGCTGAGTTGCGGTATTGAACACTGGTTGCCGTCGGACCAACATCTAGAGGTAAGGCTGAATGATCATAAAATAGGGGTTTGATGAATTTATATTCAAGAATTTTAGTAAACTTTGTGCAACCTCTCACTGGGCTTGTATACAGACTTGCCTCGTTGGTTAACTCTATTAACAGCCATGTGACTCAGCAGTGAGAAGGCACCTTTCATAAACGATGTACGTCTCGGGTCAGTATGATTTGGGGTTCAACCAAACAGGGAAGTTGGGATGTCCCAGGGAAGAACATTGAATGTAGGGAATGTTGACTAAGTATAGCCCTATGCACAGTTATTGCTCAGCAGAAAAATAACGGATGGTACACAAACATAAAATGACTAAGGAAGTATATTTACCAATAGTTCAACTTTAACAAACAACTAACAGAGAAACAAAAGGGCCCATTACAGTTAAACCAGTACGACGTGCAGATAAACGTTGGAGCTCATTCCCGGAATAGTCGGGTGTATCATTTTACTCGCGCCGAACCACATTCTGCATGTAAAACACTGGCCGCAGTTCCAACTTCCCTCAAAGACCATCTCTAGTGAACGGGGTAACTCAGGAAGATTGGCACTTCCTCCTCAGAACCATTCATCTGCAAAAAGACTCTCTTACAACGGGGTCTCTCCTTCGGGTGGCATTCTGCAGTACCTTCCCTTATGCCCCACTACGCAGCTCCCACCAAAAGACCCCAAACCAGCTCACTGTCCTCCAGAAATCTGATCCTGCCCAGCTCTCTCAAATCTTTCATTGCATCCCACCAGGCAGAAAGTTACAGCATGTACCAAGGCAATCCTGATTGACTGACACAACATTCCTAAGTTGGACAACATGGCTCTGTATCTTTAGCCAAAGTCAAAACACTCTTACTAGTAGGATACACTGCTTTTGCAGAAAACTGATAAAAATAAAAATACCTCAAAGCATAACAGCAGAAATCTTAACCAGAGCATTACATTTGAATAAAACACCTGTCTGTAGCAAGGACCTGGAACCCACTGGACTGTTGCAGAAAGAAACATACATACTTTCTCTGTACCCACTTTGGGTTTATATGTGGTTTATTACCCACTCTGACCTCTGACTTCTCGCCTGTCTATCACCCCCCCCGCAGAATCCTCTCCTCCTTCCCTTTCTCCTATGGTCCATTCTCCTGTCCTACAGATTCCTTCCTCTCCAGCCCTTTCCTACCCATTTGACTTCACCTATCACCTTCTAGCTATCCTCCTTCCTCCTTCCCCTACCCCCACTTTTTACTTGCATCTTTCCCTTTCCTTTCCAGTTCTGAAGATAGGTCATGGCCCAAAACATTGACTCTTTATTCATTTCTGTAGATGCTGCCTGATCTGCTGAGTTCTACTCTGCTGAGATCTGTGTGCTGATTTGGGTTTATATGTGACTCCCAAATCTCCAATGACTTGGTTGACTCTGAAGTAGCCAGAAACAGTCCAGTGGTTTAATTACCAAAGAGTTTTGTTAACAGCAAGCAAATCCCACAAGTCAGTAAACAGTTATTTGTCTCCCTGCAGTGGACTTCCTCCGTAACCAGAACACTGCACTCTGCATCTGTTTCCCTTTTCACCACCTCAGTGTGCTGGTGTGTGGAATAATCTGTCTGGATGGCAGGCAAAGCAAGATTTCCAGTGCATCCTAGTGAATGTAACAACAATAAACCATTTCACGGTAGTGCAGAGGCTAGCGTAACGCTTTACAGTGCCAGTGATCAGTAGATCTGGGTTCAAATCCTGCCACTGTCTGTAAGGAGTTTATACCTTCTCCCCATAACTTTCTTCCAGGTGCTCCAGTTTCTTCCCACATTTTAAAAGATGTATAGGTTAGGGTAAGGAAGTTGTGGGCATGCTATGTAAACTTGCGGGGTGCCCCCAGCACAATCGCCAGACTGTGTTGGTCACTGATGCAAAATAATGCACTTTCACTGTACGTATCAATGTTTTGACATGAGACAAGCAAAATTAATCTAATCTAAATTAGCAATAAACATCCATCAGCCAGATTAATGAATGATATTTGGCTAAAGAGAATATTTCACAGTTACTAAGACAGAGTCCACCAGAATAGTGTTCAGTTCTGGTCACCTCATTTTAGGAAGGATTGGAAGCTTTAGGGAGGATAAAGAGGATAATTACCAGAATGCTGGCTGGATTAGAGAGCATGTTTCGTGAGGAAAGGTTAGGGGGTTTCTCTTTGGAGTGAAAGAGGGTGAAAGGTGACTTGATAGAGGTGTATATTGTGACAGGATCCTGAATTATCCTTGTGAACTGTGTTTTTAAAAGAGAAAGAGAGAGAGAGAGAGAGAGAGAGAGAGAGAGAGAGAGGTGTCTGACAGGCACCTTGTTATTAAGAGAGAGAGGCAAAGACTGTTTGGAGATGGTGTTATGGTTGCTCTGCAGCATATTTACCCTTTTGCAAGGACACTGGCAGCTTCTGTGTTCTTACAGAGAGAGAAGGGAGGAGCTGCTTGATGGACAGCTGGTGTTCAGCACGGTGAGATAAATAGAAGGTCAGATGATAGACTCACAGACACGTGGTTTTGGACATTGAATGAGCTTTGTTGTGCCCACAAGAAAGGTGGGTCTTTGGAGGATCGGTCAGGCGGATCGATCAGTGGCTCTCACAGTGTGGAAAAAGTGTGACCGGTGGTGAGTTATTCATGTGTCCAACCCTTGCCTGGGTTGATAATCCCACCACAGAAGAACTGTCCCCTTTGTTGCGGTCACAGTCGGTGACTTCTAGAGGATTTCAGAGGACAATGGGAAGATCAATGGCATCAGTTCACCTGAAGACTAAAACCTCCCTCCCCATCACTACTCAACTCAAAACCACGAACTGAACTGAACCTTACTCATCACCGTAAGACTGTATCTATTTACCCCTAGGCTTGAAGTTTGGTTTCTATATTTCCACGCTTATATACATATAATCTCTGCTAAGCTATTTAATATATCTGAATTTATATCAATCTATTGCGTAGTTACTAATAAATAGTATTAGTGAATAGCAATACCAGACTCAAAAGTGTTTTCTATTTCTGCTGGTTCTTTAATTCCTCACGGGGTACGTGACAATATGCATAGAGTGACCAGCTGCCTCCTTTCTCCCAGAGTGACAAAGCTAACCCCAGAAAACATTCTTTAAGATGTTTGAAGGAAGTTTAGCAGAGATGTCAGAGGTAGAGAATAGTGGGTACATGGAACACACTGCCAGGGTGGCAGAGGCTGATATATTAGAGACATTTCAGAGATTCTCTGTTAGGTACGTGGATGAAAGAAAAGTAGAGGGCTAAGGGCTGTATAGGAGAGAAGGGAGTTGATTTATAAAGGTCAGTACAACATTGAGTGTGTCTTGGTAGTGTAGTGGTTAGCACAGCACTTTATAGTGCCAGCAACACAGGTTCAATTTCCACTGCTGCCTGTAAGGAGTTTGTACGTTCTCCCCACGACTGCATGGGTTTGCTCCAGGTGCTCTGGTTTCCTCCCACAGTTGAAGTATCTTGTAGTTAATAGGTTAGTTGGTCACTGTAAATGTCCTGTGATTAGGCTAGGGTTAAATCAAGGGTTGCTCGGTGGTGTGACTCAAAGGGCCTGTTCCGGGCTGTATCTCAATAAACAAATAATACACAAATTGAAGGGTGGTGGGGTGGAGATACACCTCTGCCAAAGGTGGTGTAAGGCGGTCCTTCCTCTGCCAGCCTGCAGGTTACCCTTGGGCAAGGTGCATCGCCTGTTTAATCACCCCAACCCTCCATCAGGGTCACATGAAGCCCATGGGGGCATGACAAAGAATACCATTTTGTTACCACAAGTAAAGTACATTTCCACAGTAGAAATGTTCAGTTTTACAGGTCATATCTTATAGCTGGATGGTGGGGTGGAGATACGTCTACCAAAGGAGGTGTAAGACACTCCTTCCCTCCATTAGCCTGCAGGTCACCCTTGGGCAAGGTGTAGCACCTGCTTAGGGCACCCCCCCCCCCCCAATCAGAGTCACGTGAATCCATGGGAGCAGATGGTGGATGGTGGTATGAGCAGCTGGTGCAGATCACAAGTCCTGGTTGTGTGACCACTCACACCAGGCAGACAATCTCTGAAGAGTATTGATAATGGTTGGGGTCACCCGTCTTGTAAAGACAATGCCCAGGAGAAGGCAATAGCAAACCACTTCTGTAGAAAAGTTTAAGAACAACCATGTTCACCCACATCATATAACACAGCACATAATGATGATGACGATAACGATGACAACGTGAGCTGAAGGGCCTGTTCTGTGCTATCCCATACTAGGAAATGGGGTTGCAAAAGGGAATGACCAATAACTTAATTCAGCTCCTGTATCTTACAGAAGAATGTCCTCATTACTTTAAAAACCTGTCTCAGGTCGGACTCTCGGAAGACAAACAGTCCCAATTGACATAGCTCACTGGGGTAGTGGAGGAGGGCTAATCCTCGGGGAATGAATGGACACCGGGGAAGGATGGCTCTGGTTATAAAACACCACTGTCTCCGAGCAATGGAAAGCAAGATTCTCACCTCATAAATGGCCACGTTCGTATTCTCGGCTGTGAGCACCATCACACTTTTACCAGAAATGGAGTTTATTGGAGTTTTGGTACCTTTGAAGTCAGAGATGCTTCTGCCACTGACGCTCATCTCGGTCTCCCCATTGAGTCTCTAGGAGCAGACAGCAACAGCGTCCATAAGTGATTTAATTCCCTCGCCACTCCATCACCCATTCAGATAGTTAGGTCAAGATGGTTTCTGCAGCACTGGAAAGGCCACCATTTATTCCCCATCTCTAACTGCCCCCTGAGGAGGTGGGCTGAGCTGCTGCCGTCCTTCTGGTGTGGGCTCTCAGGGAGGGTGTTCTGGGATTTCGAACCAGTGACGGTGGTGCAACAGTGAGGTATTTTCCAGTCGGGATGGGATGGGATCTGGACAGGGAACCTGTGGGTGGTGTTGGTCCCCTGCCCTCATCTCTCCCGGTGGGAGAAGTGGGGGTTTGGGATGAGCTGTCAGAGTAGCCTGGGCGAGGAACGGCAGTGCATTTTGTAGATGGTGCACTCCTCAGCTGAAGTGCTGGAGGGAGGGAGTATTTGGGGGGTGGATGGGGTGCTGATCGAGTGGGTCGCTTTGTCCTGGATGTTGTCAAACTTCTGAAGAGCTGTTGGAACCCAGGCAGGTGGAGAGTATCCCATCACACTCCTGACCTGCATCTCGGGAGAGTCAGGGCCAAGTTACTCATCACAGAGCATCCAGTCTCTGCTCTGCTCTCATTGCAATGGTAATTATGCCATCAAATTGAAAGTGCGGTTTTCTGTCATCTACACAAGTCCACATTGGCATGGGTGCAATAAAAACCTTACTAGGAGCAGCATCACGGGCACATAACATCAGATACACAACTTCTGCAAGAAAAAAATAAATTACATAGGAATAAACACAATTAGAATTTAAGAAAAAGTCTGTTGTGGTACAAAGTGGTTGTAGTTTTGCTATACTCAGGTAGTGATTGTGATTGTGCAGGTTACTTCAAGAACAGAGTGGTTGAAACAAAATAGCTGTTCTGAACCTGGGGATGTGGGGCTTCACAGACACAAGAGATTCTGCAGATGCTGGAAATCTTGAGCAACACACACACACACACACACAAAGTGCTGAAGAAACTCAGCAAGCCAGCCAGCATCTATGGAGAGGAATCAATAGCTGACGTTTCAGGCCAAGACGAGAAAGGAAGGGAACAAAAGCCAGAACGTAAGGGGAGAGGAAGGAGTACAAGTTGACAGGGATTAAGTGAAACCAGATGAGGGCTTCATGTTAAGTCATACCCAGCCTAGTTCACCCTTTGCTCGCTACCCCAAAGTTTGCTGGACTTGCTTACCACAGATCGCACTTTACAAGCATGCAGCTTCCATCGGGCAGGAGGTACAGAAGCCTGAAAGCCCAAAGACAAACCTCGAAGAAGCTTAGCAGGTCAGGCAGCATTGGTGGAGGGGAAGAAACAGTCAATGTTTCAGGCCGAGGCCTTTCAGTCCTGATGAAGAGTCTGTGCCTGAAACTTCGACTGTTTATTCCCTGCCATAGATGTTGCCTGACCACTGAGAACCTCCAGTATTTTGTGCGTGTTGCTCTGGATTTCCAGCATCTGTAGAATCTCTCGTATTTATGAGTGAGAGTTAAGTCACAAGGTATGAAGATGGCACCTGAATGTTAGGCCAATGATTTAAGGATTTCTCTTACCATCCAACTAAGTTGTGTGTTGATAAACACCAAATCATCCATGTTTAGAAGCAGCTTCTCAGACCCTCTCAGGAGGTAAACCCTCTGGATATGATTCCTGTGAAAAACACAATGGCATTGAACAGTGGAAGTTTCTTTGATGCCAGCCCTCCCCTTGGCTCAGTCTGCCTAACACCGGGCAAGAGCCTAACCAGCAAGTGAGCAAACAGCCTACCTGGGAAGACAAGGCCTCAGGAATTTCACCATCTTCACAGCC
The DNA here is from genome assembly GCF_030028105.1 of Mobula birostris. Classification (NCBI taxonomy): domain Eukaryota; kingdom Metazoa; phylum Chordata; class Chondrichthyes; order Myliobatiformes; family Myliobatidae; genus Mobula; species Mobula birostris. The sequence continues at coordinate 92,124,964 of NC_092374.1, forward strand.
AGAGGTTGAATCTGGACTGGAGTCACTGACGATTGAAATCAATCTGGATTGGAAATGCCTCACAGCTCCAGAGACCTGGGTTCAATTCCCACCTCCAGCTGTGTGCTTCTCTTCATCAGTGATGGGATGTCAGAAACCGGGAATAGTTGAGAGGCCAGAATAAAGGAAGTCAGACGTTGCCTGGGAAAGAGAGCTTCTTTAATGGGGAGAGCTGGTGAGATCGGGCCTCTTTTCCTTGGAGCAAAGGAGGCCAACGGGTGACCGGATAGAGGCTCATAAAATTATGAGTATAGATTAGGGCAGACAGAATCTTTTTCCCATGGGAGGGGTAACAAAATCAACAAAATATACCTTTAGGGTGAGGAGGAGGAGTTTTGAAGGGGAAATAAAAGGTTGCTATCTGGAGCATTTGGTGGTGGAATCAGATAGACTCAATAAGCTTTAGACAGACACATGTATGCAAGGCATTGATGGATATGTTGAGAATGCAGGCTCAGGCTATCAGTGTACACACGCATTAGGGTTAGCATAAGTGCAGTGGGCAGTCTCTAGGCTTATGAAACATTGTGTCACAATGTTTGAGAGGAGCAGGAGAATCAATGGAGAAGAGAGAGTCAACACCCAAGAAATGCCTCAAACAGAAGAATAAGGGAGGTGCAGATTTGCAGAAAGCACGTACCACCAGGCTCAAGGACAGCTTCTAACCCGCTGTTATCAGACACCTGGCCTCGCAACCTACCTTGTTATGATCTTAACTTTATTGTTGACCTGCACTGCACTTTCTCTGTGGCTGTTACATTTTATTCTGCATTGTTATTACTTTACCTTGTTCTACCTCAATGCACTAAGCAATGATCTGATCTGTATGAACAGTATGCAGGACAAGCTGTTCACTGTACCTTGGTACATGTAACGATAATAAACCAACAGCATGTAGAAGGGGATTGAATGAGCAGACCTGAGGTAGTAAGCCAGTATTGCCACAACCAGAATGCCAGCAGACGCCAGGGTAAAAATCATCAGGACAAGGGCAGCATCCACTCCTGGGTGGGAGATACAAAAGGTCATTTTTTTTTTTAGGTACATTCATTTACTCCAGCTAATGAAACATAGAGCCATTTACAGACACCACTCAACCCAGAACGTGCTGAAACCGAGCTAGGAGCAGAAGGCAGGCTGACCTTCTTCTGTACCTAACTTCCACAACTTGCCCTGTTGGCCTTTTTGGAATTGCAGGGTGGTGGTGGTGGTGGGGGCGGGGGACGGGTGCAATTTCAGTTTCCTTCTCTGAAGGGAACCTGAGAGGGAGAAAGTGGGAGGCAAGTACAGTGGCAATGTGGGCAGATCCGCTGCCTCTCAGCTTCGGAGACCTGGGTTTGATCCCAACCTTTGGCGCTGCCCTTGTGTGTCAGTGTGACTCTGTGTGCAATGTGCATGTATATACAGTATCTGTTTATTTACACCTGCGTGTGCACTTCTACGTATGCACATTCATGTGTGTACAGCGTTTTCCTCGTGACTGTGTGGGGTTTCCCCAGGTGCTCCGGTTCCCTCCCACATCCCAACAACTTGCAGGGTCGATGGGTTAATTGCCCCAAGAGGGGATTTGATGAGGAGTACAGGGAGGATTAAAGAAAAGGGATTGAGGTAGGACTAGTGCAGATAGGTGGCTGATGACTGGCAGGGATTTGTGGCGCTGAAGGGCCCATTTCTGTGCAACAGCCCTGTGAAATCCTGAAGCACTTTACACAAGGAGGTATCCAGGCAGGTTTGGTCAAAGAGAAAGATGTCAAAGAGGGCATACAGGTGAGTGGTTAGGCAGTGAATTCCAGAGGTCAGTACCCAGTGAAACTCAGAAGTGCTCAGCTTTGGACAGCAACAATATGGCTGAGGGGAGACCACAGAGACTGGGGTTCCCAATCTTTTTGATGCCAGGGATCAATACCATTAAGCAAGGGTTCTTAGACCTCAGATTGGGAACCCCTGATGTAGGCAAAGAACACAGCACAGTATAGGCCCTTTCAACCTGCTCTATGATCAATCTAACCCTTCCCTCCAATATAACCCTCCATTTTTCTATCTTCCATGTGCTTATCTAAGAGTCTCTTAAATATCCTTAATGTAGCTGCTTCTACCACCATCCCTGGCAGGACGTTCCACACACCCACCACTCTCTGGGTAAAAATCCTACCTCTATACTTTCCTCCAATTACCAATGATGCCCTCTTGTATTGGCCACTGCCACTCTGGGACTAAGGTACTGGCTGTCCACTCAATCTATGCACTTTTAAACACCTTTTTCAAGTCACCCCTCATCCCCCTTCACTCCAAAGACAAAAGTTCTAGCTCACTAAAAACTTTCCTCAGAGACATGCTCTCTAGTCCAGGCAGCATCCTGGTAAATCTGCTGTGCACCTTCTCTAAAGCTTCCACATCCTTCCAGTATTTTCTTTTATCCATGCGCTTATCTAAAACACTCTACAATGTCCCTAAAGTACCTGCCTTTATCACCGCCCCTAACAGGGAGTCCCATGTGCTTACCACTGTCAAAAATAATCCTCTTTATATTTTTCTCCAATCACCTTAAAATTATCTCCTCTCATATTAGCCATTTCTGTGCTGGCTGTCTACTCTATCTATGCCTCTTATCATCTTGTACATCTAACAAGTCTCCTCTCATTCTCTTTCATTTCAAAGAGAAAAGGCCTAGCTTGTGCAACCCGTCCTCACAGGACATGCTCTGTAATCCAGGCAGCATCCTGGTGAACCTCCACAGCTTTCAAAACTGAGGTGACCTGAGCTGAACACACTACTCCAAGTATGGTCCAGCCAGAGTTTGATAGAGCTGCAACATTATCTCGTGGCACTTGTACTCGATCCTCCGACTAATGAAGGTCAACACACCATACAGCTTCTTAATCAGCCTATCAACTCCAGAAAACGTAAGTAGTCCGCTCTCTTTTTCTCTTGTGTTATTCCTTTCAGAGATGCTCTCTAATCCAGGCAGCATCCTGAAAAATGTTGAATTACACGAGGTTAAAATGCAGCGACTTTACCCCCAACGCAGGCTTCCTTGGTGTCAAACCAGCAGCTAGCATCCGTGCTGGGAACCAGGTCAAATGGGAAATGGATGGGATGCGCAAGTGGCTTCAGGCTGCTTGTCGCCAGGTCGATCGAATGTGTGGCTTTGAGTTTGCTTCCCATCCCATCTGTATCGAGCAGCACATAGTCAGCCAGGACCTCTCCGTCCTTGGTGGTGCGCAGCTGCTGGTTAAAGCCGTCCAGCTCGATCTCATCAGTATGCCAGGCCACCGTCCGCCCTGTCACCCACCTGGCTCTCTGGTAGGCTAGCTCGGTGGCTTTGGCCAGGAGGAGAATCGCATTGTAAATGGTTCCAAAGAGCGGGGAGACCTGTCAGAAAGAACTCTAGTCACTTCAGAATCAGAATTTGGTACATCTCTATTATCTAGCAAATTTCTACAGATGTATGGTGGAGAGTATTCTGACTGGCAGCATCATTGCCTGGTGTGGAGGCTCCTCTGCACAGGATTGGAAAAAAACTGCAGGGAGTTGTAGAGTCAGCCAGCTCCATCACGGGCACAACCCTCTCTACCATCGAGGACATCTTCTAAAGGTGGCGTCTCAAGAAGGAAGTGTCCATCATGAAGGACACTTACCACCCAGGACATGCCCTCTTCTCATTAATACTATCAGTTGGTCAGAATCAGGTTTATTATCACTGAGCCGTGTCCCAGAAGTGTTGTTTTGTAGCAGCAGTTGATTGTAAAACATATAAATTACTTTAAATTAAAATTCAAGATTGTTTAATGTAATTTTCAGTACACATGTAAAGGAGAATAAAATAATAGCTTCTCCAGATCCGATACAGCACAAAAAAAACTCAGAAGCAATATAAATACATAAGGTGGGATAGATGGGATGTTAGAGAGATGGGATAGATAGATACTTTATTGATCCCAAAGGAAATGACACTGTCACAGTAGCATTCCAAGAGTACAGATATACAAATATCAGAAGGGAAGAAAGAAAGAATTTTTAAAAAGTTACCTCAAACAATCTAACAGGAGGTGTCATCATTTCCCTGATGATAGGTTGACTCATTATAGAGCTTAACAGCTGAGGATATGGACGACATTGTATAGCGCTCTTTGGAGCAGCACAGTTGTCTTACTCTATTACTAAAGTGACCCTCTGTTCAGCCAACATGGCATGCAGAGGTGAGAGACGTTGTCCAGGATTGCCAGTGTTTTCTGTGGGGTCCTTTGTTCTACCACAGCCTCCAGTGTCTCCAGTTTGACTCCCATAATAGATCCAGCCTTTCTAATCAGTTTATTGAGCCTGTTGGCATCACCCGTGTTGATACCATTTCCCCAGCACACCACTGCATTGAAGATTGTACTGGCAACAACAGACTGATAGAACATGTGAAGGAGAGGCCTGCATATTCCAAAGGACCTCAGTTTCCTCAGGAAGTAGAGGCGACTCTGGCCCTTCTTGTACACAGCCTCTGGTTTGGTGCCCCATTCAAGTCTGTCATCCAGATGCACCCCCAGGTACTTATAGGTCCTCACCATCAATAGTAACAGGGAGCAATACAGACTGTCTTCAGAAAGTCCATCACCATCTCTTTTGTCTTACTAATGTTGAGCTGCAGATGTGATTCAGCTTGCACCATTTGACAAAGTCCTCCACCAGGGCCCTGTATTCATCCTCCTGTCCTCCCTTATGCACCCGATTATAGCTGAGCCATCAGAGAATTATATACATAGATTGATTGTATGTCCATAAAATGACACTAGGTACTGTACATAAGGTGGCTGACAGAAAATGTTGACGTAGAGTCATAGAAAAGTACAGCACAGAAACAGGTGAAAAAATTTTCAATTAGTTAGTACTTCTTCTATATTTGCTAAACATACATTAATACAATTTGTAGTACATAGAGCTCATATGTCCAAAGATAACTAGCTCGTTTTTATTCCCATATAAATCCTACTTGTGATAGATGTCACTTTGAACTGGCTTCTTTAACTCATATGCTTTGGTCCTGTCCTCTTTTGGAAAAATATTGGAAAAACATTTTTGATATTATTTCAACAGTTCTATGCTTCGATTTAAAACCCCATCCTATTACGGCAATCTTTGGATTGCCAGTGGTAGGACATAGATCTTTGTCTTCTTCAGCCTGTCGAATGATAGCTTTTGTTACTTTAATGGCAAGAAGATCTATTTTGTTGAACTGGAAGGAGACCAATCCTCCAACTACATTCCAGTGGTTTTCTCAAACTACATTAAGTTTAAATTTAGAAAAAATTAGAAATGATATTTTTGACCCTTCCAGTAAATTTGAAGAAACTTGGAAACCTTTCATGCAACATTTTCACATGATGTAATCTGACCTTTAAACTTAAATTATATGATGAGAGGAACGGAGTTAACTACATTACTGAATGTGTCTGATACAAGCTATTGGTCTAGCCCTGTTTTGCTTTTTTTGGGGTTTTTTTTCCTTTTCTTTTGGGTTTTTTTTTGTTTATATATTAACTTCTTTTTATTTCTTTTTTTAATGATTAATTTCATTATAAGTTTGGAAGTCTTTTATATCTATGTTACTTAATTCATTAATTCTATGTTACTTATTCATTTTATATATGCTGATTAACATTATTCCAATCTCTTTGTACCAACTTTGTTATTGAGTTTATAGTTTTGAAAACTAATAAAAAGATTTAAAAAGAAAGAAAGAAACAGGCACTTTAGCCCATCTAGTCCACGCTGAATCATTTAAACTGACTACTCCTATGGACCTACACCAGGACCATAGCCCTCCATACCCCTACCATCCACGTACCTATCCAAACTTCTCTCAAATAGTGAATTTGAGCTCACATGCACCACTTGCATGACTCTCTGAAGAAGTTTCCCCTCATGTACTCCTTTAATTAGGAAAGGGAAAAAAGATTATGAGAGAAAACTGGCAGGGAACATAAAAACAGACTGTAAAAGCTTTTATAGATATGTAAAAAGGAGAAGACTGGTAAAGACAAATGTAGGTCCCCTACGGACAGAAACAGGTGAATTGATTATGGGGAGCAAGGACATGGCAGACCAATTGAATAATTACTTTGGTTCTGTCTTCACTAAGGAGGACATAAATAATCTTCCAGAAATAGTAGGGGACAGAGGGTCCAGTGAGATGGAGGAACTGAGCGAAATACATGTTAGTAGGGAAGTGGTGTTAGGTAAATTGAAGGGATTGAAGGCAGATAAATCCCCAGGGCCAGATGGTCTGCATCCTAGAGTGCTTAAGGAAGTAGCCCAAGAAATAGTGGACGCATTAGTGATAATTTTTCAAAACTCGTTAGATTCTGGACTAGTTCCTGAGGATTGGAGGGTGGCTAATGTAACCCCACTTTTTAAAAAAGGAGGGAGAGAGAAACCGGGGAATTATAGGCCAGTTAGCCTAACGTCGGTGGTGGGGAAACTGCTGGAGTCAGTTATCAAAGATGTGATAACAGCACATTTGGAAAGCGGTGAAATCATCGGACAAAGTCAGCATGAATTTGTGAAAGGAAAATCATGTCTGACGAATCTCATAGAATTTTTTGAGGATGTAACTAGTAGAGTGGATAGGGGAGAACCAGTGGATGTGGTATATTTGGATTTTCAAAAGGCTTTTGACAAGGTCCCACACAGGAGATTAGTGTGCAAACTTAAAGCACACGGTATTGGGGGTAAGGTATTGATGTGGATGGAGAATTGGTTAGCAGACAGGAAGCAAAGAGTGGGAATAAACGGGACCTTTTCAGAATGGCAGGCGGTGACTAGTGGGGTACTGCAAGGCTCAGTGCTGGGACCCCAGTTGTTTACAATATATATTAATGACTTGGATGAGGGAATTAAATGCAGCATCTCCAAGTTTGCGGATGACATGAAGCTGGGTGGCAGTGTTAGCTGTGAGGAGGATGCTAAGAGGATGCAGAGTGACTTGGATAGGTTGGGTGAGTGGGCAAATTCATGGCAGATGCAATTTAATGTGGATAAATGTGAAGTTATCCACCTTGGTGGCAAAAATAGGAAAGCAGATTATTATCTGAATGGTGGCCGATTAGGAAAAGGGGAGGTGCAACGAGACCTGGGTGTCATTATACACCAGTCATTGAAAGTGGGCATGCAGGTACAGCAGGCGGTGAAAAAGGCGAATGGTATGCTGGCATTTATAGCGAGAGGATTCGAGTACAGGAGCAGGGAGGTACTACTGCAGTTGTACAAGGCCTTGGTGAGACCACACCTGGAGTATTGTGTGCAGTTTTGGTCCCCTAATCTGAGGAAAGACATCCTTGCCATAGAGGGAGTACAAAGAAAGTTCACCAGATTGATTCCTGGGATGGCAGGACTTTCATATGAAGAAAGACTGGATGAACTGGGCTTGTACTCGTTGGAATTTAGAAGATTGAGGGGGGATCTGATTGAAACGTATAAAATCCTAAAGGGATTGGACAGGCTAGATGTAGGAAGATTGTTCCCGATGTTGGGGAAGTCCAGAACGAGGGGCCACAGTTTGAGGATAGAGGGGAAGCCTTTTAGGACCGAGATTGGGAAAAACTTCTTCACACAGAGAGTGGTGAATCTGTGGAATTCTCTGCCACAGGAAACAGTTGAGGCCAGTTCATTGGCTATATTTAAGAGGGAGTTAGATATGGCCCTTGTGGTTATGGGGGTCAGGGGGTATGGAGGGAAGGCTGGGGCGGGGTTCTGAGTTGGATGATCAGCCATGATCATAATAAATGGCGGTGCAGGCTCGAAGGGCCGAATGGCCTACTCCTGCACCTATTTTCTATGTCTATGTCTATGAACTTTTCACTTTTCTCCCTTAATCCATGACCTCTAGTTGTAGTTCCACCCAACCTCGGTGGATAAAACGTAATGTATTTACCCTATCTATGCCTCTCATAGTTTTGTATGGTAAATATATTTTTTAAAAAGTGCAAAAAGAGTGCAAAGTAGGGAGGTAGTATTCATGGGTTAATGGAGTATTCAAAAATCTGACGAAGGACAAGCAGCTGTTCTTAAAATGCTGCGTATGGGTCTTCAGGCTCCTGTACCTCCTCCCCGATGGTAGTAACGAGAAGAGGGCATGTCCTGGATGGTGAGGGCCTTTCATGAGGCACCGCCTTTTGAAGATGTCCTCATTGGTGGGGCAGGTTGTGCCGATGACGGAGCTGGCTGACTCTACAACCCTCTGCAGCCACGTGTGCTGGAGCCTACACACCAGACAGTGACACAATCAGTCAGAATGTTCTCCACCGCACATCTGTAGATTCTTGCATGTGACTTTGGTGTCTATACCTCTTCAAACTCATGAAGTCACCCTCATTCCATCTTCAAGGAAAAGAAGGTGGCATCCATCATTAAGGACCCCAATCACCCAGGACATACCCTCTTCACGTTGTTACTAGCAGGGAGGAGCTACAGGAGGCTGAAGACCAACACTCAACAATTCAGGAACAGCTTCTTCCCCGCTGCCACCAGATTTCTGAATGGACATTGAACCCATGAACACAACCTTACTACATTTTTCTCTCTTTTTGCACTACTTAGAGATCCAGACACTGCTCAAACAGCAGAAACAACAACAGGATCCTGCATCTCTGCTCTCTTAATCTGACAGTTGTGCCCTATTAGATTTGAGAGATTAAGACGTGACTATCCTCTATGTAATGCGATTATTTCACATAAACACCTTGGTTTAATTTATGGCCACAGATTTAACTCTAACTCTGAAACAGGCCAGGCAGCTGTGTAAGGAATAGCTTCATGAAAATTAGTGAATAGGTTAATAGCTAAACTTGCGAATAATTAGCTGCCTGTCAAGGTTGCAAAGCCTTGTGACAGCTCAGTCCATCATGGTAAAAGCCCCCCCAACTGTTGAGCCCATCTACATGAAATGCTGTCACAGGAAAGCAGCATCCATCATCAAGGACCCCCACCACCCATGACAGGCTCTCTTCTCGTTGCTGCCATCAGGAAGGTGGTACAGGAGCCTCAGGACTCACACCACTAGATTCAGAAACAGTTACTACCCCTCAACCATCAGGCTCTTGAACTGTTCCCACAACCAATGGAATCATTCTCAAGGACTTGTCATCTCATGTTTTCGATACTTATTGCTTATTTATTTATTATTTTGATTTTGCAGTTTGTTGTCCTCTACACTCTGGTTCGACCTGCTTAGTTGGGCGGCCTTTCATTGATCCTGGTATCGTTATTATTCTATACATTTGTTAAGTATGCCCACAAGAAAATGAATCTCGGGGTTGTATATGGGGACAGATATGTACTTTGATAATAAATTTATTTTGAATTTTTTGAACTTTAAAGATTAGCTTTATTTGTCAAGCATACATTGATGCAGACAGTGAAATGCATTGTTAGCGTCAAATCAAATCAGTGAGGATTGCGATGGGGCAGCCCTCAAATGTTATCATACTTCCAGCGCCAACATAGCATGCCCACAGCTCACTAACCATAACTGGTATGTCTTTAGAATCAGGAGGAGAACCCACACAGTCATGGGGAGAAGATACAAACTCCTTACAGACAGTGGCAGGAAGTGAACTCTGATACTACAGCTGACGCGGTAAAGTGTTATGCTAATTGCTGTTTCTGTGATGCCCATTGGAGCTGTGAGAGAGTGGGTCCATCAGCTCCACCACTGCACAGAGGTGACAGAGGTAAAGTCAGGAGATATAAAACAGAGGGAGGTGGGAGTGAACAAACAGCAGGGCACATCATGCAGTCTCTCTCCAGTCAGTGGGGGGAGGGACATGGGGAGAGGGGAGAGAGGGGAGGGGCAGGGGGAGATGGGGAGGTGGGAAGAGTGTGAGGGTGAAGGGGGAGATGGGGAGCTGGGGAGAGTGTGAGGGTGAAGGGGAAGGGGGAGTGGGAGTGGAAGTTGGGAGGGGGAGGGGGAGGGGGAGGGGGAGGGGAGGGGGAGGGGAGGGGGAGGGGAGGGGGAGGGGGAGGGGGAGGGGAAGGGGAGGGGAAGGGGAGGGGAAGGGGAGGGGAGGGGGAGGGGAGGGGGAGGGGGAGGAGGGGAGGGGGAGGGGGAGGAGGGGAGGGGGAGGGGAGAGAGGGAGTGAGGGGAGAGAGGGGGTGAGGGGAAAGGGGGAGGGGGTGAGGGGAAAGGGGGGTGAGGGGAAAGGGGGTGAGGGGAAAGGGGGTGAGGGGAAAGGGGGTGAGGGGAAAAGGGGGTGAGGGGAAAAGGGGGTGAGGGGAGAGAGGAGGTGAGGGGAGCAAGAGGGAGGGGTGAGAGAGAGTGTGAGAGAAGAGTCATAGAGCAGTAATTCACGGATACAGACCCTTTGGCTCAATCAAAGGGTTTGAGCCTTTGGCTCAATCAGTCCATTCTGAAAACCTAGCCCACCCAGACATTTTCAATTCCCTGTGCTTAGTCAATATCCCTTTAAGCCTCACATGCACCTACCAGAGTACTTCTTAAATAACAGTATGTTACCTGTCTCAGCTACTTCCTTTGGAGGTTTGTTATACTCACCACCCGCTTGGAGAATGTGGAGAATGTGTCGACCCTCAGATCACTTCTCTTCCCCCCCCGCCCACCCCTGCTGCTCTAAATCTTGTAGTTTTGGACTTCCCTACCCTGAGGGAAAGAATATTACCGTCCATTTGTCATATTTTTACTATTTCTCGAACATCTCTCTTCATTTTCCTACATTACAAGGCATGAAGACCCAACCAGGCCTTGCTCTCCATATAACCCAGGTCCAGTAATTTCCATATAATCCCAGATCCATGTAAATCGTTTCTGCACTCTTTTCAGTTTAACCAAATCAAATCTGTACCTATATTCCAGGTGAGGCCTCAGACAACCTATAGAACTGTGACATAACAACCCAATTCCTATAATCAATGCCCTGACTGACGTGCTCAACGATTGACACTGGGAATAGGGGACAACGCAGAAGATGCAGTTGGGATGGAGGGAGAGTGAACCAGACGATGATGACAGAGACTTGGTCAGAGAAAACATGACAGTAGAGAATAGAGTCATGGAGCACTGCAGCCTGAAACAGACCATTCTGCTTAGTCCCTTCTACCTTCATCCATACTATACTGTACCCCTCTCATCAGTGTACGGGTGGGTCACAGGAAGAGTGTGCAGACTTCACCACAGGGATCAAACCCAAGTCCCTGAAGCCTCACCCTCCTCTCCTCCTTTGCCCCTCGCCCCCTCTCTTTTCACTTTCCCTCTCTGTCTTCTCCATCATCAATCTCGCTTTCTCTAACTCTTCTCACTGTATTTTCTTCTTCCTGACTCTGTCTCTATCCCTCCAGTATATTGTGTGTGTGGATCCAGCATGTCAGCACAATTTTCTGATTTATAAAGGCCAACGTGTTTAAAACCTCTGTTTTTGTTGGAGAGAGGCTGTGCCGGGGAGAGGGGGAGGTGAGGGGCTGTGCCGGGGATTGGGGGAGGAGAGGGGTTGCACCGGGGAGTGGGGGAGGAGAGGGGCTGTGCCGGGGAGTGGGGGAGGTGAGGGGCTGTGCCGGGGAGAGGGGGAGATGAGGGGCTGTGCCGGGGAGAGGGGGAGGTGAGGGGCTGTGCCGGGGATTGGGGGAGGAGAGGGGCTGTGCCGGGGGTGGGGGAGGTGAGGGGTTGCGCCGGGGAGTGGGGGAGGAGAGGGGCTGTGCCGGGGAGAGGGGGAGGAGAGGGGCTGTGCCGGGGAGTGGGGGAGGTGAGGGGCTGCGCCGGGGAGTGGGGGAGATGAGGGGCTGCGCCGGGGAGAGGGGGAGGTGAGGGGCTGCGCCGGGGAGTGGGGGAGGAGAGGGGCTGCGCCGGGGAGAGGGGGAGGAGAGGGGCTGTGCCGGGGAGTGGGGGAGGAGAGGGGCTGTGCCGGGGAGAGGGGGAGGAGAGGGGCTGTGCCGGGGAGTGGGGGAGGAGAGGGGCTGTGCCGGGGAGTGGGGGAGGTGAGGGGCTGCGCCGGGGAGTGGGGGAGATGAGGGGCTGCGCCGGGGAGAGGGGGAGGTGAGGGGCTGCGCCGGGGAGTGGGGGAGGAGAGGGGCTGCGCCGGGGAGAGGGGGAGGAGAGGGGCTGCGCCGGGGAGTGGGGGAGGTGAGGGGCTGCGCCGGGGAGAGGAGGAGGTGAGGGGCTGCGCCGGGGAGTGGGGGAGATGAGGGGCTGCGCCGGGGAGAGGGGGAGGTGAGGGGCTGCGCCGGGGAGAGGGGGAGGAGAGGGGCTGCGCCGGGGAGAGGGGGAGGAGAGGGGCTGCGCCGGGGAGAGGGGGAGGTGAGGGGCTGCGCCGGGGAGAGGGGGAGGTGAGGGGCTGTGCCGGGGAGTGGGGGAGGTGAGGGGCTGCGCCGGGGAGTGGGGGAGGTGAGGGGCTGCGCCGGGGAGAGGGGGTGGAGAGGGGCTGCGCCGGGGAGAGGGGGAGGTGAGGGGCTGCGCCGGGGAGAGGGGGAGGTGAGGGGCTGCGCCGGGGAGTGGGGGAGGAGAGGGGCTGCGCCGGGGAGAGGGGGAGGAGAGGGGCTGCGCCGGGGAGAGGGGGAGGTGAGGGGCTGCGCCGGGGAGAGGGGGAGGTGAGGGGCTGCGCCGGGGAGAGGGGGAGGTGAGGGGCTGCACCGGGGAGACGGTGGGGAAGGGAGAGGCTGTGCCAGGGAGGGGGAGGGGGAGGGGAAGAGGGAGGGGGAGAGGGAGGGGGAGGAGAGGAGCTGCACCAAGGAGACAGAGGGGAGGGGAGGGGAGGGATAGGGATAGAAGGAGTTGGAGGGTTAACCAGGGTGTGAAGGTGGGGTACCATCAGCTGAATAGTAGGAACCCCTCACCTGCGCCGGCTCCAGTGAGAGCTGGACCTCGCCCCTTTCCACAGCCTCTCCCAGCACCTCAGGGAATTCCTTGCCATGGGAGTCCATGGTGATGGTGAGCACGGCATCGTAGGACTGGCGCAGCCTGCGGTTGGTGGCCAGCACCATCTGGCTGGTGTTGCGGTAGGGAAGGCTGTAGTAGAGGGTGTCGTAAGGAAAGAAGACGTAGGAGCCATCGTCCATCCTTTCCCGTTCCACCTCCTCCAACAGTAGTTGCTGCTCGCTGCCCCCAAGGAACACTGAGTGCATGCAGAGTATCACCGCTGAAACCCACACAGAACGGGGTTAGCCCACAGCCTCAGTGCGCGACACAGCCCCCGACACATCCCCAACGTGGGTCACAGTGAGTCTGAAAGCACTCAGCAAGATCCCACAGCCAGGGACGTCTTGGTCCCATCATGGGGCCTCAATTGAGCAAATGGGGTCAATCTCAGGATGTCCACAGAATTTCTCCCTCCACTTCCTCCTCCTTTCTGCCACTGAGATTTCCCCTCGCGCAGCGACTGGCATGTACTGGGCTTTGGTTGAAGGTCTCAAATGTAAAAAGACACTTCAAACTCCATGTGCCCCTCACTTCCGGCCCCTATACTTCCTCCTTGTCTCTGTAACCCCTCCATCCCCTACACTCCTCCCTGTCTCTGTAACCCCTCCATCCCCTACACTCCTCCCTGTCTCTGTAACCCCTCCATCCCCTACACCCCTCCCTGTCTCTGTAACCCCTCCATCCCCTACACCCCTCCCTGTCTCTGTAACCCCTCCATCCCATACACCCCTCCCTGTCTCTGTAACCTCCTCCATCCCCTACACCCCTCCCTGTCTCTGTAACCCCCTCCATCCCCTACATCCCTCCCTGTCTCTGTAACCCCTCCATCCCCTACACCCCTCCCCTGTCTCTGTAACCCCCTCCATCCCCTACACCCCTCCCTGTCCTCTGTAACCCCTCCATCCCCTACATCCCTCCGTCTCTGTAACCCCTCCATCCCATACACCCCTCCCTGTCTCTGTAACCCCTCCATCCCTACACCCCTCCCTGTCTCTGTAACCCCTCATCCCCTACACCCCTCCCTGTCTCTGTAACCCCTCCATCCCCTACACCCCTCCCTGTCTCTGTAACCCCTCCATCCCCTACATCCCTCCCTGTCTCTGTAACCCCTCCATCCCCAACACCCCTCCCCATCTCTGTAACCCCCTCCATCCCCAACACCCCTCCGTCTCTGTAACCCCTCCATCACCTACACCCCTCCCAGTCTCTGTAATCCCCTCCATCCCCTACATCCCTCCCTGTCTCTGTAAACACTCAATCCCCTACACCCCTCCCTGTCTCTGTAACCCCTCCATCCCCTACACCCCTCCCTGTCTCTGTAACCCCTCCATCCCCCTACATCCCTCCCTGTCTCTGTAACCCCTCCATCCCCTACACACCTCCCTGTCTCTGTAAACCCTCCATCCCCTACACCCCTCCCTGTCTCTGTAACCCCCGTCCCTACACCCTTCCCTGTCTCTGTAAACACTCAATCCCCTACACCCCTGCCTGTCTCTGTAAACACTCAATCCACTCATCACCCCTCCCTGTCTCTGTAACCCCTCCATCCCCTACATCCCTCCCTGTCTCTGTAACCCCTCCATCCCCAACACCCCTCCCCATCTCTGTAACCCCCTCCATCCCCAACACCCCCTCCCTGTCTCTGTAACCCCTCCATCCCAACACTCCTCCCTGTCTCTGTAACACACTCATCCCCTACACCCCTCCCTGTCTCTGTAACCCCCTCCATCCCCTACACCCCGTCTCTGTAATCCCCTCCATCCTCTACACACCTCCCTGTCTCTGTAAACCCTCCATCCCTTACAACCCTCCCTGTCTCTGTAAACCCTCCATCCCTTACACCCCCTCCCTGTCTCTGTAACCCCCTCCATCCCGTACACCCCTCCGTCTTTGTAACCCCTCCATCCCCTACACCCCCACCCTGTCTCTGTAACCCCCCTCCATCCCCTACACCCCTCCCTGTCTCCGTGACCCCCTCCATCCCCTACACCCCACCCTGTCTCTGTAACCCCCTGCATCCCCTACACCCCTCCCAGTCTCTGTAACCCCCCTCCATCCCCTACACCCCTCCCTGTCTCTGTAACCCCTCCATTCCCTACACCCCTCCCAGTCTCTGTAACCCCCCTCCATCCCCTACACCCCTCCTGTCTCTGTAACCCCTCCATTCCCTACACCCCTCAGTGTCTCTTTAGCCACCTCCCCCATTTCTCTCTAGCACTCAAGCCCTCCTACAACTCCGGCCTCCCTGCACACCCCACCCCTGACACTGCCTCGTCCTGTCATGCAGACTCCCCTCTTCCTCCCTTCCAAAGGCTGGGACCCTCGTCTGGCCTTACAGCCTGCCAGCCATGACATTCACAGAACTTCCCACAACACCTAACGCACATTGGACCCGGATTGGGAACACCGATGCTGGATGCCTACCTCTGACTCTGCTGACCTCCTTGATGCGCCTCAAGACACTGGCTGCTCCCGGGGCTCCTGCCCCCATGGTGAGTACCAGGGGCACCGAGAGGCCACAGCGCCGCAGGGAGGCGGCCAGCTCTCTGCCTGCAGCAGCCCAGTGGCCCCGGCCACCACTGACCACCACCCCCACCCGGGCCCAGCGGAAGTGCTGCAGGACAGTGTACAGCACTTGGGCAGCATGGGGCAGGGTCCGTGCGGAGTGGTGGGAACAGAGGGGACCTCCTCCTCCTCCTCTCCTCCTGACCAAGGGCAGGTCCAAGAGAAGAGGGGCTTGTCCCAGGCCTCTGCCAACAGCCCAGCTGCCTTGCAGTAGCCAGGGCTGAGTGGCCCGACGAAGGCAGAAGCCTGCTGCTCGAGCTGGACGAAGTCAGCCAGGGCTCGTGAGGCCTGGCATTCCTCCTCCAACAGAACGTAGTCAAACCAATAGCCAGCACCAGAGGAGGGGTCCCGGTTCACCCGCTTCGTGGCCAGCTGGGCCGCTGCCTCGGGCAGGGCCCGGGAAAAGATGGGGTCACAGGCCCAGGGCCCCAGTAGGCCCACCTTGAAGGTGGCGGGCCAGGCCCCTAGTGGCAGGCCGAGGACCACCAGGAGGGCCAGCTGCCCTCCCCTGGCAGTAAACTGGCAGGGGCTTCCCCCAGCCTAAACCACCTGAGGAGGAGGAGGAGGAGGGGGAAGGCGAGCCCAGGGGACATGGCGGTGCTCCAAGGATCCTCCCGCCCTTCAGTGGCTCCTTCACATCCCGACAGCAGCCTCGCAGCTCCTTCTGATGGACCTGAAGAGAACAAAGGGAAGAAACTAAACGAGTCATCCGACAGTTGGATCTTGCTGTGCAACACCCAGCCTGGCTGCAGGCAAGACATGATGTTAGGGGGAGTGAGTATGGAAAAAAGAGGAACGGTGATCTTCTGTGCCCTGGGGCAGGGTCTGCACTTTATATTACTGCTCCTGCTGAGTGAGGGGTGGATGGAGGGAGTTCCGCACAGCGGTGGGGTGAGGGGGGAGGGAAGGAGTGCCGCGTTGTGGGAGAAGTGAGGAGGGATCAGTGCACTGCTAGAGGGGTATTGGTGAAGGAGTGCCACACTAAGGAGCAGTAAGAAGGAGAGTCGCATTGAGAGAGGGGCAGTGAAGGCAGAGAATTGCACTGAGAACAGGGCCGTGAGGAGGGAACGCTGCACTGCGGGAAAGGGCAGTGGCAGCGAAAACGAACTGACACTCTACAGCAAGGAGGGTGGGAGAACAGTGATGCAGGAGGGGCAGTGAGAAACAAGGGAAACCAGCAGTAGGGGCAGAGGTGGGGGCGCTGTAACCAGGGCAGTTAGACTGTGGGTGTGCTACATTGTTGGAGGGCCTGTACTGAGAGACTGCCACAATGAGGGAGTGCCTTATTACAAGGGTTTGGTGAAACAGAGTAGCACTAAAGCTCAGTATTGTGGGTGCAATGAGAAACCAGGCCACTGCCTCACCTTTCTGAAGGATCTCTCAGGATATCTGTTTAGCATGCTGCTCTAATCTCTCTACATTCTTGACTGTGTGATTAGGCACAGCTCAAGCACCATCTATACAGTAGTGTGCAAAAGTTTAAGGAACATACAGTGCCTATAAAAAGTATTCACCCCCCCCCCCCGGAAGTTTTCATGTTTCACCCCATCCTCCCGCCACCCCACTAGGAATAGGGTTCCCCTCGTCCTCACCTACCACCCCACCAGCCTCCAGGTCCAACATATAATTCTCCGTAACTTCCACCACCTCCAACGGGATCCCAGAACTAAGCACATCTTTCCCTCCCCACCCCTTTCTGCTTTCCGCAGGGATCGCTCCCAACGCGACTCCCTTGTCCATTTGTCCCCCCCATCTCTTCCAACCGATCTCCCTCCAGGCACTTATTCTTGTAAGCGGAACAAGTGCTACACATGCCCTTACACTTCCTCCCTCACCACCATTCAGGGTCCCAGACAGTTCTTCCAGGTGAGGCGACACTTCACCTGTGAGTAGGCTGGTGTGATATACTGCATCCGGTGCTCCTGGTGTGGCCTTCTATATATTGGTGAGACCCGATGCAGACTGGGAGATCGTTTCGCTGAACACCTACGCTCTGTCAGCCAGAGAAAGCAGGATCTCCTGGTGGTCACACATTTTAATTCCACATCCCATTCCCATTCTGATATGTCTATCCACGGCCTCCGCTACTGTAAAGATGAAGCCACACTCAGGTTGGAGGAACAACACCTTATATTCCGTCTGGGTAGCCTCCAACCTGATGGCATGAACATTGACTTCTCTAACTTCTGTTAATGCCCCTCCTCTCCTTCTTACCCCATCCCTTATTTATTTATTTTTTTCCCCTTTCTTTCTCTCTTTTTTCTCCCCCTGTCCCTCTCACTATATCTTCCTCTGATGCTCACCTCCTGTCTTCTCCTATCATTTCAGATCTCCCCCTCCCCCGTTCAAATCTCTTACTGTTTCTTCTTTCAGTTAGTCCTGACGAAGGGTCTTGGCCCGAAATGACGACTGTACCTTTTCCTATAGATGCTGCCTGGCCTGCTGCATTCCGCCAGCATTTTATGTGTTTTGTAAAGAACTGGGAAAAATTGCAGTGTCTAGGTGTGCAAAGCCAAAAGAGACCTATCCACACAGACCCAAGGCTGTAATTGCAGGCAAAGGTGCATCTACAAAGGTGCAGGACTTGAAGGGGGTGAATACATATGCAAACAATTATTTTGTGTTATATAATTGTAATTAATTTTGACACAAGTGTCTTTTTTTCTGTTGATCAGTGTCAAAAAAGTCAAATTAAATCCATTATGATTTAATGTGTAAAACAATAAAACTTGAAAACTACCAAGGTGGGGGGGGGGGGTGAATACTTTTTATAGGCACTGTATGTACAGTTAAGATGCCCAAGACTTTTGCATAGTACTGTATGTTGGTTAAAAAAGGAAGATAGTTGGGAAACAAAATTAAGAGTACTTTGCTTTGTATTAGCTCAGTGGCACTGTGCTATTTGGTAACTGGAACAACATAATATACAATATTGTGCAAAAGTCTAAGATACCCTAGATATATCACTTTTGCACAGCATTGTAAATTCACTGCTGGCACAACTGATTTCCAAAACCATAGGAGTGGCTTGAAGAGCTGCCAATTTCAGTCCTGTAGTCATGTTTGGATATTCCCAGAAACATACCAACTGAATTCTCAGGGCGACTGGAAGCTCCCATTGCTCACAAGATCAACATGAACATTCGATAACAACCTTCCATTCATGGAGACAATTTGCTAACATAAACTACTTAACTTGCCAAATATTCTTTAACTGTAGCTATAATTATATGTGTTTTGGTATTTTTATGCTTTATAACTTTTAAACAAACAATCTCAGACGGTGACAAAAAGGCATACAGCAGTGAGATAGATTCCTGGTTGACTGGTGTTGCAACAGCAACCTTACACTCAATATCAGTAAGACCAAGGAAGTGATTGTGGACCAGGAAGAGAAAGTTGACGGAACACACACCAGCCCTCTTGGAGGGGTCAGCAGTGGAAAGACCGAGCAGTTTCAAGTTCCTGGTGTCAATATCTCTGAAAATCTATCCTGGGCAAAAACATACTGATGAAGGCACGCCAGCAGTTGTATTTCATTAGGAACTAGGAGATTTGATATGTTACCAAAGACACTCGCAAATTTCTGCAGATGTACCATGGAAAGTATTCCGACTGGTTGCATCACTGTCTGGTATGAAGGTTTGGGAAAAGCTGTAGAGGGTTGTAATCTCAGCCAGCTCCATCATGGGCACTAGCTTCCCCATCATTGAGGACATCTTCAAAAGGAGATACCTCAAGAAGGTGGCATCCATCATTAAGGACCCCCACCAACCAGGACATGCCCTCTTATCATAACTACCTTGCCTCCCTCTGGTGCTCCTCCCCCCTTTCCTTTCTTCCACAGCCTTCTGTCCTCTCCTATCAGACTCCCCCTTCTCCAGCCCTCTATTTCTTTCACCAATCAACTCCCAGCTCTTTACTTCATTCCACCCCCCCCCCCAGTTTCACCTATCACCTTGTGTTTCTCTCTCCCTTCCCTCCACCTTTTAAATCTACTCAATTTTTCCCCCTCCATTCCTGCCAAAGGGTTTTGGCCCAAAATATCAACTGCACTTTTTTCCCCATCGATGCTGCTTGGCCTGCTGAGTTCCTCCAGCATTTTGTGTGTGTTGCTTGGATTTCCAGCATCTGCCGGTTTTCTCTCGTTTGTGATTGAGAAGGGGGCATGTCCATTGAAGTAGTAGCAATGGAACAGAGCAGTTGGAAATGAAAGTTCAGGAACAAGGGAAAGACATGGAGAGGAACAGAGGCCAAGATATTACCAGCACCCTTACTCCTCCATTGAAGCCCTCAATGGAGGGATTTCCTGACTAATAACTCTGATCGGTGACAGGAACGTGGGACCAGTGCTGAAAAACAGCGAGTGGTGGGGTGACCTTAGTCCAAAGGTGGGACACCCTTCTGTTTCTAAAACCATGAGAGTGACTTGAAGAGCAGTCAACTTCAGTCCTGAGGGCATTGTTGGATATTCCCAGAAACATTCCAACTGCACTCCCAAGGGAACTGGAAATGCCCATTGCCCACAAGATCAACAAGAACTTATGAAAACAACCTTCTGATAATGGAGACAGATTGCTAACATAAACTGCTTATCTTGCACAAAATTCTTGAACTGCAGTCGTGTTTTTTTTATAATTCTGTGTGCTTTGTCCTTTTGTTTTATAACTTTTAACCACAGTTTTTAAACTTTTATTTTTAAGTAAAATGTAATGAGTATATCTGAAAGTCAGATACATTCTCTATTATTGACAGCCAACTAAGCTGGAGGTCATGAGTTGGTCGGGGTCAAAGTTGATTTGGCCTTTATGGAGGGGGTTTATATTGCTTTGCCTCCTATTGTGTGTCAGTCAAGCTGCAGAAGGTCCTGCTAATGGCCAAGGGTTCCTTGTTACAGGTGGACTTAGTTCCAGTTTGCTGCTTTGCATTCAGCCCATCATGTCCTCTCCACCATTCTATTATGGTTGATTTATTAACCTTCTCAACCCCATTCTCATGCCTTCTCTCTGTAACCTTCGATGTCCTTGCTAATACAGAAATAATTAACCTCTGCTTTAAGTGTACCCAATGACTTGGTCTCCACAGCTATCTGCAGCAACAGGTTCCATAGATTCACCATCCTTTGTCTAAAGAAACTCCTTATCTCTGTCCTCTACATGTCCATTCTATCTAGGCCTTTCAATATTTGATAGGTTTCATTGAGATCCTCCTCATTTTTCTAAACTCCAGCAGGTACAGGCCCAGAGCCATCAAACGGCCCTCAAGTGTTGACCCTCTCATTTCCAGGATCATTCTCGTAAACCACCTCTGGACCCTCTCCAGTGCCAGCACACTCTTTCATAGATCAGTGGCCAAGGACTGCTCACAATACTCCAAATGTGGGCTGGCCAATGCCTTATAGAGTGTCAGCATTACACTCTTGCTTTTTATATTTTAGTGCTTGCAAAATTTTATTTAATTTTAATTTTATTGACACACAGTGCAGAATAGGGCCTTCCAGACCTTTAAGATATGCTGCACCATAACCCCAGATTTAACACATGCCAATCACAGGACAATTTACAGTGACAATTAACCTACCAACTGCTAATTCTTTGGACTGTGGGAGGAAACCCACGTGGTCACAGGGAGAAAGTATAAACTCCTTAGAGGTAATGGCGGGATTTGAAATTGAGTTGCCTGTACTGTAAAGCATTCTAACCACTACATTACCATGCTACCAAAAATGAATACTAACAATGCATGTGCTCCAAGAAAAGAGGGTGGCAATTATGGGTGGAATCATGGCAATGGGTGGAAGAGCAGAGGAGAAGGTAAAAGGAATTTGTGAGAGAACAGATCGGAGGGAAATAAGTGAAGAGCTCTAGTTTCATATTTTACATCAGAATCATGGACGTATGTTGTTGTGTTACAGCAACAGTAGAGTGCAATACATGAAACAATGCTGTAATACAGTACACACACACATATATATACATATACATATATATACACACACATATACATATATACACATATACACACACATATATATACACATACATATATATACACATATACACCCACACACACACATATATATATATATTTTTAATGTACACACACTGTCCTGTGTCTAAATCTTGGGCATATATACATATAACTAGGGTGCCTAAAACTTTTGCCTAGAACTATATTTGTCAATGTGGAGCAGAGAGTAAGTTTGTAAATCTGGCGGGAGCAAAGGGTGTTGGGAATGGCAAGGATGGAGCACCATGGGAAGGGAGTGGGACAGGTGGCAGAGAAGGAATGCCAGGGCTGGGGGGGGGGGGGGGGGGGCGGAGTGTTGGCATGGGTGCAGACACACCCAGCCCTGAGACACCAGGCCAAGATCATTTGATTCCAAACAATTGTTTTACTGATCATTACAGAATGTCTCTCTGGTGTTTTCCTCTCCCTCCTCTCTCCTTTCCCCTTTTCCTGCCCCCTTCTCACTCTCAGTCCACAATAGGGACTCATATCAGAATCAGGTTTATCATCGCTCACGTCATGAATTTTGTTTTTTTTTATATAGAGAATGGTGTGAAAAACATAAAACCATCTGCTGAGTGGCAGTACTGTGGGTGAAAATGCCTTGTTAATGAGAGATGTCAGAGGAGAATGGCCAGATTAGGTCAAGCTGACAGGAAGGTGACAGTAAATCAATTAACCATGCATAGAGTCATAGAACACTACGGCACAGAAACAGGCCCTTTGACTCATCTAGTTTGTGGCAAACCATTAATCTGCCTGGGCCCATCCACTTGCACCTGTACCATAGCTTTCCATACCCGTCTCATCCATGTACTTGTCCAAATTTCCCTTAAATATTGAAATTGATCAAGAGTTCACCACTTGCATTGGCAGCTTGTTCCATGTTCTCACCATCTTCTGAGAGAAGTAGTTCCCCCTCATGCTCCCCCCTTTCCCTATAACTCAGGTCTCTTATAAACTTACTCTGCACTCTTTCAATCTTATTTAATCATATTCATCGTGTTGTGCTGCACAAGATTGCCGTTCACAAGGCTCCCCAGAAGCTAATCTTTTTAAAATATATTATTTCTGGTCCCTCCCAAAGTGCAACACCTCATACCAGCGGTGTGCAATAGAGCATCTCTGAATGCACGACATGTTAAATCTTGAAGTGGATGGGTTACAGCAGTAGAAGACCACAGAAATTACTTTTGTTAGGAGGTACTAAATCTACCACTCCCATCGGAAGCTCATCACACACCTTCAGATACCCGTTAAATATTTCATCTTTAAAACTAAACCTACAGTATGACCTCCATTTGTATTCTCACCCAACTTGAGAATAACAAGCCTGCAAGCATCTATACCCGTTACAATTTTATAACTCTCTAATATTTCAGAGTCATAGAAAAATACAGCATAGAAACAGGCCCTTTGGCCCATCTAGTCCATACTGAACCATCTCTCTTTATTCTCGCGCTCCAGGGAATAAAATCCTAACTTGTTCAACCTTTCCTGTCACTCAGGTCCTCAAGTCCCAGCAATATCCTTGTAAGTTTTCTCTGCACTTATTGATATATTTCCTGTAGGTAGGTGACTAGCCATAGAGTCATTCAGCACAAAAGCATCCCATTCAGCCCAATTACTCCATGCTAATTACGATGCTGACACAAATCAGTCCCATTTACCAGTATTTGACTTAAGTCCCTCTAAACCTTTCTTGTCCATGTACTACTCAAGTGGTTTAAATGTACTTGCCTCAACCATTTCCTCATTCCATAGAAAAATACAGCACAGAAACAGGCCCTTCGACCCATCTTGTCCAAGCCGAAGCATTTAAACTGCCTGCACCAGGACCATACCCTTCAATACTCCTACCGACCATGTACCTATTCAAACTTCTCTTCAACATTGAAATCCAGCTCGCAGGGACCACTTGTGCTTGCACCTCGTTCCACACTCTCACCACCCTCCGAGTGAAGCAGTTCCTCTTCATGTTCTCCTTAATCCATGACCTCTAGTTCTAACCTTAGTGGAAAAAAGCCCACTTGCATTTACCCTATCTATATCCCTCATAATTTTGTATACCTCTATCAAATTTTTTCTCAGTCTTCTATGTTCCAAGGAATAAAGTCCTAACTTATTCAATTTTTCCTCTTTATTCAGGTCCACCAGACCTGGCAACATTCTTTTAAATTTTCTCTGTAGTCCTTCAACCTCATTTACATCTTTCTTGTAGGTAGGTGACCAAAACTGCATACAATACTCCAAATTAAGCCTCAAAAATACCATATACAACTTCAACACAACCTAATGACCACCTTTGGGTTTTTAATTGTTTCCTATTAAATCTCTTCTCCCCCACCTTGAAGTTATTACTTCTAGGGAGAAAGATTGTGCGTAATCACTTATGTATGTGATTTTAATCACCTTGATCAGACCACCTTTGCCACCTACGCTTAAATGAAAATGTCTCAACCTTTTTCTATAATTCAGTCCTTCAAGTCCCAACAATATCCTTATAAATCTTAAGCCCAGAGATTCTGCAAACAGTGAAAATCTTGAGCAACACACACACACACATACAAAATGCTGACAGAATTCAGAGGGTGAGGCAGCATCGATGGAAAGGAATAAACAGTTGATGTTTTGGGCCGTGACCCTTCACCAGGATCAGGTAAAACTCCTCTGCACTCAATTCCTGCAAGGTGACTAAAACTGAACACAATATTCTAACTGCAATGTAAGAGGAGGGGTTGGGGATTTGGAGTCTGATGTTCTTGTTGGAGTTTTTACATGTGGGTCATCAGTTAGTTTTTGTGCGAGGGATGGGTTAGGGGTTGTGGAGTTTACGAGTTTTGTTTCTTTTTCTATTTTGTGTGGAGGGCAGTTGATTTCTTTCAAGGACTTCCATAGCTTTTCGTATTTCATGGCTATCTGAGAAGACAAATCTCAGAGTTGTATTCTGCGTCCGTACTTTGATAATAAAACAAACCTTTGAACATCTGAAAATTGCTCGTCAATGCCCTGACAATCAACAACACCCATCACACGTAATATAGCTCTGGATTCCTTTTGCCATAATACATAGGTAATTCTAGATTCATTTTACGGCCATACACTAGCATTGTTCACAGCAGGAAGACTGACTATACTTATGTTGTTTTAAGTTTCATCTTACACGCAATTTGATAGTTTGTGGTCAATTTTGCAAATAGCTGTACAGCATGAGTGATCAAATTCACCCTTGTCATTGACAGCAAAGCCCAACTGTGCTTCATATTCCTGCAAAGAGCCATGCACAGTCCATAACCAACATCACGGTTAATCTTATGAGGTTCTGTGGGTAGGACAAATCACCACAGGAATCTCAGTGCTATGAAATACAAGAACGAAGACATTTTCCTTGCATTTTTCTTTGAAGTGGCTAATTTTACACACAATTTTTGCTTTAAAATAAAACATCATATGCAAATTCACATCACCAAGAAGAAACTCACCTGTGAAACGTAGCGAGTACAGCAGGAGTATCTAGTCAAATCCAGCCCGAAGGTTAACCTGACAAGGAAAAAAAGTGGACAGAAAGGGAGGGAGAAAGAGAGAGCGAGAGACAGAGACAGAGACAGAGAGAGACAGAGACAGAGACAGAGAGAGACAGAGACAGAGACAGAGACAGAGAGAGACAGAGACAGAGACAGAGAGAGACAGAGACAGAGACAGAGACAGAGAGAGAGAGATGGAGATAGTGCTCCTTTAATGAATTCTAGGGTCTTAGGATTAGTAAGGAAAGGGTTTGGAGGAGAGGTTGAGACATTCAGTTGTCTGGGGTGGGGGGGGGAGCAGAGGGTGCAGCAGGGACCAGAGCAAGAGGCAGAAAAGGATGGAAAGAGAGAGACACAGAAAGGGACAGAGACAGCAGGCTTAGTTGAGATAGGTGTAGATCACCACTGCTTTAGCTCTCTCTCGTCTTACTTAATCCTGTTTCTTTACCACTATTTTGATTTTAAGCAGCTTACAGGAGATATTGCAATCATCTCAGGCAGAAACGATGGGGGGTGGATGAGCAAGAAACTGGTTGAACACTGCATGCCGATTAAGAGACACTTTTTACACAATTCACAGCTCAGAATGAGGCCATTCAGCCTACGGTGCCTTTGTTGGAAAAGCAGAATACATGGCTGGTGGAGACTCACAGCTCCAGAGACCCAGGTCCAATCTCAAACTCCTTCTCCCTCTCCCTCGCCATCTCCATCCCCTCCTCTGCCTGTGTGTGGAGTTTGCACCTTCTCCCTGTAACCATATGGGTTTCCCTGCATGCTCCAGTTCCCTCCCACACCCCAACAACATTTGGTATTAGTGGGTCAAATGGCCACTATAAGTGGCCCCTATAGTGTGTGGGTAAAGGGTAGAATCTGGGGGGTGTTGATTGGGAACATGGGGAGAATGAAGGACAGAAAAACCTGGGCCTGCCCTGTGAGCTGGCAGAAGCACAACGGACCAAGTGGCCTCATATGGAAAAACTGAGACTATTCCATATTCCTGGCTCTCAGCCTACATCCCTGCAGATCCACTATGTCCTGTTTCAGCATTTCAACCCAAAACGCTGACAATTCTACATACCACCACCTGCCTCTGCCCCCACTCCGACCCAGACAGACGTTGTTTGACCTGTGCGGTTCCTCCAGCAATTTGCTTGTTGCTCCCTGTCAATTATTTGAGTGAGCTGCTGAGTACTTAGGGAAAGGCATTCTGCCTTCACAACCTCTCTGGGCTGCAACTCTCAAATCGCCTGCTGCTCTCGGGGTGAAAACCAACATCCCAGAATTTCTGTTAAGAGTCTCGCCTGTCTTTGAGATCCCACCCTCATCATCTGTTTTCCAAAGAGAAATTGGTTCTTTCTCCTCACCTTGCCTCGGGCTCCTGTAATCTTACGCATCTCCATTAAACCTTTGTTCCAACAAAAAGGACACAGTGAAACATCTTCCCCACCCCACCCTAACACCATCAAGTTGAAGCAGCCATGTACTTGTAATACATGGTGTAATACAGCATGGAAACAAGCCCCTTGGCCCAACTCGTTCATGCTGATCATGATGGACACTAAGCTCATCCCACTGGCCCATATATTTCCAGTCCACGTACTTAAATTCTAAACACCTTTTTAAATGTTAGAACCATAGAACCATAGAAACTACAGCACAGAAACAGGCCTTTTGGCCCTTCTTGGCTGTGCCGAACCATTTTATGCCTAGTCCCACTGACCTGCACACGGACCATATCCCTCCATACACCTCCCATCCATGTATCTGTCCAATTCATTCTTAAATGTTAAAAAAGAACCTGCATTTACCACCTCATCTGGCAGCTCATTCCATACTCCCACCACTCTCTGTGTGAAGAAGCCCCCCCTAATGTTCCCTTTAAACTTTTCCCCCCTCACCCTTAACCCATGTCCTCTGGTTTTTTTCTCCCCTTGCCTCAGTGGAAAAAGCCTGCTTGCATTCACTATCTATACCCATCATAATTTTATATACCTCTATCAAATCTCCCCTCATTCTTCTACGCTCCAGGGAATAAAGTCCTAACCTATTCAACCTTTCTCTGTAACTGAGTTTCTCAAGTCCCGGCAACATTCTTGTAAACCTTCTCTGCACTCTTTCAACCTTATTTATATCCTTCCTGTAATTTGGTGACCAAAACTGAACACAATACTCCAGATTTGGCCTCACCAATGCCTTATACAACCTCATCATAACATTCCAGCTCTTATACTCAATACTTTCATTAATAAAGGCCAATTTACTATGCCTGCCTCAGCCACTTTCTCAGGCTGCTCAATTCCAAGAGCATTGCTAGAACAGGACTGAGAACAGCACAGAAGCCACATAATATGGAAATAACAATTCTTTGATTATGTCCTGCATATCATAGAGTCATACAGCACAGAAACAGGCCCCTTGGCCCAACTCACCAGATTGCCCACCTAAGCTAGTCCTACTTGCCCCATATCCATCTAAAGCAAGGTTTCCCAACATTTTTGTGCCATGGACTAATACCATTAAGTAAGGGATCTTTGGACCTCAGGTTGGGAAACCCTACTGTAAACCTTTCCTATCCATATTTACTTCCTGCCCGTTATGCCACTGGCATTTCAGACCGCCATGAAGGCCCTCCATCTCTGTCTGCCTATATTGTCACAGTATAGATGTAGAAGGATTCTTCATTGCTGTTCTGTAACAAATTTGTTTTGCCAGTCAGGGTTGTTGGCCCTGAGCTGAACCCCCGAGCCTAAAGGACCAGTGGACCACTCTCAGTCTGGCCTCTAACCTTTGATCTGTTTGGCATGGGTGACCTTACCAAGAGCCAAAGCACAAGACCCTGACTCCAGCCAAAATAGCTCTCCAGGTCATTGAGGCACACAAGCCTCTAAACCCTACAACAAGGTTGAGGTCCTCTTGGAGGTTTCCTATCCATGTACCTGTTCAAATGCCTTTCAAATGTTGTTAATGTACCTTTCTCAACTACTACTTCTTGGAGTTTATTCCATATACTCACCACCCTGTGTGTGAAGAAGGTCCCTTTTAAATCTCTATCCTCTCACCTTAAACCTAAGCCCTCTTGATTTTTGGTTCCCCTTCCCTGGAGGGGAGAAAAGGACAGTGTGCATTCATCCTGTCAGCCTTGGGGCAGCACGGTAGCGTAGTGGTTAGCACAATCCTTTACAGTACCAGCTGTAAGATTGGAGCTCAGTTCCCACCGCCATCTTTAAGGAGTTTATATGACGGGGCCAGCCACCCTCTCCAAGTTCAGTCTGTCCGTGGAAGCGGCTGGCTCTGCAGCGCTCTGTGGAGAGTGAAGGGCACAACAAGGCACAGGAGTAGTCATGGTCGTCTACTGCAACCAAGGAAGATCCCAGTTGTGATGAACTGGAAATGGACTTCTGAGATTGAGAGAGTGGAACTACCCCAGTGCAACGCTTTTCCATTTTAAACTCTCCCGCATGGGCCCTTTTGGGTGGTTCACATCTGTCACCGCCGGATACAATGGACAATCAATCACTACAACGCCAGCAACCCAGGTTCAATCCGCCACTGTCTGTATGCTCTCCCCGTGACAGTGTGGGTTTCCTCTGGGTTCTCCAGCTTCCAAAGACGTAAGGGTTAGTAGGTTAATTGGTCACACGGGCATAACTGGGTGGCGAAGACTCAGTGGCCCCAAAGGGCCTGTTATTGTGCTGAATCTCTAAAGAAATATTATGCTCTCTACAATTCGGTAATACTTTGGTTAAAGTGCAGAGTCACAAAACTGCATTTAGGAGGGATGATGGCGCCTAACGGCGACTCCTTTGCTGCATCTTAGGAAACAGTTCTATTTCTACCTTTAATATCTTTATTTTTCCCTTTCAGGGTTCTTTTGAAGACCCTGACCTGGAGTTACACGCAGGCTTCGGTGCTTTGTAGGAATGGGACCCGTTCTCGGGGTTTCACAACTGGCCGCTATTTGACATGCCAAGGGTTTGGCCTAAGAATCTCGATCGTGTTCAGAAGCATAAGATCTCGGGGCTTGGAGACGGGCGGATCGAAGGTCGGTGTCACGGCAGGAGACTCGCGTGTCGTTGGGGAGGCCAGAAAATCTTTCGCTGTGGGTTCATAGACCTGAGGTCTTTGCGATTTTCGAACACAGAGCTTGAAAAAAGCGACAAAACGAACTTTTAAGATCGTAAACCAGCGGGTTGTTGTTATGTCTCCAGCTCGCTGTGAAAATGGAGGACACCTCCCTCTCCCTTTCCAGGGAGAAAGAGAACCTGTGGTTTGTCGAATGTCGGATGAAATGCAAAGCTTTTGGGGTAACTTTGGTCTGTGTCTTTGCTACTTGGGCTCAGTGATGGTACCGATACTTACATTTTTTTTGCCGGTGGGGAGAGGGGGGATCATTGCTTGCTGCCACTTACGCATGGGAGGGGGGAGCTGGGGGGGACTTTGGGGTTCTCACGTTTAACTGTTGTTCATTCTTTGGGGCAATTCTCTGTTTTCATGGATGTTTGTGAAGAAAAAGTATTTCAGGATGTATGTTGTATACATTTCTCTGACATTAAATTTGACCTTTGAACTGTTAGAAGTTTCAAATCCTGGGGATACAAAAATATGCAAAGCAAAAGGAGGTTTTTAAAAATAGCTCTATAAAGTTTATTATATAAAATCCATATTAAAATAAGGCACTTAAGATTATTTACAAAAATAAACATACACACATGCACAAATATAGGGAAGCAAATGACAGCATGCAGACAAAAATCACCTGCGATGCAGGAGATTAAGTTCAGTTGTCACACAAAGCCTCTGAAAAGTACATATTAGTGCTAAGAGTTAAATAGTATAGGACGTTTGAAAGGATTTATCGTCCTGGAGGTACTTGAGGGAAGGCAAGGGTAACACTGCTAGCATAAAAAAGAACCAAATTTCTTTTGAACTGCCCTGAACACATTAAATCCTTTTCAGTTGGATGAAATGGAGGCCACGGAGGGTGACCTCTGCGAGCTGCTGGCTATGAGCAAAAGCAAGAGGATGAACCCCATTACCATGTATTTCAGTCAGACTCAGGTGGGACACACACTGGGGTTACAACGTCCAGTACAGGGGTCAGGGTAAGATGTTCAAGGGAGCACTAAATGAAATAGTCACGCTCGTGAGACCTCTGATTGGACAATGGGCAACACAGGATGTCCATGCAAACACAAGGTATCACAGCCAAAATATTTATCAGGGGATCAAGTAGTACAACTCATATGCTTCCTCAAAAAAACTTTAGCCCTGCACACTTCTTGGAATGAACAGTTCCTTTAGGGTCGCCATAATTAAGGATCTTGGGAATCTGACTTGGAGCAAACAAGCTTTCTGCTGCCTATGACAATCAACATTTGGGACATCATCCCTTGACCACACAAAAGCCGATTGTTCAGTAAATAATATAACTATAAATCTAAGCTTCCTGCCGTCTAAGACAATGGGTGTTTGGGCCATCACCTCTTGACCATTCTCAAAAACATAGACGTACAGCATGCAGACATGGGGAAAGAATAAATCAGTGATAAAGAAACAATGGCCAGAAGAACAAGAATTTAGTCATGGGCATCTCAAAATGCCAATTTTTTAGTAAATGATGCAGATGCAAATCTAGATTTTAACGCAAAGCATTAAAGTTATGTAAATGCCCAAAACAAACTTCCAGTATGTCAACAAGTAAATAGGAGATTCATGCTCTGGTGGTATTACTGGTATATTAACTCTCCACAGACAGTTATGAGAAGGTTGAGGAGCTAAAATGAGGAAGTGAATTAAAGGGTAGGCGAAATTGATGGAACCTGTCACTAGTGGGATGGAACAAGTTTTGAAGAGAAGGTAGTTGCTGTAGTGAACAAAGATTGTCACTTCCAACCTACACAATGCTCAAACTTCAACTCCAATATGCTGGACAGATTAGCACCTCTCAAATTTTTGGCACCTGCTGTTGAAAAACAATTAGGTTCTCCACGGACTGAGTGGAATTTGATTCAAACTCCCTCTACAACCAATCAACTCGCCTCCGACCATGGAATCGCTCTGCAGAGGCAACGCCAATCAGGTTTGCAGGGTTACGGTTGGTCTGGAGATGCAACGCAGCCCTACCATACAACCGGCCGCTCACGGTTCAGTGTCAGGGAATAGCAACACCTCGCAGGTCAGTTTGCCTATCTCCAGACTGCTGCCTTGGCCCCCCGGCTGCCTCCTCCCTGGGAGGGCGGCACACCTCTCCTCTTGTCTTTACTAGAGCTGGGGCGATTCTCCGGCCTGTTGCTGGTGATGCGCTTCTGGCTTGGCAGACTCTGAGGAGAGAAGAGGGGAGGAGAAGTCAGCAGGCAGATAGTAACCCCTCCACAAGTACCACCTTCAAAATGGAAATGCTGATGACTATCCGCATTAGCATTCACTCACAATCTGGCTAAAACCATGGTCCACGAGAACTTGTCAAAGATCTTGAAATGGGGCTAAAGTTGTGGTCTTGAAATCAAGATTATTTTGTGTTTGTTTTGAATTCTAAGCAAAATTTGCAAATTAAAGTGTGTTTATTTATATATAAAAAAAAGGATGTAGGTCTTTCTAGAATATAAAAGCTAGGAAGTGAGGCTGAGGCTTTATAAGACATTGGTCAGACCGCACTTGGAATATTGGGTGCAGTTTTGAGTCCCTCATCTCAGAAAGACTGTGTTGACATTGGAAAGGGTCCACAGAAGGTTCATGAGAATGATCCTGGAATGAAAGGGTTAATGTATGAAGCGTATTTGACGGCTCTGGTCCTGCATTTACTGAAATTTAGAAGAATGAGAGGAGATTTCAATGAAACCTCCGAATATTGAAAGGCCTAAATAGTGGATGTGGAATGCACAACCCCGGAATAGGACGCCCCTTTAGAACAGAGATGAGGAGGAATTTCTTTAGCCAGCGGGTGACGGAATTCGTGCCACAGACAGCTGTGGAGGCCAAGTCACTGGGTATATTTAAAGCAGTTTGATAGGTTCTTGGTTTGTCAGGACATCAAGGGTCTTGGGGTTAATAAATCTGCCACGATGGAATTTGGAGCAGACTCGTGGTCGGAATACTCTAATTCTGCTCCTATGTATTATGGTCTTGTAGATTTGCCTGGTGGTCTTTACAAAGGGTAACATTCAGTGGGTTTGGAATCAGCTGGGTAAAGACTGAAGACTTTTTTTGTGAAAGGATTAAAGAGCTACTCTCAGCAACAGTGACAGATGGTCAGGCAGTATCTGAACAAGAGATTTCTCCACTCTGGTACTTCTTCCTCTGTTGTTGAGAGTTTCCTACATCTTCTGCCTCTATTTGAGATTTCCAGCGTTTGCTGATTCTCAATTAAAGGACTCATCTGCACATGTGGTGGTGGGGGAGAACAACATGCCTTCCCTGTGCTCTCAGGGGTTTTGTTTTGTAACTCACTAAAATTGCCCCTACAGTTTCATGAATTAGGTGATTCAGGAATGGACACGGGGAAATACGCCCCCATTCGGGACATGTATTAGAAGTGCCACAAATGCAGTGCCTCCAGCATTGTCAAAAATCCCTCCCATTCTTTCCACAATCCCTGTGACCTCCTACCATCAGGGTGAAGGTAACGCAGCATAAAACCCAGAACTGTCAGGCTGGGTAACACTTGGCAGTTAAGTTCAGGGGCCGGCTGCCCCCTAAAACTCACACCTGACCATCTATCACTGTTGCTGAGACTAGCTCTTTAATCCCCTAACACACATGCACAACCTGTCTGAATGCCCTGCTGTCCCATTCTACCCCAGGGATGAGCTTAAACAGGCATTTTATATGGTATGGATGAATTGGGAAAAAGGGAGAGACCTGAGTATGCAGATGCTGAAGTTCTGGAACATAAAAAATGCTGGAGGAATTCACCATGTCAGGCTGCAAAGCGGAGGGTAAAGACTCTTCATCAGGACTGGACTAGAACATCTGATGAAGGGTCTCAACCCAAAATGTTGACTGTTAATTCTCCTCCACAGCTGAATCAGAATCGGGTTTATTATCACTGACCAAGTCGTGAAATTTGTGGTTTTGTGGCAGAGGTACTGTTCAAAACAAAAAATTACTATATGTTACAATAAAAAAATTAATAAATAAATAGACCAAAAGAGGAATAGTGAGGTAGTGTTCATAGACCATTCAGAAATAGTTGAGGGGAAAATATTGAATATGGGAACTCAGGCTCCTGCACCTCCTCCCTTATGGTATCAATTAGAAGCTGTGTAAATACATCTACTGATGCTTCTGGACACATCTTCAGTGATGTTCCTGGAATCATCGGATGTTTCAGGTCTTTCAACATCATACAACCTCCTCCAGGTGACCCAGCCAGGGCTGATCAGACCCCAGCTTGTGTCCAGATGGTTAGCTACTTATGACTCCATGGCTCCCCTCCTTTGAGCCACAGCCATCTTGAGGCCCCCTCTGCCGCATCGGTGGTACTGCAGATGGCTCTCCTCTTCCTCTCTC
This sequence comes from Mobula birostris, assembly GCF_030028105.1. NCBI lineage: Eukaryota > Metazoa > Chordata > Chondrichthyes > Myliobatiformes > Myliobatidae > Mobula > Mobula birostris. The sequence goes on from NC_092374.1 coordinate 92,158,516, forward strand.
CCTCGATGCCCAAAATGCTGAAGGCTCGAACTAAAGAACGGGCTATGAATCCCCTACAACCAACCTCCACTGGGAGACACCTTGCTCTCCATCCAGCCTGCTGACAGTTGCTGACCAGTCCTGCGTACTTGGAGAGCTTCCTTTCAAAGGCCTCTTCCAAGCTATCTTCCCATGGGACTGTCAGCTCCAGCAGCACCACTTGCTTAGTAGACTCAGACACTAGGACAATGTCTGGTTGCAGGGTGGTAGCTGCGACATGGCTGGGGAACTTCAGCTGCCCTTCGAGGTCCACCAACAGCTGCCAGTCCCTTGCAGAGGTCAGAATGCCTGCAGGTGTTCTTTTGGTATGTATTGGCTGCTCCCCAGCTCTGACAAAGGCAATGGTCTGCTTGGAGGGTCGGGACCGCTTCGCCCACTCGACTCCTGCACTGACAGCTTCAGCGATGGTCTTCAGGACCTGATCATGCCTCCACCTGTACCGTCCCTCACCAAGTGCCCTTGCGCAGCCGCTGAGGATGTGCTCCAGGGTTCCTCTCTTGGAGCACAGTGGGCACGCAGATGACTCTGCCTTGCCCCATGTGTGCAGGTTTGATGGGCTTGGAAGCACATCGTACACTGCCTGGATGAGAAATTGGATGTGGTGTGGTTCGGCTTTCCAAAGATCAGCCCAGGTCACTTTCCTCTCAACCGCATTCTCCCATCTTGTCCAAGCTCCCTGTTGCTTCATTCCCACTGCCTTGCAGGCTCTCATCTCCTCCACTACTGCTCTCACCTCCTCCTGAACTAGACAACGCCTTTCCTTCCCTCTGGTGTCCATTTGGGGAGTTGGAAAGGATCCTCGCCCAGTTAGGCCTCGTGTGACCACTCCCACCGGCCTCCTGTGACGCAGCCTCGCCTCTGCCTCCTGAACAGCTTCCTCTGCCCTCCACTTCCTGCCAGTCTTCACTTGGATCCCTGCTCTAGCCACCTTCAGGTCACTTGAGTCCCTATACTGTAGAACTTCTCTGGCTCTTGTTACCTTGAATTCTTTCTCCAAGGATTTGAAGGGCAGTTGCAGTTTGTTGTGGAGTCCATAGAGTGCGATGCTGCTCAGGCTCTTTGGCAGCCCCAGCCATCTCCTGAGGTGGTTGCTAACCCTCCTCTCTAAGGTTTCGACTGTCGAGATCGGAACTGCATAGACGAGGAAGGGCCACAGGATTCTGGGAAGAATGCCATGCTGATACACCCAGGCTTTAAACTTCCCAGGTAGGCCAGATTTGTCCACAGATTTCAGCCAGCCATCCAACTCGATGCAGGTTGCCTGAATGGATGTTGTGTCCCTTAAAGAGCTGTCAAAAACTTTGCCTAAGCTCTTGACTGGCTTTTCTGTGATGGTTGGGATGGCTGTGCCTGCGATGCTGAACCGCAACTTGTTCTCCACCTTCCCTTTCCTCAGCACCATCGATCTTGATTTGGCAGGTTTGAAACGCATCCGAGCCCACTCCACCAGCTTTTCGAGCCCTTGCAGAATCCTCCGGCAGCCTGGGACTGATTCTGTGGTGAGTGTGAGGTCATCCATGAATGCCCTGATAGGTGGTTGCCGTTGAGCGGAATTCATTCTGGTCCCTCTGCACTCTGGTTCAGCAGACTTAATGAGCATGTTCATGGCTAGGGAGAACAGTGTCACTGAGATAGTGCACCCTGTGATGATGCCGATCTCCACCTTCTGCCAGGTTGATGTAATTGCTCCTGAAGAGACCCTCATCCTGAAGTTGCTGTAATAATCAGCGATAAGGTCTCTGATTCTGTTGGGGATGTTATATTTGGTCAGTGTGAGCTGCACCAGCTTGTGCGGAATGGAGCCATATGCATTTGCCAGGTCGAGCCACAACACTGACAGGTTGCCCTTGTTCTCTCTGGCCTCCCTGATGAGCTGTGTCACCACACCAATGTGCTCCAGACAGCCTGGCATCCCTGAAATGCCACCCTTCTGGACTGATGTATCAATATAGGTGTTCTTTGCTAGGTAGGTGCACAACCGGTAGGAAACTGCACTGAAGAAGATCTTTGCCTCGACACACAGCAGGGAGATGATGCAAAACTGATCTATCTGGGTGGCATTTTCCTCCTTCAGGATCCGCACCCCTTCAGCCACTCTCCACTGTTCTGGGATCTTCCCCCTTCTCCAGAAGATTCTCAGGATCTTCCACAGACGCAGCAGGAGTTTGGGGCAGTTCTTGAACACTTTGTACGAGGTGTTGCTTGGGCCTGGAGCCGAACTTGCCCTTGCTTTGCGGACGACCTCTCTGACTTCCTTTAGTTGCAGCTCTGACATGTCGAACTGCACATCCGGTTCAGGTGGGTCTATTAGGATGTCGCACTCTCTCGTTCAGGATCGTTATATATCTTCTTCAGCTGTTGGTCTATGTCTTCCTGCGAACAGGCCAGTTTCCCACTGCGCTTCTCCCCCAGCAACTCCTTGGTGAACTTGAAGGGGTTGGCGATAAAGGCAGCACGTTTTCGAGCCCTTTCACGATGCCGCCTCCGATGCCACTCTGCCCGGCGGAGGACCCTGATCTTCTTTCGTAGTATGCACATCAGCTGGGCCAAGCCAATGCGCTCCTCTTCTCCTGCCTCCTTGTATTGGGACTTCAGCGCCTTCATCTCCTGCCTGATGTTGTGGATCCTCAATGCTCTTTGGTTCTTCGAGTAAGATGTTTTGGAGCCTTCCTTCTCCTCTTCTCCGAACCATTCAGCTGTGATACTAAGAATAATTGTTGTCATGGCTTGCAGCTTCCTATCAACACCTCCCTTCACCGTTGCCTCCAGAATTTGGTTAACATCGTCATCAAACTGCTTCCACAGTGAAGTCATGTTAGCTGCAGGCCATTTGATCCGCCTCCTGTTAGACTTCATGTTCGAGGGATTAGTTGGCAACACTTGGAGGTTCCGGGCACTATGGGGTGACTCTGGGCCTGGCCCCTCCTTCGTCTCACCAGGTTGGACACCTGCGCGTTGTGCTGCTCCTGCTCCCGCCAAACACTTCATCCTCGCTTGGTGGATCTTCAAGCCGCGATTGTTCTTGCAGATTTGGCCACATGCACACTGCTTCCTCATTGTCGTTTGTTCATTGCCTGGGTCTGATGTCGTAGTGTCCATCCAACTGGGGTGCTCATCCTCCCCCCCTCTCGGGCACCCCTGGGGGTATCTTTTCCTTAGATTCTTTGTGGCTTTTGTGGGGGTCCTCCTTTCAGAGGACACAGATTGGGTTGCCAGCCCGTTCTGCCCTGGGTGCCGTCTCTCCGGGCTGTCACTGACTCTCCAGTTGTCACCACTCTTTTCGTGGTTGTCACCCAGTCTTTCCTGGTTGTCACTGATTAACTCAGGGTGTAAGCTGTGTACATAACATCTACTGATGCTTCTGGACACATCTTCAGTGATGTTCCTGGAATCATCGGGTGTTTCGGGTCTTTCAGCATCATACAACCTCCTCCAGCTGACCCAGCCGGGGCTGATCAGACCCCAGCTTGTGTCCAGATTGTTAGCTACTTATGACTCCATGGCTCCCCTCTTTTGAGCCACAGCCATCTTGAGGCCCCCTCTGTCGCATCGGTGGTGCTGTGGCTGGCTCTCCTCTTCCTCTCTCCCTCGATGCCCAAAATGCTGAAGGCTCGAACTAAAGAACGGGCTATGAATCCCCTACAACCAACCTCCACTGGGAGACCCCTCGCTCTCCATCCAGCCTGCTGACAGTTGCTGACCAGTCCTGTGTACTTGGACAGTTTCCTTTCAAAGGCCTCCTCCAAGCTATCTTCCCATGGGACTGTCAGCTCCAGCAGCACCACTTGCTTAGTAGATTCAGACACTAGGACAATGTCTGGTCGCAGGGTGGTGGCTACGATATGGTTGGGGAACTTCAGCTGCCCTTCGAGGTCCACCAACAGCTGCCAGTCCCTTGCAGAGGTCAGAATGCCTGCAGATGTTCTTTTGGCAGGTATTGGCTGAAGAGAACATGTCTCAGATGTTGAGGATCCCGAGTGATAGATAAAGCCTTCTTGAGCCATCTCCTTTTGAAGAAGTCCTCGATGGTGGGGAAGACTATGCCAATGATGGAGTTGGCTAAGTGTACAAACCTCTGCAGACTCTTGTGATCCTGCACACTGGAGCGCCCACACCAGGCAGTGTTGCAATCAGTCAGAATGCTCTCCACTGTACATCTGTAGAAATTTGCTGGAATCTTCGGTGACACACTAAATCTAATTGGCATGCCTGACTTACCTGCTGAGTTGCTCCAGCAAAATATCTGTGTTGCAGGATTTGTCTCTGTAATGTATGACTTTGCATTCAAATATTTAAAGCATTCCATTGACCTCACTGTCTGCACTATGCACCGCCAATTCAATGACTACCGAACAGGTTAGCAACTCCACTGGCCCACACTAAGTGTTTACATTCACCTCTTTATGCAGCTGTTATACCAGGGTTAAACGCAAAAAGCTGCAGACTCTGAAATCTCAAAAAACAAACAACCTGCTGATGGAAATGAGTCCTGACACAGTGCTTCAACTGGAAACGTTAACTGTCCTTTTCTTCCCTAACTATATATAGTTTAGGGGGCCTAAGACTTCTGCATAGTACTGGAGTAATTTTATGTATTACACGGTATTGCTGTCGCAAAAAAAAACAAATTTCATGACAGATGTGAGTGATGATAAACCTAATTCTGATATGGGTCACCAAGAGTGGGAAGGGGACAGGGAGAGGGGAATCATGGTTGGGAAAAGGGAAAGGGAGAGGGGAAGGAGCAGGAAGCACCAGAGACATTCTGTAATGATCAATAAACCAATTGTTTGAATCAAATGACCTTGCCTGGTGTCTCAGGGCTGGGTGTGGCTGCACCCCAATCTGGCACTCCTCCTCTGTCACCCATCCCACAAGCTTCCTGCGACATTCCACCTTCGCCATTCCCAACATCCTTTGCTCCCGCCAGGTTTACAAACTCGCTCTCTGCTCCATATTGACAAATACAGTACTGTGCAAAAATCTCAGGCACCCTAGCCACATACATGTGCCAAAAACTTTTATGTGTGCGAGAGAGAGAGCAAGAGAGTGAGAGACAGTATGAATCCAATTCATAAACTCACTGATGCATTCCTTTGTTTGCTTTTTTGCTAATTTCAGACTTCTCAGAGTCATACACTACAATGAACAGGTCCTTCAGTCCATCCAGTTTGTAACAACAATATTCATTAATTCCATTTTCTTTTCCCCTCAGCTCCTTACCCACCAGATTCTACCCGTTGCCCACATACTCAGGGTCAGTCACAGCAGCTGATTAACCCACTGACCCTACAGTTCTTTGGGATGTGGGAGGGAACCAGAGCACCCAGGGGAAACCCACACAGTCACAGGGAGAACAATGTCAAAAGTACTGTGAGACATCCAGGTGCTATAGAAATGTCAGTCTATTCCCACACAAGCTTGCTCCAACTCCCATCACTATACCCTCAAGCGCCAGTGATTGGGATTGAATTCCCGCCATTGTCTGTAAGGAGTTTGTACATCCTCCCCATGACGATGTGGGTTTCCTCCAGGTGCTCCAGTTTCCTCCCACATTCCAAGATGTATGGGTATGCTATATTTGTGCTGGAGGCAAGGCAACACTTGTGGGCTGCCCCCAGCACATCCTTGGACTGTGTTAGTCATTGAAGCAAAACGATGCATTTCACTGTATGTTTTCATGTACATGTGACAAATAAAGCTCTCTCTTTACCTTGTTTATATTCTGCCCCTTCCCCCAGTACATGCTCCAAACCATCGAGCTGGCCACATATCAAACCATTACAACTTTCAAATCATCAGACTTTTACTGTACTTGGCAAGATCCACAGCCTGAGTTTCGGGAACTCACCTCTTTCTTTGCTGTTGGGTTTAACTTCTGATCCTGGTTCCTCAGAGCAGTGGAAGCTGGACCCTCTGGTACTGTTGGCCTGAAACACAAGAGCTGGACAATCAGTTCACTCACACCCATCACTGGACCTGGGGGTGTGTAAGCAACATGATGGGGTGGAGGGAGAGGAGGCAAGGAGAGGGTACACAGAGACACGGACTGGCTGGTGAAACACACAGACCTTCAATGCAGAGAAGAGCCATCTAGAGAGGTATGTGTACAAGAGGGGATTAATGGGTTTATGGGGGTAGACTGGTCTGTGCAACACAACTAGCATGGACCTGCTGGGCCAAAGGGCCTGTTCCCATACTCCATGACTCTAAATTTGAAATGATGAACAAGGTATATATATCTATATTTAATCTCTGCCTCCACCTTCAACACTGCTCCAAAGCAATGCTGTGCAAGGTCCTCACAGGTGTTCTGTTTTAAAAAAAACACTTGGCCAGGTAATACATAGGAAACGTTAAAGCAGGGGTTCCCAGTGTTTTTCATGCCATGGACCCCTACCATTGCCGGGTGGTGGTGTAGTGGCATCAGCACCGGACTTTGGTCCCAAGATTGAATCCAGCTGGCTCCTTGCACGCTTTCCATCTGCGCTGGGTTGAGGGTCAAGCTAGCAACTCAGCCTCACATAAAACAGTCAAATTGCTATGGAAATGGCAAAAATGCTGCTCAATGTATCAGAAGGTGTGAAAACGAACAATAACAACAACTAAGGGGTCCCTGGACCCCAGTTGGGAACCCCTAGTTTAGAGAGCCAATCATGGGCAAAAAGGACTAGCATGGAAGAGCATGGTAGTCAGCATAGACCTGCTGGGCTGAAGGGCCTGCTTTCATGCTGTGTGATTCCCTTCCAAGTCGATGACCTTCCTTCTGGATTGTCATCACCTACTGCTTCCTTACTTGGCCTTTTAGTACCAATTTCCAGCATCTGTCGGATTTTGCTTTTGGAGCACCCTATCCTTGGCTACATTACAGCCTTCCAGCCTCAACACTGAATTCAACTATTCAAGCCTTGCATCGTAAATATCCAGCACTCAGTATTATTTGCTCTTTTACTGATTTCAGATGTCCTTCATTTCAGAGTTATACACCACACGAACAGGCCATTCAACTCACAGAATCTGTGCCAGCCTTCAAGCACTATATACACTGACCCCTTTTTACCTTCCCCGCTCATCTCCTCAGCCACGATTCTACTCCTTGGCCAGACACTTGGACACTATTTAGAGCCCATCAACCACGTACATTTCTGGGATGTGGGAGGAAAAGGGAGAGCCAGGGGAAACCCTTGAAGCTACAGGGAGACAGTGCAAACTCCACAGATGTGCACAGTGCAGATCAGGATTGAACCTGGGTTCACTGGAACTGTCCCACCACCTTCACAACAACATCAGCTTCTACCTACTTACACCTCATCCCCCTGCCCCCAGACCATCACTAGTCTTCAGCACCTTGTTCAGTTCACTCACCATACCTGCTGCCCTGACCCTAACACAGCACCGTTGGCCCACCGTATCCTTGGGTTCCGCATCCGCGGATTCAACCAACCACGTATCAAAAAATTCAAAAAAAAATTCCAGTAAGCTCCAAAGAGCAAAACTTGAATTTGCCGTGCCGAGCACTACGCTTAATCCACGCGAATGAAGTGATGTGTAGGCATACACATTTCCAACTAAACAATGTTTCTAACTAAAGCATCTGCAATTGTGAAGCCTCGAACTTCAACGCTTGAAGATCCTCAGCCCCCAACCTCCACAGATCCTGACATCAGTATTATTGAGCCTCCTCCAAAGCGTCATTATTCCCTAAATAATACAGTACAATAACTATTTACATAGCATTTACATTGTATTAGGTATTATAAGTAATCTAGAGATGATTTAAAGTATATGGGAGGATGTACGTAGGTTATATGCAAATACTATGCTATTTTATATAAGGGACCTGAGCATCCGCGGGGGTCCTGGAACCAATCCCCTGGATACCGAGGGATGACTGTATTCATAAACCTAGGCCCAGAGCACAAAATGAGTGAAGTTACTCTGAATGAAAATCAAAATTACTGCAAGTGCTGAAAACACTCAGCAGGTCAGGCAAAATCTGCAGCGAGAGAACCAGTAAACTTTTAAGGTCTAGGACACTTCATTAGAAGAGAGAAAAATGGGCAGCACGGTAGTGTAGTGGCTAGCACAATTTTACGGTACTAGCAACACGCATTCATTTCCTGCTGCTGCCTGTAAGGAGTCTGTACGTTCTCCATGGGTTTTCTCTGAGTGTGCCGTTTTCCTCTCTCAGTCCAAAGGCCTACAGGTTGGTAGGTTAATTGGTCATTGTAAATTGTCCCATGATTAGGCTAGGATTAAATTGGGGGATTGGGGGCGTGGCTAGCTTTGAAGGGCCTATTCTGCGCCGTACCTCAATAGATAAATAAAATAAATTTATAAAGCAACTTTCTTTCTGAAACAACAACTGTTTCTGTTTCCATAGACACTGCCTGCATATGGTAGTTGGTTACTATTGTCAAATGTACTGAAGTACAGTATGTTTTAGTGTCATAGAACACTACAGTACAGAAACAGGTCCTTCGACCTTCCAGTCCATGCCAAAATTGTTTTCTGCCTAGTCCAACCGTCCAGAACCTGGACCATATCCATCCCTACCCCTCCCATCCAGACTTCTTTTAAGTGTTGAAATCAAATCCACATCCATTATTTCGATTGGTAGCTCGTTCCACATTCGCACCACTCCCCAATGAAGAAATTCCCGCTCTGGTTTTGCATGCCATCCACACAGATAATTTCAGCTCATCAGTACATCAGGGTACTACAAGAGGAAAGCAATATCAAATTGTAGAATATAGTGTTACAGAGACAAATTGCAGAATATAGTGTTACAGAGCTGCAGGAAATCTTTACAAGACTCCGGTTAGGCCACTGGTGAGGTGTTGCATCCACTTCTAGTCGCCAGATTAGATAAAGGCACTTTAAAGAGTGCAGGTCCTCCAGGAGGACCACAACCTTGTCATGCTTTGTAGGCTTGTGTGTCTCAATAACCCAGAGAGCTATACGTTGGCTGGAGTCAGGGTTTTATGCTTTGGGTCTTGGTAAGTTCACCAATGCCAAACAGGCCAAAGGTTACAAGCCAGACTAAGAGTAGTCCACAGGTCCTCTGGGCTCAGGGGTTCGGCTCAGGGCTAATAACCCTGACCAGCAAAACAAAACAGTCATGAAAACAGCAATGAGGAATCCTTCTACATCTGAGTGGCCAAGGACAGAGAGGACCTTCATTGCTGCCCTAAAGGGCAGCAGCGTAACGGGAAGTACAGAAAGGGAGCAGGGGCAGTACGAGAACAGACTTGGGCAAGAGGGATTACAGCTACAAGGTTACACATGAGAGGGTTGCTCTCCCCAGAGTCTGAAGGAATGACTAGAAGTTGATGTACAGTCTTTTAATGGGTTTAAGATAGGCGAATAGGACACACATTTCAATTAACAGCTGGAGTAGTGGGAAGGGACAGAGGATGCAGCTTTCACCTGGAACTTAACTGTTTAAAATGACAAAGTCAAGTAGTACTTTACAGAACAGGACACTTTAGTATAAACACAAGAGATTCTGCAGATGGTGAAAATCTTGAGCAATACACACAGAATGCTCAAGAACTCAGTAGATCAGGCAACATTTACAGAGGGGAATAAATAGTTACTGTTTCTGGCCGAGTCCCTTTAGCAGGACTGAAAAGGAAAAAGAATAAGGTGGGGCAGGGGAAGAAGTACAAGCTGGCAGGTGACAGGTGAGAACAGAGGGGGAAAGTAGGTAGGTGGGGGAGAGGGGATGATGTGAGAAGCTGGGAGGAATAGGTGGAAGAGATAAAGGCCTGAAGAGATCTCCTTCCTCCTCTCCCACAATAGTATTTTGGCTTCTGCCCCCTTCTTTTCCAGTCCTTATGGAGGATCTGATCCCAAAACATTGATCGATTATTCCCCCTCTATAGATGCTGCCTGAGCTGCTGAGTTCCTCCTGCATTTTGAGTGCGGTTCCTGAGAACTCTGGTCACTTCTTCAGATCCTGCAAATGACTATCATTTTCTGCCCCCTGAGAAGGTGATGGTGAATCAGTTCTTTGAACCATTGCAGTCCTTCGGGTGAAGGTACTCTCAACAGTAAGGGAAAATAATTTATAGGGTTTCTGAGGAAAGCCTCGAATAGAAATCTCTGCAATGTGCTGGAATGGACGAGGCACGAAACGACCCCCCAATATGACATAATGATTCTGTGAGCAAGATCAGGATTGTGCACAATTCCCCATCTGCGGTCTGATAAGTGGTTTGTACACAGTGGTGCAGTGCTAGCAGGACTGCACCGGAGCACGTCCAACACCTCTTTAAGAAAAGAGCTGAAATAAACAAGCTAATTAATTAGGTGCCGCCCAGGGTGAGTTGAGTATCTCAGAAACTGCTGATCTCCTGGGATTTTTATGCACAACAGACTCTGGAGTTTACAAAGAATGGTGCCAGAAACAAAAAAACATCCAGCGAGTGGATTTAACAAGATGTTTTCCCTCACAGAACAGCCACTCACTGGATGTTTTTTTGTTTTTGGCACCATTCTTTGTAAACTCCAGTGTCTGTTGTGCGTAAAAATCCCAGGAGATCAGCAGTTTCTGAGATACTCAAATCACCCTGGGCGGCACCTAATTAATTAGCTTGTTTATTTCGGCTTTTTTCTTAAACAGGTGCCGGATGCACTCTGGCTAGCACTGCACCACTGTTTGTACAGTTTCGCTGTTCCTCACTTCAACTCCCAGCCCCATGGCGTTTTAATTGCTTGCCCATTCTGCCATTGTTATCTACAATGGAATGAAGCACTGGACTAATGGGCCAAATGGTCTAGTTCTGCTCCAATATCTTATGCTCTTAAAAATCTGTCACCTCCCACTACGGTTATTCTCTCTTCTTCCCTCTTCCATCAGCCAGAAGATTGAGAGCATGTATCACCAGGCTCAAGGACAGCTTCGACCCCACTGTACACAGACTCTTTGAATGGACCTCGTTTAAGAAAAGATGAACTTCCTAGCTATTTCATCGTAGCCCTTGTGCTTTATCTGTCTGTCTGCACTGTATTTTCTCTGTAACTGTGTCACTACATTTGGCACTCTGTTTCTTTTTAAATCTCCTCAATATAATTACGTATGGTGTGACCCGTCGTGATGCCAAGCACAGCAAAAGCTTTTTGCTGCATCTCGATACACATCACAATAATTAACCAATAAACCTAAATTCCTCTGCCTTGGATCACTCGGACAATGCAAGTACCCATGTCAGGATCTTGTTTGTTGACTATAGCTCAGCATTTAACACCATCATTACTACAGTCCTGATTATAAAGCTACAGAATCTAGGCCTCTGTACCTCCCTCTGCAAATGGATCCTCAACTTCCTAACTGGAAGACCACAATATGTGTGAATTGGAAATAACATTTCCACAGGGATGTTGCTTAGGCCCAGTTCTACTCTCTCTACACCCATGACTGTGTGGATAGGCATAGTTCAAACAGCATCTATAAATTTGCTGATGATACAACCATTGTTGGCAGAATTTCATATGATAATGAAAGGACATACAGGAGCGAGATATACTACTTCGTTGAGTGGTTTCACAGCAACAACCTTGCTCTGATTGTGGACTTCAGGAAGGGTAGGACAAGGGAACATAAACCAATCCTCATAGGGGGATCAGAAGTGGAGAGAGTGAGCAATTTCAAGTTTCTGGGTGTCAATATCTCTGAGAACCTAACCTGGATGCAACATATTGATACAACTATAAAGAAGGCAAGACAGTGGCTATATTTCATTAGGAGTTTGAGAAGATTTGGTTTGTCAACTAAAACACTCAAAAACTTCTACAAATGTACTGTGGAGAGCATTCTGACTTGCTGCATCACTGTCTGGTATCAGGTGGGGGGGTTGCTACTGTACAAGATCAAAGTAAGCTGCAGAGAGTTGTAAACTTAGCTCCATTATGGGCACTAGCCTCCGTAGTATCCAAGGCATCTTCAAGGAGTGGTGCTTTAGGAGGGTGAGGTCCATTATTAAGGATCCCCACCACCCAGGACATGTCTTGTTCTCATTGCCACCATCGGGAAGGAAGTACAGGAGCCTGAAGGCACACACCCAACGATTCAGGAACAGCTTCTTCCCCTCTGCCATCTGATTTCTAAATGGTAATTGAACCCATGAACACTACCTCACTACTTTTTAATTCCCGTTATTTTGCACTACTTATTTTACACACACACATACACTTAATATAACTCAGATTTTTCTCTATATTTACAAACATCATCTTTCATTGTACTGCTGCTGTAAAGTTAACACGTTTTACGGCATTAAATCTGATTCTGATTTTGATCGAACAAAGGACAGTACAGCACAGCCCTTTGGCCCCCGACATTGTACCAACCTCTTAACCTACTCCAAGATCAAACTAACCCTTCTCTCCCACATAGACGTCCATTGTTTTTTTTAACATCCATGAGCCTAAGTCTCTTAAATGTCTCTGTCTCTACCACCATGCGTGGCAGTGCACTCACCACTCTCTGTAAAAAAAAAAAACAACAACTACCTCTGTCATCCCATTATACTTTCCTCCAACCACCTTAGAAGTATGCCCTCTAATATTAGCCATTCCTATCCTGGGCTGTGGAGATAGATCTCTACCAAAGGAGGTGTAAGGCACTATTTCCCTAGCCTGCAGGTCACCCCTGAACAAGGTAAAGCACCTGCATAGCCCTGATCAGAGTCACATGAAACGATGGGAGCAGGTGGTGGATGGTCATATGAGCAGATGGTACACATCACAAGTCCTGGTTATGCAACCACTGACACCAGGTAGATAGCCCGGGTCACCTGCCTTGTAAAGACATGGCCCAAAAGAAGGCAATGGCAACCCACTTCTGTAGAAAAATTCGCCAAGAACAATCATGGTCATGGAAAGACCATGATCACCCAAGTCATACAAAACAGCACAGGATGAACGAATGAACCCTGGGAAAAATGGTGCGTGCTGGCTGTCCGTCCACCCTACCTATGCCTCTCATCAACTTATACACCTCTTTCAAAGTCACCTTTAATTCTCCTTCATTCCAAAGAGAAAGGCCTCAACTTGTCCTCACAAGACATGCTTTCCAATCCAGACAGCACCCTGGTAAATCTCTTCTGCACCCTCTCTAAAGCTTCTACATCCTTCCTATAATGACGCAACCAGAACTGAAAACAATACTCCAAATACAGTCCAACCAGGATTTTATAGAGCTGCAACATTACGTCGTAGCTTTTGAACTCAATTCCCCCAACAAGTGAAGGCTAACACACCATACACCTCCTTAACCAGTCTATCAACTTGCATCACAATTAGAGGGATCTATGGTTGTGGATCCCAATATCCCTCTGTTTCTCCACACTGCTGAGAATCCTGCCATTAATCTAGTAATGGAATGGCAATTGTTAGGGCTGCAGCTTCAGTAACACGAGAAACACCCTCATTGATTTTGTGCGTGCATGTATCTCTCTCCACTGGACTAACCTATCAGCCTGGATGTGCCTCATATAGGTGAACAGCTCATCCACAGAAGGTGCTGGGTGATCTGAGTTACTGTTGTACAGGCTCAGCAGTCTCGAGAGTTCCCCGACCTCCTTAGGTGACAGCACTCCGTTGGCAAACCCTGCAGAGGAAGAGGACAGAGCAGCTAACATTTGTGAATTATTGTTGGGATCAGATTAAATTCTGTCTTGTCCTCTAACTCAAAAAAATCTGGTATTCACAAACTAGCATTCATCAAGTTCACTTACTGGCTACTCGAATGTGTATGAACATAAGAATCTGCAGAGAGTATTGGACACAGCCCAATATATTATGGGCACATCCCTCCCTATCCTCGGAAGTATTTATGGGAGGTGGGGTGTGAGGGGGGGTGTGTGAGGGTGGGAGCAGGGGGAGAGAGGGGAGAGGCTGAGAGGGGTAGGAGGAATGTGGAGGGGGTGGAGGGAGGGGGGTTGGAGGACAGGGGGGTTGTAGGAGAGGCGGGGTGGTGGAGAGGCGGGGTGACGAGAAATATATAACGTGCAGGCAGATGGCACTGAACATCTGCTCGCCTTCCGCTCTCATCCTTGGTGATTTCAAATCTTCAGATGTCATCTTAACTTCAGACCCTCAGAAACTGGCCCACAGCTTTAACAACCTCCCCACTGAGCACCTGCCCTACCATGTACCTGATTTCTAAGGGATCTGGGTTGCCACACACCTGATTTTTGGGGGATCTGCGCAGAGACCGACTCCGAGGGTCCAAGCTTTACCTTCTGCACTGCGCTGCTCGGGGGTCTGGTGTTCTGCGTGGCTGACAGCTGTCCCATTGGCTGGGGCCTGACTGTCTCCCAGTGACTGGAGTGGTCTGGCACACACGGGGGTCCCACTGGCAATGAGAAACATCCTCCTTTAGAAAACATAGATGGCTGCAGAGTGCTGTCATAATTTATTCATCTGTTATTTTCAAATACCTGGCTAATTTATGAGCAGGAAAACCCAACACATGAGGAATAGAAAAGAGTTGGAAATAACTTGGAAAATGTGAAGCTTGGGTGGTTGATGGTTGGGTTGCGCTGTTTTCAATTCATTTGCAAACATTTCGTCACCATATGAGGGGACATCATCAGTGTTCTGTTCATTTGTGGTGTGTTCTCCGAATGCTTGGCTTTGTATATGTAACGTCCTGGTTAAGATTTTACTGCTAATGTTGTAGTTATTTTATTTAATGGTTTTCTGTAGAAGCAGTGTGTTCTGCTGGTAGTGTTTGGGTTACTGTTAAAGATATGGGGTTGTGATTTGGTTGAGGAATGCTGAGGAATGTAGTGTCATCCAATCAGGATGGTGGAATTTAAGAAAGTTCTCGAGAAAGTTGGACAAAGGGGTTTGGTGATGGACAGTGGGGTGGGTCGAGTTCTTTTTGGCAGGAGATATGGAGAGAAGTTGTTCAAAGAACCGGCCAAAGGATTTGTTTCAACAGGAATGCGTGATTCGATGGAGTCCAAGAGGGGAAATCATACTGGTGATCGGTGGATAGGAGTTGGTGCCGTGAGTACATCGGACACATCAACTTTTGAAAGATTTGAGCTCCAATCTGTCCACATTTGACTGTTTTAGTCATGATGGGCCCTTTTGAATTTTACATTTTTTTTATCCCTTTCTTCTTTAATAAAGGTTTGGTTAACATTCATAAATATACTTTCTTTATAATTGTATGTGTGCACGGAGTCTGAGAAAGTGGCTTTCTCACTGCTGAGTCTGGTGGCTGTTAGCGAGGGGCTAACAAGCTGCATCTCTAGAGACACCCGGTAGGAAGGGGTTTCAATCAGTTGATTAGTTGTTATAATGAAAATTCAATTGTGACGTGGGGGGGGGGGGTCTCATTGCTGATTGGTTGCATGGTGAACTCTGCGTTGTCTAGAGTTTTGCCCACATTGGCTTATAAATAAGATTAAGGTCTACATGTCTGTTTATAGAATTGTTTGTGGAAAACCAGGTTTCTAGAAATTCTCTTGCATGCTGTGGCATGGCGTAAAAAAAGGTTGGGAACCCCTGCTCTAGAATAATAGGGAAAGAGGAGACCTGGATTGAATTAAATGCTCTGTGCTGTAGGCTTTGCTAATAATACATTCACAAACCACACATACAAACAGCAGGCACACACTGAGATGGCAGTGTATCGCTGTGAAGTGTGGGCCAGTAACACTTGGGCTGGGTTTGGCAGAGTAACTGTGAAGTGCACAGATGCTAAAGGACATCCCAAAAAGGACAGGCGGTAAGATGGGGGCGTGAATGGTCACAGCGGCCACTCCTGGTCCAACCAAAGGAGCAATTGTTCGACCTTTACATCTTTTTTTTACGATCGCCGGACACTGCTGGTTATCAAGAACATCAAGCACTGCAGGTCCACACCACTAGTGAGTTGCCCAATAGCGGAGGAGCCCGACATGGTGTGCACTGTGTTGCTGCCTGCTACAGGAAGGCATCGGGGTCAGTGCTTGGGGGTGGTGTGCAGTAACATTTTCTTGTGATTGCAAGACCCTATTGGACATTGGTAATGTAGAATATTGCAAGTCCGGTTCACTGATTCATTGGCAAGACTAACGGTGGAGGGGGGTGGGTGCAGGGAGCTATGTGGCCTCGGTTGCAGGCAGACAAGGCCCTCATGCTGCAGGGTTGCAGCTGTCCGGGGAGAGACATCAGAAGTAGTGTGGAGTGTGGGAGAGATGGTGGGTCCATGCTGGCCCCTCCCATTGTTGCTGCCTCCAACGTTTGCTTGGTGGAAGGCAAGCTGGATTGCATTTGTCTTTGGCTGCACTACCATATGATGATTGGACTACCGCAGGCTTGCACTTGCCAACTACAGTACATGACACTCAGGGATTGAAGCTATATATTTTTGTGTGAATGTGCTATATAGCACGTGCCTTGTGCTGACTATGACTGTCGACACGGTGTCATCCACCTTGGCCCCAGAGTAACGCTGTTTCATTACTGTATTGATGGGCATTTATGTATGGTTGAATCACAAGTAAACTTGAACCTGAACTTACTCTGTTGGGTTTCTGCACTATGCTGCACTATGTTGGGAGCCTCCATATCCCCACTGGTATCCACAGGATTGCCAGGTGAACGGTCCAAGAGCTTCAAGAGAGAACATTACAGTGGTAGAGGTTATAGCGCCATACACAACTCCCACATTTCTCTTTGCCTCCATCCAACCGCAGCAAAACTTGGTCAGATTTCAGCCCATCTCCACAGGGAGCCCAATCCCTTTGTTTCACCAAGTTTTCAGACCATAACAGATTTCAGTAGAGTAAGGTCATCTGGCCCATTGAGTCTGCTCCAACGTTCAGTCATGACTGATAGTTTTTTCTCAACCCCATTCTCCTGCCTTCACCCCTTAACCTTTAATCCCCTTACCAATCAATAACCTATCAATTTCTGCCTTACATACATACAAAGACTTGGCCTCCACAGCCGTCTATGGTAATAAATTCCACAGATCCATTACACACCAGCTAAAGAAATTCCTCCTCATCTCTGTTCTAAAGGAACATTCCTTTTTTCTCCTGAGACCCCGCCTTTCATTTCTTTTATCACTGACAATTTGTGGGTTAACAAACTAACCAAATGGGTTAACTAACCCAACTTAACCTTTTTCCTAGCTGATCGCTCACAGAATTGTAGCTGCACACGAGTCCATTCATTCCATCACCTCTGCTGGCTCATGGGAGGAATCCATCAATGTAATTCCCTGGAATCCTTGTTCTAAATGTTGGAGATAAGAACATCGAACAGTACAACAGTACAGGCCCTTCGGCCCACAATATACCCCAAGCTCAATCTAACCCTTCCCTCCCACAAAACCTTTCATTTTTCTTTCACCCATGTACCTTAGATTCTATTAAATCTCCCTGATATATCTGCCTCAACCACCAACCCTCACAGCACATTCTACATACACTCTGTGGAAAAAAACTGCCTCTGGCATTCCCCTATACTTTCCTCCAAACATATTAAAGTTATACCCCTTTTATTAGCTACTTTTGCTCTGGGTAAAAGTCTCTGGCTGTCAAATCTATGTACTTTATCATCTTGTACACCTCTAACAAGCCACCTTTCATCCTCCTTCTCTCCAAAGAGAAAAGCCCTAGCTTGCTCAACCTATCCCCATAAGACATGCTACTAATCCAAGCATCATTCGGGTAAATCTCCTCTGCACCCTCTCTAAAGCATCCACATCCATGTGTTGTCTAACCGGGTTTTATAGAGCCGCAACACTATGTTGCAGCTTTTGAACTCAATTCCCCTGACTAATGCAGGCCAAAACACCATATGCCTTCTTAACCGCACTTGCGCTACAACTTTGAGGAATCTATGTATGTGAACCCCAAAATTCTGTTCCTCCACACTGTTAAGAATCCTGCCATTAATCCTGTATTCAGCCTCAAGTTTGAAAATTACTCTCAAATGCCTGTTGAGAACACTGATTGACTCAGTTTCCACCACTCTGACCTATCTGAATAAGGTTCACCTCCTCTCCACCCCAAATCCCAGTATCTGTGGTTACATGCAGAGTCCACCTACCATCTGTATGTAGTACTGCAGCTCACTACTCCGTGAGCTCTGGTCCTGGAAGGACTGACCCCCTGATGAGCTGAAGCTGCTGTCCGGAACCGTCCCACCCTCGCTCAGCTGCTGGCTCTGAGTCCGTGTGCCAGCCTCGGAGTCAGTGAACGGGTGTTCAGCCAGTTCCTCCACGTGGGGTCCAGGGGCTGAGGGGAGAGCATGGGTGTACCATATCAGATCGATTGTGAGAATGTGGTAAGTGTGCACGTAGCCGATCGATCGTGCGGTGAATTAACTGGGCCTCCTCACTCTATTTTGGGCACAGGTTTTCGAGCGCACATGGTTTTTGGCTCAGTTCATTATTCCCACAATGTAAGATGCTCAGTGTGTATCATTACTAACATGACTCAGTAAAAAGGTTAAATCACAGTACTCTGTTACTGTTCATCCTCCGCGCAATACGTAACAGTGGGCTGTGCAATACTCTCAGCTAAGACCGGGAATCACTGCCGCCGATGATGGTCACCACCACTTTTTAAAAAACTCTGAAAAGCAAAGCCACAACCTCCCAACTCAGGACAAGCGCCAGTTATGGAGAGTGTAGACATGTGCACAGACTTGTGTGAGTGCAAGAGAGAGAAAGAAAAAAAAGATTAAAGAGAAAAACAAAGGTAAGAAAAAGAGCTGAAAGAGAAATGGAGGAACATAAGTCTCCTTATCAACTGATAGTCTGCACACTTCTAACTCCAAATGTTAAACTGAACCTGTAATTCTGCCTTGGTATTAAGAAATCTTCATGGAAGGTACACTAACAGTCCCACTTCAGATTATCCGGTTATTAAGGCACAGGGGAGTACAAATGTTGGAATCTGGAGTGTCACACAAAATGCTGGTGCCCCCAGCACGTACTCAGGTTGTGTTAGTCGTTAACGCAAATGACACATTTCACTGTATGTTTCCATGTACATACATGATAAATAATGCAAATTGGAATCTGAATTTGAGCATTTGACATTTCAACTCTAGGAAAAAAACTCTGTCAAAATTGTATAACTCAGCCTCAGCCTCTGATGCCACAAAGAAACCAACCCAGCTCCTTCTAGCTCATGTCCTCTGGTCCAAGCAGCATCCTTCTGCACCCTCTCCAAAACACCCACATCATCACTGCAAGGGGGTGTCCAGAACTGCACAAATTTAGGCTTTGAACCCATTTGGTTAAGGGACATGATATCTGGGGGAATCTCTCCCGGTTCTTCCCCTCTCGCAGACGTCACAGGGTCAGTGACAGAATCAGACTGGGGCTTATTATCACTGACATACAGTAATTGTGAAATTTGTTATTTCGTGGCTGTAGTACAGTTTGTCAGTTATGTGCCATGTCGTATGACGTAGGCGATCACGGTCTTTCCACGACCAGGAATACACTTGGCAAATTTTTCTACAAAAGGGGTTGCCATGCCTTCTTCTGGACTGTGTCCTTACAAGACTGGTGAGTGACCCCAGCCATTAGCAATACTCTCCAGAGATTGTAGTTGCAAAACCAGTTCTTGTGACACATACCAGCTCTCATACGACCATCCAACACAGTACAGTAAAGGACATAAAAATTACTACAAATTACAATAAATAAGTAATGTGAAAGAAGAGAAGGCAAGGCTTTGATAGGGCAACAGTCTCCCGCAGTGACACCTGGAAGCATCCACTTCCATTACCTCCCCAGAGCGGGGTTTGAACTAATGGTGGGGGAGAAGGAACAGCACAGTCTTAAAGTTCAAAGTAAATTTATTATCAAAATATATTTACATAATCATATGCTGCCTTGAGAAATATTTTCTTGCAGGCATTTATAGAAGAAATAAAGAAATACAATAGAATTTATGAGAAACTATATATAAACAAAGACTGACAAACAACCAATGTGCAAAAGAAGACAAACTATACAAATACGTTTGTACAAGTAAATAAAATAATACTGAGAACGCGAGTTAGAAAAGAGTATGAAACTCTCTCTTGAGTTGTGGTGAGTGAAGTTGTCCATGCTGGTTCAGGAGCCTGACGGTTGAAAGGTAGTAACTGCTCCTGAACCTAGTGGTGTTAGGGGAAGCGCAGGGGTACAGTGTTTCTCTTTACCTTGAATAGTCTCATCCATCTGTGGCTCGAGCGGCTGGAAGCTGTTGTGGCTGAGGAAGCTGTAGTTTAAGAGGTGGCTGAGATGCTCCACGCTGGGAGGGTTGGGCAGCAGCCGCTTCATTGGCTGCTGGTCCTGCAAGCTCACCGTCACGGATGGGTGTTCAGCCCCACAACGGTAGTCACCCTGCAGGCAGGGCTTAGTTGCTTGGTCCATGGTTGCTGTGGGAACCAGCTTAGCAATGGGCTGTAGAGGGATGGCCCGAGGAAAGGCGGCACTGGAACCACAAGCACCTGTAGTCTCAGGTGGTCCTCCACCCTCCACCTTCGCCCCTGTGGTCTGCTGGTCCTGAATCTGTACCTGGGCATGGATTTCGCTGCCCTGGACATCCCTGACCAGCTGCTCAGATTGGTGGGGCATGAGCGAGTCCACGGGGCTTTGGCTGCACAAGGAGAACTTCAGCTGGTCAGTGTCTGAAGCCGGGGGTACGGGGCAGGACAAAAGATCGGTTTCCACACACGGTCTGCCATACGGACCTCCCCAGGCAGGCAAACTCCTGTTCAGCTCTTGGTAGAAGGGCACCTGGTCACAGAGCAGTGGGGGCTGCTGCAAGGGGAGAAAGAGAACAGAGCTGACATCTGAATAATGAGGTATGGAAACAACCTACCTTAATATATCCCCACACATCAGAGACTTGCACAGCACAGAAACAGGCCCTCCATCCCAATTTGTCCTTCGGTAGAAAGAATAAAGGTGTAGACTATTTTCTAAACAGAGCGCAAATTCAGAAATTGGAGGTGCAAAGGGATTTGGGAATCCTAGTGCAGTTAACTTTGTAGTAAGGGAGCCAAATACAATGCTAGTATTCATTTCAACAATATAAAAGCATGGATGTAATGCTGAGGCACTGGTCAGGCCACATATGGAGCATTGTGAGCAGTTTTGGGCTGCACACCTACAAAAGATGTGCTGGCATTGGAAAGGGTCCAGTGGAAGTTTATGAGAATGATCCCAGGAATGAGAGGGTTAGGGCATGAAGGGCGACTGATGTCTCTGAACCTGTACTTGCTGGAGTTTAGAAAGATTGCGGGGGGGGGGGGTGCAGATCTCATTGAAATCTACCGACTTCTGAAAGACCTAGATAAAGTGGACATGGAGTGGATGTTTCCTAGAAGAGAAGGGTTTCCTTTTAGAACAGAGATGAGAAGGAATTTCTTTTGCCAGAAGGTGGTGAATCTGTGCAATTCACTGCCACAGACAGCTGTGGATGCCAAGTTATTGGGTATATTTAAAGTGCATGTTCGTAGGTTCTTGATTAGTAAGAGCATCAAATGTTACAGGGAGAAGGCAGGAAAATGAGGTGAATGAGAGGAAAAAATAAACTGGCCATGATCAAAAGGTGGAGCAGAACTGATGGACTAATCGGCCTAATTCTGCTCCTGTGTTTTACGGTCCAGACTGACTAATCTAAGCCAGTACCAATTGCGCCCACTTGACCCATATCCCTTTACTCTAGGGGTTCCCAACCTTGGAAATTTCAATACCATTAAGCAAGGTGGGAACCCCTGCTTTAAATCTTGCCTATCACGTACCTCCCCAAATGTCTTTAAATATTGCTTATGTACCTCCCTTAACCACCTCGTCTGGCAGCTTTAGAATCATAGAAAAGTACGGCACTTAAACAGACCCTTTGGCCCATCTGCCCACTCCCATCAACCTACACCGGGACCACAGCCCTCCATACTACTACCATCCATGTACCAAACCAAACTTCTCCTCAATGTTGAAATCGAGCTCACATGCAGCTCATTTCACACTCTCATGACCCTCTGAGTGGAGAAGTTTTCCCTCATGTTCCCCTTAAACTTTTCACCTTCCACCCTTAACCCATGAACTCTACAGTGGAAAAAGTCTGCTTGCATTTACCCTATCTATATCCTTCATAATTTTTAATACCTCTATCAAATCTCCATTTAATCTTCTATGTTCCAAAGAATAAAGTCCTAACCCAGTCAATCTTTCCTTATAACTCAGGTCCTCTGGACCCAGCAACGTTCTTGTAAATTTTCTCTGTACTTTTTCAACCTTATTTACATATTTCCTGTGGGTAGGTGACCAAAACTGCATACAATACTCCAAATTAGGCAGATGAGATTTAATTTTAGTTCTGCATTGTGTTTGGCACAGACATTGTGTGTTGAAGGCCCTAATCTGGTGCATACTCCACGAAGTACCTCAGTCCCTCTTCACCAGAGGTTCCCAACCTGGGGTTCATGGACCCCTCGGTTAATGGTAGGGTCCATGGCATGAAAAAGGTTGGGTACCCCTGATATTCACTAACACTCATTCTAGGGATCAGCTTCACATTCTCAAAGCTCTTTGCCTGAAGAAGACCCTTCCAAATTCCTCACTAGAGCACATTGTAACGTTCCCATATTAGGGTTACCCAGTACGACAATTGTGCTGTGCCCTAGTGATTCACATGAGATTAAGTTCAAGTTTATTGTCACCTGACTGTACACTTACACAACCAAACAAAACAACATTCCATCAGACCCACAAAACAAACATCACACACAGCACATACACCAAAATATTACAAGTAAGTTAATAAAACATAATTCAAAATGCTCCTAGCGACGAGGCCTTGGTGGTGGCCTGGTTTTATTCATTAGTCTCACAACCTGAGGGAAGAATCTGTTACCAAGTCTGGCAGTCCTAGTCCTGATGCTCCTGAACCTCCTTCCTGACGGTGGTGGGTGAAAGAGATGGCGGTTTCTGCTCCATCGTTCAGGCCCCCAATGTCCTTCACATGAGAATCCTCACACTCGCCTCACCACCTTGAGTCCGTGCCCTGAATGCTTCATGATGCTGCAGCTCAGGAAGACTACGAAAACCTTTGCTAAATGGGGACTCTGTGGACAATCTGAAAGCTCTCGCCACCTGCGCCCACCCCCCACCCCCACAAGTCACCCACCTGCAGCCGCTGGGGGCCATGTGGGATGTTTTCGGACATCAGCACCTTCAGTGCTTCATTCCAGTGGGACTGCATCATGGCCTGCAGTTTAGACACCATCTCACTTCGCTGGACCTCCAGCTTCCTCTTCGCTGCGAGCAGTCGCCCAGTCTCCTCCTGCCCCTTCACCAACCTGTATGAGCAAGCAAGAGTGAGGAAATAAGAGAGTGAGTGAGATGGGAAGAGTGGGGGATTGGGGAGGCTGGGGGCCGGAGGAGAGAGAGGCTGGCAAGGGGAGGGGAGAATTGGGAGAGAGGGAGAGACAGAGATGCAGAGAGAGTGAGACAGTGAGAAAGAGATAGAGTTAGAGAGAAAGGGAGATATACAGAGAGAAAGGGGAGTGGAGAGAGACAGGGGGCGACAGATGATTATGCTTTAACAACACCATAATGAACAGGAAAATCCACAGGGGTGCCGGACCATAATAGATAAATTACAGAATTGAATCCCAGGACCAGGACCAATGACAGAAGTGGAAGCTAAACTTGAGCAATTAATCAATAATTAGATTATAATGAAGGAAAACCACCATCCTTACACAGTCTGGACATAGATCTATGACCACTCTTTGAAGCAATGTTGCAATGGTGGATGGGGAATCAGTTGCGCCACCAAGGACAGCATCAATGCACAACTAAAATTGATTTCCTCCCGTGATATGTAGAGTGGCCCAAAAGCAGAATCCAGGCATAAGATCTCCCCTACCTTAGCTCATATCCCTCAATCACATGCCGATGTTTCTCCTCGCGCTCCTGCAGCTCCAGTTTGAACTCAGCCAGCTGCTTGCCCATCTCGTGCTCATGCTGCGTCGTCAGCTCCATGATCTGCTTCCTACTCAGGAGACAATGAACTGTGACAAGTCTGCAGCAACTACAGTGGTTTGGCCACTGTTCACCTTTGAATTAGCAGTCATTTGTATGTTGTTAAGTGGGGTTAGTCAGGGTTCACAGAAAATATATGAATCGGAAGGAAATGATTCAGTCTATTGCGTCCAGTGGAATTGAGCTACAAGACTAATCCTCTTTTCCTGCCAGATTCATAGCCTTGCAGGTTCTTCCAAGCACGTATTCAAAGTTCAAAGTAAATTTATTATCAAAGTCTGGATATTTCACCATATACTAACCTGAGATTAATTTTCTTGCAAACATTTACAAGAAAATAAATACAATTTATGAAAAACTATATCTACTGACAAACAACCAATGTACAAAAGAAGACAAATCGTGCCAATAATTATCATCTTGTGCCATGTCTTATGATGGGCTGATCATGGTCTCTATCCATGATCATGACTGCTCTTGGCAATTTCTTCTACAGAAGTGTCTTGCCATTGTCTTGTTGGGGGCAGTGTCTTTACAAGATGGGTGACCCAGTCATTATCAATACTCTTCAGAGATTGTCTGCCTGGTGTCAGTGGCTGCATAACCAGGACTACTGATACGCACCAGCTGCTCAAGGGTGACCTGCAAGCTAGTGGAGGGAAGGAGCACCTTACACCTTCTTTGGTACAAATGTATCTCCACTACGCCATCCAGTGAAAATAATTTTGAAAAATTATACTAAGAACATGAGTTGTTGAGTCCTTGAAAGTGAGTCAGAGTGTGGAACACACACAAAATGCTGGAGGAACTCAGCTGGCCAGGCAGCATCTATGGAAAAAGCGCAGTCAATGTTCTGGTCCGAAACCCTTTGACAGGACTGGAGAAAAAAAGCTGAGTAGTAGATTTGAAAGGTGGGGGGAGGGGTGAAACTTGGAGGGATGAAACAAAGAGCTAGGAAGTTGATTGGTGAAAGAGACAGAAGGGCATGGAGGAAAGAAAAAAAGGGGAGAGGGAGGAGCACCAGAGGGAGGTGATGGGCGGGAGAGGAAATAAAGTGAGGGAGAGAAGAAATGGTGAAGAGGAGGGGGCGGCATTACTGGAAGTTTGAGAAATCAATATTCATGCCATCAGGTTGGAGACGACACAAACGGAATATAAGGTGTTGTCCCTCCAACCTAGGTGTGGCCTCATCACGACAGTGGAGGAGGCCATGGATGGACATATCGGGATGGGAATGGGAAGTGGAATTAAAATGGGCGGTGGCCATTGGGAGATCCCACTTCTTCTGGCAGGTGGAGCATAGATGCTTGGCGAAGCTGTCTCCCAATCTACATTGGGTCTCACCGATATACAGGAGGCCACACTGGGAGCACCAAACACAGTATATGACCCCAAAAGACTCACAGGTGAAGTGCACCTCACCTGGAAAGCCTGTTTATGGCCCTGAATGGTAGTGAGGGAGGAGGTGTAGGGGCAGGGGTAGAATTTGTTCCACTTGCAAGGGTAAGTGCCAGGATGGAAATAAAATTTACTGCAACCCTACCCCACCTTTCAAATCTACTCTTCAGTTTTTCTCTCCAGTATTGCGAAGGGTTTCGGCCCAAAATGTCGACTGTGTTTTTTTTTCCATAGATGCTGCCCGGCCTGCTGAGTTCCTCCAGCATTTTGTGTGTGTTGCTGAGATTTCCAGCATCTGCAGATTTTCTCTTGTTTCTGAGGGCTGTGGAATCAGTTCAGAGTTGAAGTCAGTGAAGTTATCCACACCAGTTCAAGAGTCTGATGTTTATAGAGTAATAACTGTTCTTGAACCTGGTGGCCCAGGACCCAAGGCTCCTGTACCTTCTGCCTGATGGTTATTGTGCAAAGGGAGCATGGGCTGGGTGATGGGGGTCCTTGATGCTGCTTTCCTGTGGCAGTGCTCCATCTGATCCACTGCTTTTAATAGACTTTACTGTTACTAAGCATTGGAGTGTCCGTACTAGGCCGTGATGCAACCAGTCAGGATACTCTCCATTGTGCATCTATGGAAGTTTGTCAAAGATTTGGATGCAATACTGTATCTACACAAACTTGCAGTAAAGTAGAGGCACTGTCATACACCTTTGTGATGGCACAACAGTGATTACTTGAAAATATTTAATAGTTTTTACCTCTTCCACCTTTCAGGCATAAACTTCCAGACTCAACTCTCACCAGTGTCTGAATGAATGGATAGGGTGGTGAAGAAGGCACATGGCACTCAGAGCGTGTGTGGAAGTCAGGGCGAAGCAAGGGTTAAGATAGCTTACTGATAATGTTCAGTCAACCCAGGCAAGAGAGGTCTTTGAAGAACATAGATCCCGCTCTGGACAGCATGCTCAGAGACGTTTACAAGGTAAACGAAGGATTCTAAGGCGACATTTACTAATGGTCAGTTCATTTGGATATGTCATTGGCCTTTAATATGTACAGTCTATTGGCTATTAATACTTGTATTATCATAGTGTGATTGGTGATTGATTATGCAAATAAGGAATTTGAACATACACAAGGTACTGATTGGTCAATATTTGTTTCAACTAGTCATTTCATTGTTCAGACTTTAGAACAATTTGGAGAGAGGGGCCATGCTGCTCTGTATGTCAGAGTCCAGTTAATCGTGACAACAACCAGAAGATAAAAGGATATACTCTTGCAAACACTGGTTAGGTCAAACATGAACCATTGTGTGCAGTTCTGGTGGCCACGGTACAGGAAGGATGGGATGTGTGCAGAGGGTGCAGAGGAGATTCATTGAGATGGGAAGTAAATGAAGAGTTTGAACTTGTTTTCCCTGGTGAGGGCATAACCCAATAGAGGTCTAGAAGATTAAGATAGGTATAGATGGGGTCAATATCATCTTGTGCTGTGTCTTATGACATGGGCAATGATGGCCTCATGAACATAATTGTTCTTGGCAAAAGATTTGTCATTGCCTTCTTCTTGGACAGTGTCTTTACAAGACAGGTGACCCCAGCCATTATCAATACTCTTTAGAGATTGTTTGCCTGTTGTCAGTGGTCACTTAACCAAGACAAAAGGTTGGGAACCCCTGATTTACCGGTTGTTAGTTGGAGCCTGTGCTCCATCACCCTGAGGTTCTCATTATCTAGAGACAGCTTCAGCTGCTCCCACAATACAAGGCCTGGATATCCCAGCTCTGGAATGACCCGACCACTGACAGAGCTGAAGAGTGACTGCTGAACTTCTCCATGGCTCAAACTTGCTGCTGCTCCTTGCTTATTCCTTCCGCCCTGCCACACAAATTCCCTTTATTTTCTAACCTCTGCCAATTAAAACAGAGCGTTACCTATAACATTGCCTAATTTGTCCAAAATCTGTCTACTCTTCTCAGCAGCCCGCACCTCCAACCAGCCCACATCTTGCTGACATAATCAAAGGCCCTGCTCACCCCATTCTCTCTTCTCCTCACTCCCATGATGCAGAAGACACAAAATCCTGAAAGCACATACCACCAGGCTCATGGACAGCTTCCGTTATAGGGCAATTAAATGGTTTTCTAGTACGATAACTGTCACGTGGGGAGGGGGGGTGGTTTGGCTTATTTGTAGGTTGAGAGCTGTTTCCACCATGTCAGCCATTGATTGGCCCATTTGGAATTTGTAGCAGCTCCTTTCCATTGGTTGCCTTGTGTGCCACAGCACTGGTGTCTGGCTTCAAACATTCTGGGTTTAAGAATAGCACATACGGGAGGCTTACTCTCTTTTCCTTTGTCCACAGAGCATGCTTCACAGAACCATTGGGAAGGTATGCTCCAGACTTAAAAGGCTCACATTAAGTGTCTGTCTGTTGACTATTTAGTTTTGTAGTTTGTGTAACTTGGGGGAACTTAAATATTTGTTTGAATTTTTACCGTTTGTAAGTAAATGACAAATATATTTATTTGCAGTCAGTGATTTCTGTCTCAGTCACCAAAACCATGGACCTGCTTCCACTATACAATAAAATGGACTCTTCACTTCACAATATACCTCGTTAGGATCTTGCACTTTATTGTCCACCTGCACTGCACTTTCTCTGTAGCTGTTACACTTTATTCTGCATTGTTATTGTTTTAACTCACTCTGGCTCAATGCACTGTGTAACAATTTGATCTGTATGAACAGTATGCAAGACAAGCCTTTCACTGTATCTCAGCACACGCGACAATAATAAACCAATTCCAGTTTAATCCAAGGCTAAACTACACAGGGCTATAGATGATTACGTCTGATAGAAGAGAAAGACAGAGCTTGGAACTAAGTGAAGGAGGTGGGGAGGGCAGAGGGAACCAGTGGGGAGGGGTGGGTAAACACAGTGAAAGGGGTGTGGGGGGGATGGGCAGGTGTAGCAATAATAAATCAAATCCAATTCTGATGGAAGCTCATTAAAAAATTAACTCTTGTTTTTCTCTGTTAATCTGTTTCATCAGGTTCAGGAAAGTTATTACCCTACAACCATCAGGCTCCTGCATGGATAACTTCACTCATCTCAACTCTCAACTGATTTCACAACCTACAGACTCACTTTCATGTTCTCAATATTATGTTTTTACTTTTATATTTATTATTTGCATGATTTGCCCTCATATTTAGTCAGTCTTTGTTGTTTATAGTTTTTCATAAATTATACTGTATTTCTTTGTTCTACTGTGAATGCCTGCAAGAAGATAACCCTCAAGGTAGTATATGGTGACATATTCATACTTGGATGATAAATTTACTTTAAACTCTCCGCCACGGCTACCTATTAACATTTTCCTCATGTACTGTATATAATCCTCCATGCTGGGGCCTTAAGGCACGCTCTTATTAAACTCTCAGGAGCCTCCCACCGAGAAGGGCAAGAGTGAAGAGTGGTAGGTGAAGAAGGGGAAGAGGTAGGTGCTTACCTGTGCTGATTCCGGATGGCAGCCATCTGCTGAGCGCTGTCTTCACGTACGGCTGTCAGTCGCTCAGCCACCTGCTGCTCCAGGGCCACCTTAAACTCTGTCTCACTCTTGACTCTCTGTGACTCGAAGCGAGCCTGTGGGTGGACGAATCATTATTTAATGTAACGGGCCAGAAGAGCTGGGCCATCTGGTCCTTGGAACTGGGCCCCACTTTGCAACAAGGTGGGTTGCATGTTTGCATAACACTGTGACCCAGGTTTAATTCCACCTCTGTCTGTAAGGAGTCTGTATGTTCACCCTCATGACTGTGTATATTGCCCCACTTTCCAAAGATACACGGGTTAATTAGTCACATAGGTGTAATTGGGCTGAAAGGGCACATTACCATGCTGTATCCCTCAGTAATTTATTTTTAAAAATAGCATGCCTGACCCTGTGCCTCAAGTCCCCTCTCCTGTTAGGTCCCTTTATGGCCCAAAAATCATTCAGGGCCCTCGAGGACAAAGAACTTCAAACTCACCATCTCCGTCCTGAGGCCAAGCCCTTGTGCTGAGACTGCCCCTCTGTTCCAGGCTCTCTAACCACTAGGGAGCGAAACCACTGCATCGTAAGTAGTCAATTTGAAAAGTGGCATCATCCCCTCTCCCTCTGGGAAGGCAGACCTCATCCTGAGGGGCAGTGTCTCAGCACAAGAGCTTGGCCTCAGGACAGAGATGCACGTCAGTCACTTCCAGTATGTTGGGCATTGGGAAATGGGGGAAGGGACATGGTGACTGAGAAACAATAAACCTGCCTTGATGTCAGTGTATGGATGATTCAACAAACTGAAATACTGGATGAGAAGATCATCTCATGATTAGCAACTACAGAGTCTGGTTTAAATACACCAAAGTTTACAAACAATGGAAATAACTCTTGGAATGGGTGGCTTGTCTAATGCGTAAAGAGTGGAGGGGCTTTCAACTTGCGGTCTTTGGGAGACAACTGAACCATACAAGACCCTGGGGTTTGCACACAAAAATGCTGGACGAACTCAGCAGGTCAGGCAGCATCTATGGAGGGGAATAAACAGTCGATGTTTCAGGCCAAGACCCTTTTTCAGGACCAGACCCTGAGAACCCTGAGTCTTCATCAAGAACCAGCAGGTGGATAAGGAGAATATGTTTCCTCTTGGAGGAATCACTATATAAAAATAAGGGGTCACCCATTTAAGAAACATAGAACATAGAATAGTACAGCACATTACAGGCCCTTCGGCCCACAACATTGTGCCGACCCTCAAACCCTGCCTCCCATATAACCCTCCACCTTAAATTCCTCCATATAAGAAAGATGAGGTGAATCCTCTCTCCCTGAGGAGCAACATTTTGCAACTCAAAGGGTGCTGTGTATATGGAATGAACTGCCAGTGGAAGTGGTTGGAGCAGGTTCAGTAGTGTAATTTACCAGTCACTTGGGTAAATACATGGAGGGATGTGGGCTGAATGCAGGAAATTGGAACTTATGGACAACACAGTCAGCACAGGTTGGTTGGGCCGAAGGGCCTGTTGTGTGCTGTCTTGCCGTATGACTCTTGGAGCATTGTGAACCTTATTAAAACTTCCTCAAAGGGCAATGGATACAGAGTTGTTGAATATTTTAAACAAAGATCTAGGTAGATTCTGAATAACTCCGTGAAGGTGAAAGGTTACCAGGGGAAGCAGAACTGAGGTTACAGTCAGATGAAGAGGAATTTCTTTAGCCAGAGGGTGGTGAGTCTGTGGAATTCATTGCCACAGATGGCTGGTTGAGGCCAAGTCAGTGGGTATATTTAATGTGGAGGTTGATAGGTTCCTGATTACTAAAGATGTCAAAGGTTACAGGGAGAACCCATGATCAAATAGTGAAGCAGACTCAATGGGCCGAAGTCCTAATTTTGCTCCCATGGCTTATGATCTTTTCCGCCACGGTCCATATGGGTGGCAGAACAGTTTTGAGGGGCCGAGTGGCCTACTCATACCTGCTTGTTTGTTTTCATCAGAGATTATCTCATTGGGATGCACTAGGCTCTGAAAGGGGCAGAATGGTTATTCTTGGTGCAGTCTCTCAAGTAACAGAATCAGAACAATTGACATGACAGCAATTTCTTCACCCATAGTGCCATGGATCTTTGGAATTCTACATCCTGGTGAACTGTGGTTGAGGGCATTCAAAGCCAAAACTGAAAGACTTCTGCATGTCAGTGATACAGGGATTAAACTGGAGAGTGATATTTATTTAGAGACACAGACCATTCTGTCCTATTACACCCATGTGATTAATTAACCTACTAACCCATACTACTAACTGGAGCACCTGGAAGAAACCCCAACGGTCACAGGGAGAATGTACAAACTCCTTACGGACAGCGGGAATTGAACCCAGGTCGCCAGTGCTGTAATATCGTCACACTACCACACTACTCCCAGCTGTTGTGGGCAGTCTTTGTAAA
Organism: Mobula birostris; assembly: GCF_030028105.1. Lineage (NCBI taxonomy): Eukaryota > Metazoa > Chordata > Chondrichthyes > Myliobatiformes > Myliobatidae > Mobula > Mobula birostris. Next base: position 92,189,944 of record NC_092374.1, read on the forward strand.
GAGTCTAGGGGCCGTGTGGTCTGTGGTTTATTAAAGTGACCATCCACGTTATCTATGCCCTCATGATTTTATATACTAAGCAGTTTACCCTCATCCTTCCAAAAAACCACAACTTTTCCAGTCTCACCTTGTAATACAAGACATCCCGGCTCTAGTTTATTTGGATTAAGAGTCATGAAGCTCTACAGCACAGAAACAGGCCCCATCAGCCCAACTCACCCAGGCCAATTAAGTCATCCACCTGAGCTAGGGCCATTTGAGTATGGCCCATGTCCCTCGAAACCTTTCCTATGTAGATACCTGAGCAAATGTCTTTGAAACATTGTACCTATGTCTGCCACTTCCTCTGACATTGTTGCACTTGGCTGTCACCCTCTGTGTGTAAAAAGGTGTTCTCATGAAATTTCTCAGCATCCCCTTAAACCTATTCCCTCTGGTTCTAACCTTAACCACTTTAGGAAAAACTGTGACAAGAAAATACTTCCCCCTCCCCTCTTCTTCTATTCCCCACTCAGGCCTCTTACCTCTTCCCACCTGCCTATAATCTCCCCCTAGGTTCCTTCCTTCCTTATGATCCACTCTCCTCTCCTATTAGATTCCTTTCTCTCCCAACCTTGACCTTTCCTTTCCACCTGGCTTCACCTATCACCTTCCCTTCCACCTCACCTTTTCATTCTGGTATCTTCACCTTTCCTTTCCAGTGCTGAAGAAGGGCCTCAGCCCAAAATGTTGACTGTTTGTTCCTTTCCATAGATGCTACTTGTCCTGCTGAGTTCCTCCAGCATTTTGTGTGTATACCACCTTATCTATGCCCATCATGGTTTTATACAGCTCTAAGGTCACCCCTCAGCTTCCTATACATCAAAGAAAAAAGCCCCACCTTACCCAGTCTCTCCTTTTAACGAGCCCTCCCAACCTGGTAACATCTTTGTGAATCTTTTTCTTCCAATCACTGGGAAACCGAAACTGCACACAATACTCCAAGTACAGTCTCCCCAGCATCTTGCACAGTTCCAACATGACATCCCAACTCTTGTGCTCAATGAACAATGAAGGCAGCTTAAATAGAGATGGATAAAGGTGCAGTTTTATTGTTTAAAAAGGCCCTTGATATTTCCTCACCAGCGGAGAGATGCACATAGCCACACATTCTGCTGGTTTGTGCACAATCCTTTGGAACCTGATGGCCCCTCAGAACTGGAACTGCTCACTTAGAATATTGCAAGCAGTTTTGGGCCTGTCATCCAAGAAAGGATGTGGTGACATTGGAGAGGGTTTAAAGGAGGTTCACAAAAATGATTCCAGGATTGAAAGGCTAATCTATGAGGGCATTTGATGGCTCTGGACCTGTTCTCACTGGAATTGAGAAGAATAAGGGGGGATCTTATTGAGGCTGATCAAATATTGAAAGGCTTCAATAGAGTGGATGCGGAGAGGATGTCTCCTATAGTGGGAGAGGCTAGGATCAGAGGACACAGCCTTAGACTAAAGGGACGTCCATTTAAAATGGAGATGAGGAGTAATTTCTTTAGCCAGAATGGGGAAACTGTGGAATTTCTTGCCACAGGTGGTTGTGGAAGCCAAGTCATTGGGTATGTTTAAGGCAGAGGTTGATAGATTCTTTATTAGTCAGGGCATGAAGGGATACAGAGAGAATGCAGGAGACTGGGTCTGAGGGAAATAGATCAGCCATGATGAAATGGCAGAACAGACTCAATGGGCAAAATGGCCTATTTCTGCTCAAGATCCCAACTCCTGCACTCAATGCACTGACCGACAAAGAGAGGTGAAAAGAGAGCTTAAAGAGAGGTGAAAATGCAGTTTTGGTGTTTTAAAATAAAAGCACTTTAATATTTCCTTCACCTTCACTAGGCTCAGCTCCATCTGCAGGCTTTCCCTGTCGCGGCTGACTGTGTCCAGTTCACCCTCCAGTCGCTGCATCTCGGTCTGCACAGCCGACAGTACCAGTTGTGCATCTTGTCCTCGCTGAGCCTCTTGCTGTGTGGCTGCCTGTGGAACAGGAATAGGGTCACAGAGGGATACGGCAGGGAAAGACGCCATCAACCACCCATTTACACTGATGGCAAAATGGGAGAAGGAAATGACATCAAATTCCTCTCAGATTCTACCCTCACCCACATACCCAGAACAATTTAGAGACTAATTGAACCATTGACTGCATGTACTCGGAACGTGGGCGGGAACAGCAGCACCTGGCACAACATGCAAAATCCACACACAGGTATGCAAGTATTAATAGTTATTAAGTTAAGAGATACAGTACAGAAACAGGCCCTTCAGCCCATTGAATCCATGCAGTGCATCAACCACCCATTTACATCTATCCCATTATATTCTCCCCACATTTTGGCGTGTACAATTCCAGGCAATGGGAGGATGGGTCACCAGGGGATGTGGCTGACAGGGGATGACACGAGAAACTGGGAGGTACTAGGTGGAAGAGGTAAAGGCTGAAGAAGGAGGAATCTGATAGGAGAGGAGAGTGGACCACGGGAGAAAGAGAAGGAGGAAGGAGTCATAGCAAGGTGATGGGCAGGTGAGATGGTAACAAGAATGGTAAATGGAATATGAGAGAAGCAGGGAGAGGGAATAGCTACAGGAAGTTAGAGAAATCAATGTTCATGCTATCAGGTTAAAGGTTACCCTGATGGAATATGAGATGTTGCTCCAACAATCCACTGGCACTATCCTGATCCACTGAGTATCCCAATGCTGCCCGACCCACTGAGTTCCTCGCAGAGTTTACTTTGAACTTCGCTTTTTAAAACTGCTCTTAATTTTGGGAGTTAAATCTGAGGCATTCACCAATCGCCTCCCACGGGCTGGAGGAGCAATTCCTCATACTTCCTCTGAGTAGCCACCAAACTGACAGCATGAACATCAATTTCTCTAACTTCTGTTAACGTATTCCCCCTTCCTTTTCCATTCCCTATTCTGGCTCTCCTCTTACCCCTTCTCCACACCTACCCATCACCTTTCTCTTGTGCCTCTTCTCCGGCCCTTACTCCCATGGTCTACTCTCCTCTCCTATCAGACTCCTTCTTCTTCAGCCCTTTACCACTTGCACCTATCAGCTCTCAGCTTCTTACTTCACTCCCCTCCTGCATCCACTCATCCTCCCCCTCACCTAGTCACACCCTTCACCTGAGAGCTTATACTTACCCCCCCACCCCACTTTCTATCCTGATGGAAGGATTTTGGCTTGAAATAATGACTGTTTATTCCCCTCCACTGATGCTGCCTGACCTGCTGAGTTCCTCCAACATTTTGCTCCGGATTTCCAGCATGTACAGCATCTATTTTGTCTACTTGAAATCTGCTTTCTACCTAGAAGGGAGTTCCATGCTGGTTTAGAAACAGGTTCACCCAGGGCTGGGCAGATTGAATACTATCACATACCTTAACCTAAATTATTAGCTGGTCAAATACACTCAGCAACCTGAAGGATAAACCAAACATATTGGATGTGTTGCTGCTAGCTCACCCTCTCCTTCTCGATCTCCTTCTGAAGCTCCTCCTCGCGCTGGGCACTCCGCTGCTCCAGTTGCTGCTCCTGCTGGCTCCATGCCGCTCGCTCCTCAGCCAGCTGGGCCTGCAAGGTCTGACTTTGCTGTCGCTCCTGCGACCAGCCGCCCTCCACCTGGTCACGGTCAGCCTGCAGCTTCAGGCTACGCTGCTGCTCTGCCTGTAGAGCCTCGCGGAGCTGCTGGGCCTCGTCCTCCTGCAGGGTGGTGGGAACAGAGAGGCCATGTTAGCTCTGTTAGCTCAGACTCAATAACAAACTCTCACAATGACAGCAAAACTAAAGAGCTGATTATTGACTACAGGAGGAAAGCAGAGGTCCATAAGCCAAACCTCATCAGGGTGATCAGAGGTGGAGAGGGTCAGCAACTTTAAATTCCTTGGCGTTATCATTTCAGAGGATCTGTCCTGGGTCCAGCAGATAAGTGCCACTACAAAGAAAGAAGGCAGAGCAGCATCTCTACTTTCTTAGAAGTTTTCAAAGATTCAGCATATCATCTAAAACTTTGTTAAACTTCTATAGATGTGTGGTGGAGAGAATATTGACTGGTTGCATCACAGCCTGCTCTGGAAACACCAATGCCCTTAAACAGAAAAGCCTACAAAAAGCCCAGTCCATCACAGGTAAAGTCCTTCCCATCACTGAGCACAGCTACACAGATTGCTGTCACAGGAAAGCAGCATCCATCATCAAGGAACCTACAACTACCCAGACCATGCTCCCTTATCACTGCTGTCATCAAGAAGGTGATACAGGAGCCCCAGGACTCCCACCACCAGGTTCAGGAACAGTTATTACCCCTCAACCATTAGGCTCTTGAATCAGAGGGTAACTTTACTCAACTTCAGTTGCTCCATCACTGAAATGTTCCCACAACCAATGGACTCACTTTCAAAGACTATTCCTTTCATGTTCTCAGTATTTATTGCTTACTTACTTATCATCATTCTGTTTATTTTTGTATTTGCACAGTTTGCTGTCTTTTGCTCAGTGGTGCTTGTCTGACTTGTGCGTCATTGGTTTTATTGTGTTTCTTTGAATTTACTGTGAATGCCCACAAGGAAATAAATCTCAGGGTTGTATATGTAGATTGATAATAAGTTTACTTTGAGCATTTGAACCAAAGGGTATAACTTCACTCAACTTCATTTGCCCCAACAATGAAATGCTCCCACAACCTATGGAGTCACTTTCAAGGACTCTTCATCTGATGTTCTCAATATTTATTGCTTATTTATTTCTTCTTATTATTATTACTTATTTCTTTTTGTACTTGCACATTGTTGTCTCTTGCACACTGGTTGAATGCCCAAGTCTTTTATTGATTCTGTTATGGTTATTATTCTATAGATTTATTGTGAATGCCCACAAGAAAATGAATCTCAGGGTTGTATATGGTGACATATATGTACTGTGATAATAAATATACTTTGAACTCTGTCCTCACTGCCTTGGCTATGCAACCAACAGAATTGATGACCCCTCCGACTCCAAACATTCCCTCTTCTGACCCCTGCAATGAGGCAGAGCTTACAAATGCTTGAAAGCACACACCACCAGGCTCGAGGACAGCTTCTATCCCACTGTTACAAGATTCATGAATGGTCTTCTTATATGTTTCAGATCTATTTCTTGACCTGCCTGTCTACCTCCTCATGGCCTTGCACCTTATTTGTCTGCCTGAACTGGACTTTCTCTGTAACCATACTTTATTCTTCATCCTGTTATTGCTTTTCCCTTTCTTCTAGCTAAAAATACTCAAGTTTTGAAATTATCTGTACAGATGGATTGCAAGCTAATTTTTCACTCTGTCGCAGTACCTGTGAGAATAATAAACCAATACCCTTCTGCCTGCATATGATCCATATCGCTCCATTCCCTGTACATTCAGGTGTCTAACACCCACTATCAAATTTAAAGTACACTTATTATCAAAGTACGTGTACATTATACAACCTTGAGATTTGTCTCCTTACAGGCAGCCACAAAACAAGGAAACCTAAAAAAACATTAAAAGACGAGCAAACACTCAATGTGCAGAGAAAAAAAACAAATTATGCAAGCAATACAAGTAAGCAAATAGCATTCAGAACTGAAGTTTACAACAGACATGAAGTCATGGCCTCAGTTCAGCGTGCAGCCGATTAAGCATCACGAAGCAGTGAGCAGAACCGGCCCGTCCCTCGTCTCCGGCCCAAAAACCCTGCCCCAGCACTTAAATCGTCAAAACATTGGGTCATTCCTCACTCTCGGACCCAGGCCCTGCTGCTTCCATATGCTCTCGGGCCTGGGCCCAGGCCCTGCCACCTCAATACGGCCTGTACCCGAATTCTCCAATTCGGTTGGGCTCTTAAATCGTACTTTCCTATCATATTGTAGAGCAGGCACTATCATATCCAGTTCCATCACTACTCTGACAGCCTGAACCAAGCACCCATCACAGTGTAAAATACCTTGTCCTCACAGTTCCTTTAAGCATTTCCCCTCTCACCTTAAAGCCATACCTTCTAGCATTTGACATTTCTACCCTAGGGGGTAAAAAAATATCACTATCATCCACCTTATCACTGCATTCTCAATTTTACTCAGGTCTGCCCTCAGCCTCCGCACTCCCGAGTAAACAACCCAAGTTTATCCAACCTCTCTTTATAGCTTGTACTCTCTATTCCTGGCAACATCCTGTCAACCTCTCAGAGTCACAGAAAAGTACAGCACAGAAATGGGCACTTCAGACCATGTAGCCTGTGATGAATCATTTCTTGTGCACCCTCTTCAAAACCTCCACATCCTTGGTGATCAGAAGTGCATACAATTGCACTCTGACCTTTTCAATCTGCCCTGAGCACCGTTCCAAAACTACCCCATTCCAAAGACTTGTGGGCAAGTTAACTGGTTGCTGTTGGTTACCCGTTAGTGTAGGAAAGTGGATGTGAGAAACAAAGAAGAGTTGATGGAGATTTAGAGGCGGTGAAAAAGAAGAAGCTAGAACTGGCGAGATTGTTCTGATGGCAGCCTCCTCTGCACCATTGCCATCGACTGCTATGCAGAGCAATCCATTGGGTTTATGACAATGGTGGTTGATAGGTTTTTAATTAATAAAGGTGTCAAAGGTTATGGGGAGGAGAATGGGGTTGAGAGGAAAAATAAATCATCCATGATGGAATAGTTGAGCAAACTCAATGGGCTGGATGGTCAAATTCTGCTGATTTGGCTTATGGTGCTATAACAATTAAAACTGTTGTCAGTTTACAAGCTTTAAGTCAGCATTTTCCTTACCAACAAGCCCCTCTCCTTTTCCAGCCGTTCCTTCTCCTGTAGCTCTTTCGCCAGAGCTTGGTTTGCCTGAGATAAATGATGCTCAAAGTTCAACAGTGCCTGAAAGAGAAGCAGAAACCCCGTCACTCCCAAATGACCGGCCGGACACTTCCCTTCCTTCTCCTGAAACCAAAATCCCTATCCCATAACCACATCTGCCAACAGTACGTAGCCCGGCCCTGTCACTCCCAAATGACAGACCGGACACTTCCCTTCCTTCTCCTGAAGCCAAAATCCCTATCCCATAACCACATCTGCCAACCCACATCTGCCAACGGTACATAGCCCGGCCCTGTCACTCCCAAATGACGGACTGGACACTTCCCTCCCTTCTCCTGAAACCAAAATCCCTATCCCATAACCACATCTGCCAACAGTACGTAGCCCGGCCCTGTCACTCCCAAATGACGGACTGGACACTTCCCTCCCTTCTCCTGAAGCCAAAATCCCTATCCCATAACCACATCGGCCAACAGTACATAGCCCGGCCCTGTCACTCCCAAATGACAGACCGGACACTTCCCTTCCTTCTCCTGAAGCCAAAATCCCTATCCCATAACCACATCTGCCAACAGTACGTAGCCCGGCCCTGTCACTCCCAAATGACGGACTGGACACTTCCCTTCCTTCTCCTGAAGCTAAAATCTCTATCCCATAACCACATCTGCCAACGGTACGTAGCCCGGCCCTGTCACTCCCAGATGACTGACCGGACACTTCCCTTCCTTCTCCTGAAGCCAAAATCCCTATCCCATAACCACATCTGCCAACAGTACGTAGCCCGGCCCTGTCACTCCCAAATGACGGACTGGACACTTCCCTTCCTTCTCCTGAAGCTAAAATCTCTATCCCATAACCACATCTGCCAACGGTACGTAGCCCGGCCCTGTCACTCCCAAATGACTGACCGGACAGTTCCCTTCCTTCTCTTGAAGCCAAAATCCCTATCCCATAACCACATCTGCCAACGGTACGTAGCCCGGCCCTGTCACTCCCAGATGACTGACCGGACACTTCCCTTCCTTCTCCTGAAGCCAAAATCCCTATCCCATAACCACATCTGCCAACAGTACGTAGCCCGGCATCCTCCACAAGGAGGTCCGAAGCACAACCAAGATGCAGTGATCCAGAGGCATGGACTGTTGATCCAAAGATACAAGAATAAATCCCATTTCACCAGCAAGCAATGAAACCTATCTCGAATTTAAAGCGACACTCAATCTTAGTCACGGTGGCAATGAAACAAATGGATTAGTGTAAAAACCTATTGAGTGAAAGAAAGAGTCATAGAGCACTTCAGCCATCTAGGCACGCTGACTTGGTCTTCTGCATAGTCCCATCTACTGGCATCCGGACCACAACCCTCCATACCCCTCCCATTGCCTTACTTATGCAAACCTCTCTGAAATGTTGAAATTGAACCTGCATCCACAACTTCCACTGGAAGCTTGTTCCACACTCTCACCAGCCTCTGAGAAGATAAGTTTCCCTTCAGGTTCCCCTTAAATATTTCACCCTTAATCTATAACCTCTAGTTCTAGTCTCACCCAATTTCAGTAAAAATAGTCTGTTCGCATTCACCCATAATTTTGTATACCTCTATCAAGTCTCCCGTCATTCACCTACACTCCAGGGAATAAAGTCCTAACCTATTTAACCTAGTCAGGCCATTGAATAACAGCAACATCCACTGGGTGGGCTGAAGGGCCTGTTTCCTTATGTTTATACTTCAGTGCTCTATGACTCTATGAAGAGACAGTTCCAGCCAAGCTCTGAACAGCTTCCCTACCTGTTGGCGCTCACCGCGCTCCTGCTCTAACACCTCGTGCTCCTCCTGCAGGTGTTTTAAGACCTCAGACCTCTCTGCATCATGTTTCTTCCAGCCCTCCACCACCTTCACTAGCGTCTGTCATTGAGGTAGAAAACAAACACTGGCTTTACCACATGGCACACAAAAACACAGTGCAGACTGAAAATCTGAAGTTTCCTCTGCCTATCCTAGGGTATTATTTAGACACTAGAGGGATTGTGAGAAGGGAGGGGGTCCTGATAGCTTAGTTGGTAATAAGGAAGGTTAACTTTGATTAGACCAGATTTGGAGTATTGTGTTCAATTTTAGTCACCTTATTATTGGAACTATGTGGAAGCTTTAGAGAGGGTGCAGAGGAGATTTTCCAGGATGGTGCCTGGATTGGAGAACAAATTTTATGAAGATAAGTTGTGCGAGCCAGGGCACACACGCAAATATACAGTCCTGATAAAAGTATTCACCCCCTTTGGAAGATTTCATGGTTTATTGTTTTACAACATTGAATCACAGTGGATTAAATTTGGCTTTTTTTTGACACTGAACAACGGAAAAAGATTCTTACGTGTCAAAGTGAAAATAATCTCTACAGTGATCTAAATTAATTACAAATCTAAAACACAAAGTAATTAATTGTATAAGTATTCACCCGCATTTAGTATGATATACCAAATCATCGCTAGTGCAGCCAATTGGTTTCAAAAGTCACATAATTAGTTAAATTAAGATCTGTTTCTGGAAACCTGTGTGCAGTCAAGGTGTTTCAATTGACTGTAGTAAAAATACACCTGTATCTGGAAGGTCCAACTGCTGGTGAGTCAGTAACCTGGTAGAAACTATACCACCAGACAAAAGAACACTCCAAGCAACTCCACAAAAAGGTTATTGAGATGGATACAAGAAAATTTCCAAGTCACTGACTATCATTTGGAGTACAGTTAAGTCAATCATCAAGAAATGGAAAGAACATGGCACAGCTCTAAATCTGCCTACAGTAGACCATCTTCAAAAACTGAGTGACCGTGCAAGAAGGGGACTAGTGAGGGAGGCCACCAAGAGACCTATGACAACTCTGGAGGTGGTACAAACTTCAGTGGCTGAGATGGGAGAGGCTGTGCATACAACAACTGTTGCCTTGGTGCTTCACCAGTCACAGCTTTATGGGAGAGTGGCAAAGAGAAAGCCACTGTTGAATAAAACTCACATGAGATCTCGGCTAGAGTTTGCCAGAAGGCATGTGGGAGTCTCTGAGGCCAGCTGGAAGAAGGTTCTAAGCCCTCAGGAGACCAAAACTGAGCTTTTTGACCATCAGACTAAATGCTATGTTTGGTGTGAGCCAAACACCGCACATCATCAAAATCACACCATCCCTACCATGAAGCATGGTGGTGGCTGCATCATGCTGTGGGGATGCTTCACTGCAGCAGATCCTGGAAGGCTTGTGAAGGTAGACGGTAAAATGAAAACCGCAAAATATAGGGAAATCCTGGAGGAAAACCTGAAGCAGTCTGGAAGAGAACGAGAACTTCTTTTCCAGCAAGACAATGACTCCAAGCATAAAGCCAAAGCTGCACAGGAATGGCTTAAAAACAACAAAGTTAATGTCCTGGAGTGGCCAAGTCAGAGTCCAGACCTCAATCCAATTGAGAATCTGTGGCTTTTCGCTCACGATTCCCACACAATCTGACAGAGATTGAGCAATTTTAAAGAATGGGGAAAAATTTCAGTGTCCAGATGTGCAAAGCTGATAGAGACCTACCCACACAGACTCAAGGCTGTAATTGCTGACAAAGATGCATCTACTAAATATTGACTTGAAGGGGGACAATCAATTATTTTGTGTTTTATATTTATAATTAATTTAGATCACTTTGTAGAGGTCTGTTTTCACTTTGACAAGAAAGAGTCTTTTTCTGTGGATCAGTGTAAAAAAAAAACAAATTAAATCCACTGTGATTCAATGTTGTAAAACAATAAATATATACACCTCCCACACCCCCCCCACACACACACACACGATATTTTTAAAAACATACCCACACACATATAAACATATACACACACACAAACACATACACACACATGCACACACAAACACGTCACAGTGCGCATGCTCTGGTCGTGCATACAGCCTGTTACAGCCGTTCCGATCGGATTCTTACTCTTTAACTTACGTTATTTTTTGTCTTTATTTCACGGTAACACATTGAAGCTGCACCCTCTCTAACACGCTGGTAGAGAGAGTTTTATTTGGGTTTTTAGCGCTGGGAATAGTTACATCCCGACACGCGGGACAGAAGCATGGTCGCATTGTTCATTCCAGGGACCAGCTACTTGCGCTAATGCCGGCCGGTTTAGCGAGCAGAGCGGCGGACACCCCTGCTAAAATCGGAGGAAAACACTCAGAGGATGCAGAGAGGGATCACAAAGTCGAGGAAAGAGGACCGGGTCGAGATAACAGAGACTTATGGAGAAGAGGAGTTCAGTGGGTAATAAAATGGATGAGTTCACGGCGTTAGCCAGGCGTCAGAGAACATTTCGGGAGTGCAGTGTTATGTGTTTCACTGGAACAGGGCTGCACGAGGACATACCCGATCAAAACTTCTCCATGGACGGCTTCCAGACCGTCCCGGCTGACCAGAAGTGCACTGAGAGTGGTAAGCGTAAAGGAGTTGGGTGCTTACTGCTCTGGTTAACAACAGATGGTGCAATCCGGGTCATATTACGATCAAGGAACGTGTTTGTAGACTGGATATTGAACTTTTTACTGTTGGACTTCAGCCACATTCCACCGAGATTCAACACCGGGCGGCACAGGAGGTTGTTCCTGCCTGTGGCCATCGAATTTGCAGCTCCTCCCGTGGAGGGTCAGACACCCTGAGCCAATAGACTGTTCCTGGACTTTTTTCCATCTGGCATAGTTTGCATATTGTTGTTTGATTGTTTGTGGTTTTTGTATTGCTATATTTATGCTCTATTCTTGGTTGGTGTGGCTGCAACGAAACCCAATTTCCCTCAGGATCAATAATGTATATCCATCTATATACGTACACACACACACACAGATAAACACATACGCACACACAAACATAAGCACACAAACATAAATGCGCAGACACATAAATACACACATAAACATATATATACACACATATGTACACACATAAACATACATGCACACACACAAACATATACACAAACATATACACGCACGCACACACAAATACAGACACGTACACACACGAACATATACGCACCTACACACATGTAAGCATACACACACACGCGCAAGCATACACACACACATACATATATATATATATACACATACACCCGCACACACATACACGCACATATATACACACACACACACACACACATATATATACATACATTTGCCTGTACATTAGGGACATTTAAGAAACTCTAAGTTAGGCACATGGACAAAAGGAAAGTGGAGGGCCATATGGATGGAAAGGGTTAGATTAAAAGCTCATGGGCCAAAGGGCCTGCACTATGCTGATCAAATGTTCATACGGACAGCTGGAGGGAACGGTTTGATTTGTCTCTGTACCTTGTCCAGCTGCTCGATCATAATATCCTTCTTGCGGTCCGCTGACACTGCCACAGCCAACTGCTGCTGGAGTTCCAAGATCTTGTTCTGCAGGATCTGAATCTGCTTCTCACAGTGCTGAGATTGAATTAGGGGGAGAGAGGGGGGGGAGGGGGGGGAGAGAGGGGGGGGAGAGAGGGGGGGGAGAGAGGGGGGGGAGAGAGGGGGGGGAGAGAGGGGGGGGAGAGAGGGGGGGGAGAGAGGGGGGGGGAGAGAGGGGGGGGGAGAGAGGGGGGGGGAGAGAGGGGGGGGAGAGAGGGGGGGGAGAGGGGGGGAGAGGGGGGGGAGAGGGGGGGGAGAGGGGGGGAGAGAGAGAGGGGAAGAGAACGAGCTCAGTGTCAACACACTTGACAAGCAGGCAACTGAGAAAGGAGCACCACAGATTGTAACAATTTGCAACTCCTGCAGCTGCCTGTAATGCAGTTTTACAAGACATTGGTGAGGCTGCATTTGGAATATTTGAGTGCAAGAGGAGAAACAAAAACAGTTACTACCCCTCAACCATAAGGCTCTTGAACAAAAGGTGTTAACTGTACTCACTTGCCCATCCACTGAGATGCTCCCACACCAATGATCTCACTTTAAGGCCTCGTTATCTCATTATCTCATGTTGTTCTTTTGTTGTCTTCTGGATAGAAAGCAATGTTTTTGCTATAGGATATACTCTCCCAGTTTAAATTATCTGGACCTATCTTCAGTGAATTGGATTTAGTTAATTGCGGCCAAAAAGTTCTATTCAAAAGGTTCAAAGGAACATCAGAATAAGCCTGATGCATTTTTGAAACAAGTCCTGTGGACTGATAAAGTTAAAATAGAACTTTCTGGCAGCAATGAGCAAAGGTATGTTTGGAGAAAAAAGGGTGCAGAATTTCACGAGAAGAACCCCTCTCCAACTGTTAAACACGGGGGTGGATCGATCATGCTTTGGGCTTGTGTTGCAGCCAGCGGCACGGGGAACATTTCACCGGTAGAGGGAAGAATGAATTCAATTAAATACCAGCAAATTCAGGAAGCAAACATCACACCGTCTGTAAAAAAGCCGAAGATGAAAAGAGAATGGCTTCTACAACTGGATAATGAACCTAAACACACCTCAAAATCCACAATGGACTACCTCAAGAGGCGCAAGCTGAAGATTTTGCCATGGCCCTCACAGTCCCCCAACCTAAACATCATCGAGAATCTGTGGATAGACCTCAGAAGAGCAGTGCGTGCAAGACGGCCCAAGAACTAGAAGCCTTTTGCAAGGAAGAATGGGCGAAAATCCCCCAAACAAAAATTGAAAGACTCTTAGCTGGCTACAAAAAGCGTTTACAAGCTGTGATACTTGCCAAGGGGGGGGGGTTTACTAAGTACTGCCATGCAGGGTGCCCAAACTTTTGCTTCAGGCCCTTTTCGTTTTTTGTTATTTTGAAACTGTACAAGATGGAAATAAAAAAGTTTTCTTGCCTAAAATATTAAAGAAATGTGTCATCTTTAACTTTATGCCTTTTGGAAATCAGTTCATCTTTTACTCGCTTAGCTACTCAAGGTAACAGAAATTTTGACCAGGGTGCCTAAACTTTGGCATGTCAATGTATACTGAACATTATAAATGGAATTTGAAGAGTGGTTAGGACCTCAGGTCACAGAAGGGATGTGGATGGGTAGCAGACTACAGGAGGAAAGCTTGCCACCATTTGTGGCTAAGTGCTCTTATAAAGTCAACAAATGATCTTGTGGCAGAAGTCAGCGTGTTGCGCAGCACCTGCCGGCGGAAAAGAACTAACATTTCAGGTTGAGACTTTAATTTCCCAATGTGGGTCTTAATTTCTCCCATGGAAGCTGCTTGATCTACCAAATTCCTCCAGCAGATCATGTTAATCCAGATTCCAACATCTGCAGTTTCTTGTGCCTCTATTGTATAAATAAAGCTAGAGCTTGGGGAAGGCATTGATAGATTCCCTGGATCGCAATGCTTTTCAGCGTCATCATTTGGGGTTTGGATGATGTTGAGATGAGGGTTCTGTGGAGGTCATACCATCTCTTAAAAAAAATTTGAGGGTGTCTAAGATTTTTGCACAGTACTGTATGGTTAGGGGTTAGTAAGTTGTGGGCATGCTATGTTGGCACTAGATGAATTGTGACCCTTGTGGGCTCTTCTCAGCACATCCTTTGACTGTGCTTGACTCAGATGATGCATTTGACTGCATATTTCCAAGTACATGTGACAAATAAAGCTGATCTTTATCTTTAACCTCTAAATTTCCCCACTCACATTAAACTGATGCCCTCATTGTACTTGTACCTCACTGTACTTAGCCATATAACAATAAACCTGACGAGTCAGCTGTGGACCAAGTGCTGGCAAATAGCACCTGGTCAGACAGAGTCAAGGTGGTGATCCAGCCCAGTTCATCACAGGAAAAGCCCTCACAACCTCTGAACACATTTACAAAGAGCACCAAGTCAGTATAAGGTCAGTCACAGTCAAGGTGGTGATACAGCCCAGTCTAAGGTCAGACAGAGTCAGTCAGTATAAAGTCATACAAAGTCAAAGTGGTGATACAGCCCAGTCCATCAACAGGAAAAGCCCTCACAACCTCTGAACACATTTACAAAGAGTGCTGCCACAAGAAACCACCATTCATCAAGGACCCATACCACCCAGGCCATGGTCTCTTCTTGCTGCTGTCATCAGGCAGGAGGTACAAGAGCCTTAGGTGCCACACCACCAGGTTCAGGAACAGTTATTACCCCACAACCACCAGCTCTGAACCAGTGTGGCTAACTTCACTCACTGAACACAACCTACAGACTCACATTCAAAGACTCTACAACTCACGCTCTCAGATTATTTATTTTGTAGTTGTACAGTTTGTCTTCTTTTGCACTTTGCCGGCTTGTCAGTCTGTGTGTGGAGTATTTCACTGATTCTGTCGTAGAGAATGAATCTCAAGCTAGACTTTGGTGACATATTCGTACTTCAACAATAAATTTACTTAGAATTTTGACATCACTTTTACTGATAAAGTGCCCATGGCAGAGATATCTAAAGCCAGAGGATATGGGCTTTTTAAGCTCCATCCACCACAAGCAGAACTTCTGATTCCCATTCCCACTCCAACGCGTTGGTCCATGGTCTCCCCTTGTGCCATGATGAGGCTACCCTCAGGGGTGGAGGAACTGATTGTGGAATACAGGAGGAATGGAGACAGGCTCAGCCCGATCAACATCATTGCGTCTGCAGATGAGAGGCTGAATAGTTTCAAGTTCCTTGGTATACACGTCACCGATGATCTCACCCAGACTTTGTGGCAAAAAAAGCACAACCGCATCTCTACTACCTCAGGTGACTGAAGAAGTTTGGCATGGGCCCCCACATCCTCAAGACCTTCTATAGGGGCATCATTGAGAGCATACTGACTGTTCATTTCACCGCCTCATACGGGAACTGCAGCAACCTTGATCGCTGGGCACTGCAGAGAATGGCACGGACAGCCCAGTGCATCTCTGGATGTGAACTTCCCTCCATTGAGAACATACAGCAGCAGGTGACCTGAGGCCTGGAAGATCATCGGGGACACCAGTCACCCCAACCTTAAACGGTTTCAGCTGCTTCCATCTGGCAAGTGCTATTGCAGCATTAAAGCCCGGACAGCTTCTTCCTACAAGCCATTAGACTTTTAAATTCACAAGTCTGTACATTGCAACGGAGTCATAATGCAAAAATTTTTACTCCCTCACATTGTGGGATAGATGTAAAATTTAAATAAATTCTACTCTATTCTAATTCTATTCTGCAGGCTAGCTTCAAACCTGACAGCATGAATATTGATTTCCAGTAGAAAAAATTCCCTCCCCCTCCCTTCTTCCCTCTTCTCACATGCCGATCACCTCCCCGAGTCCTCTCCTCCTCCTCTTTCTCCTATGGTCCACTCTTCCTCTCCTATCAGATTCCTTCTTCTCCAGCCCTTGACCTTTCCAAGCACCTGGCTTCAGCTATTACTTTCGTTGCCTTCCAGTGTCCCCACCATTTTATTCTGATGTCTTCCCTCTTCCTTTCCAGTACTGAAAAAGGGTCTCGACCCGAAATATCAACTATTTATTAATTTCCATAGATGTTGCCTGACTTGCCAAGTTCCTCCAGCATCTTGTGTGTTGCTTTCAACTTCCAGCATCTACAGGCTTTCTCATGTTTATAATGAGTGAGAGGTTTTGAAGGGAAGCAGGGGAAGGTGGTACTAAGTGATCCACATGGACACAGCTATCTGAACAGCTGGTTTCTGTATGACTATTCAAAAACCTTCAGCTTTTCAAATAGTGGCTAGGACACCAGAAGAACTCACCTGCTCCTCCTGCTGTGTGTCCAATGTAACAACAGTTATATATAAATATCAGCCCAATTAAAACAATCACCAAAACCAACATTAAAACATTTAATCTAGAAGAGGGCATTCCGGGCTGCTTAGCTTTGAGCTTTAAGGAACATTGCAAGGATAGAGAGAGGATTAAGGAGCCAGAGAGGTTTAAAGAGACAATTCCAGAAAACCAAAGGTATTGATGTTGACAATGGAGGCGCAAAAGGCGTAGCAGATCATGTGACGCTATTGAGGCTCAGGGCGTCGGAGTTCAGAGTTCAATTCAGACATCCTTGTAAGTAAGTTTGTATGTTCGTTTCCGTGTGTGCGTGGGTTTCCTCCAGGTGCTCGGTTTCTTCCCACAGTCCAAAGACATACCAGTTACTAGGTTAATTGGTCATTGTAATTTGTCCGGTGATTAGGCTAGGGTTAAGTTGGGAGGTTGCTGGGCCGAAAGGGTTTATTCCATGCTGTATCTCTAAATATTTTTTTTAAACTGGAGAGGCAGTGGTATCCAAGTCTCTGAAGTTTGAAATACAGAAGGAATTTCCTATTAAAACAATGGGAAATCTCAGGAACAATTTTCTGCACAACACTGTACACAAGGTTAAGGGATTTAAGGTTTCCAAGAACCAAGGATTGATTTGTATTAAATCTACAAGAATTAAATCATTAAGCCTCTCACAAGCATCATGAAGGAGCACATACCATAAGCAACATGTCAGATTTCCCTTGCTCCACATCTAAACCATTCAAACCTCGATTACATTCTAGTCTCCAACTCACTCCCTGTACCTGTTATTGCATAAATAGGCTAATGTAAGCTGCAATATGCGATTCCAGCCTAAAAATCACAGGTTATTTATAAGCTCTCCAAAGCCCTCAGTAAGGCTCTAGCCTGCAGCTCTCTCTTGGGTCTGCTGTTCAAATCAAGTTTATTGTCATCTGACTGTACATATATACAATGTTCCTCCAGACCACGGTGCACCCACAAAACATACATCACAAACAGCACCTGAAACAAAATATTACCATAAATAAGTTAATACAACATAATTCAAGTGCATGTAGTGTGTAGCACAAGTAAACAGTAAACAGCTTGCTGTCCCAGCTTGGTGGTGGCCAGTATTCATTAATCTCAGAGCCTGAGGGAAGAAGCTGTTACCCAGTCTGGCAGTCCTTGTCCTCCTTCTTGATGGTCGGGGATCAAAGAGATTATGGGATGGGTGGTAGAGATCCTCAACAATGCTTTGGGCCCTTTAAAGTTTCAAAGTACATTTAGTTTCAGAGTATGTACAGTAGTGCTAGGAAGTTTGTGAATCCTGTAGAATTTTTTCCAGTTCTGCATTAATATGACCTAAAGTGCAATCAGATCTTCACACAATTCGTAAAGCTAGATAAAGAGAACACAATTAAATAAATAACATGAAAAACACTACACTTGTTAATTTATTTATTGAGAAAAATCATCCAATATTACATGTGCTGGTTGAAAAAAACATGTGAACTTCTGGGGTAATGCCTTCTACAAAATCTATTTGGAATCAGGTGTTCCAATCAAAGAGATGAGATTGGAGGTGTGGGTTGTAGAGGTGCCCTGCCCTTTAAAAACACACACAAAGTCAGGTTACTGACAGAGCCTGCTCTTTTCAAGAAAGACCTGTTTACGTGCACCATATCTTGATCAAAACAACTTTCAGAGGACCTTAGAAGAATTGTAGAGATGAAGCTGGAAAAGGCTGCAAAAGCTTTTCGAAAGACCTGAGCATTCACCAGTCCACAGCAAGAGAAATTGTCTACAGACAGAGGAAACTCGGTACTGTTGCTACTCTCCCTGGGAGTGGGTATCCTGCAAAGATCACACTAAGAGCACAACGTGCAATGCTGAAGGAGGTGAAGAGGAACCCAAGGGTAACAGCAAAAGACCAGCAGAAATCTCTAGAACTTGCTAAAGCCTCTGTTCATGTGTCCACTATAAGAAAAACATTGAACAACGATGGTGCTCATGGAAAGACACCGCAGAGGAACCACTGCTCCCCAAAAAATAAACGCTGCTGCCCGTCTCAAGTTTGCAAAAGACCACCTGGATGTTCTACAATGCTTCTGGGACAATATTCTGAGGACAGATGAGACAAAAGTTGAATTTTTTGGCAGAAATGCACACTGCTATGTTTAGAGGGAAAAAGCACACCAACACCAAAACCTCATCTCAATTGTGAAGCATGGTGGAAGGAACATCAATGTTTGGGGTTGCTTTGCTGCCTCAGGGCCTGGACAGCTTGCGATCGTTGAGTTCAAAATTATGTCAAGACATTTTACAGGAGAATGCCAGGGTAGCAGTCCATCATCTGAAGCTTAATAGAAGTTGGATAATGCAGCAAGACCATGATCTGAAAGACAAGAGTACGTCAACAACTGAATGGTTTAAAATGAAGAAAATTTGTGTTTTCGAATGGCCGAATCAAAGTCCTGACCTTATTCCTATAGAAATGTCGTGGAAGGACCTGAAGCTAGCAGTTCATGTAAGGAAGCCTGCCAACATCACCGAATTAAAGCAGTTTTGTGAGGAGGAATGGCCTAAAATTCCTCCAAGCCAATGTGCAGGACTGATCAACAGTAACCAGAAACGTTTGGTTGAAGTTATTGCTGTACAAGACGGTCACACAGTTACTAGAAGCAAAGGTTCACATACTTCTTCCAACAAATATATGTAATATTGGATCATTTTTCTCAATAAATAAATGAATAAGTATACTGTGTTTTGTGTTATTTATTTAACTGGGTTCTCTTTATCTAGTTTTACGTCAAGATCTGATCACATTTTAGGTCATATTTAGAGAAAAACCTTCTAGCACCACTGTATTTAGTATACCACCTGAAATTCATCCTCTTCACAATCATCTATATAATGTCCCCAGTAAAAGTCAAAAGTGGGGGGAGGGGGGGTGACCCTGGTGATCGTTACGTATGTTTTTACTATGTAGGGTCTTGCTGTCCAATTTATTTATTTATATAAATCCTTTTCCCCCCCCCCCATGAACCCTCTTGATTAGATTCAATTTCCTAACATCCTTCAGTACCTGTTATTTTAAATATAAATATCTAAACTCCTTGATTAGATTCCAGCCTACTCTGTCAAAGTCAAAATTATTATCAAATTATCTACATGTTACCATATACTTCCTTGAGGTTCATTTTTCATGCAGTCATTTACAGGAAAATAAAGAAATACGATAGAATTCATGACAAACTATACATAACAAAGGCTGACTAACAACAGAGTGCACTAAAGATGACCAGTTTAGTAGCCTGCAAGTTACTATTCCTCTCCGCACTTTGTGACATGTCAGGTGGCAATCTTGCTGTTGCTTTAACATTTTGTCTGATTTTTACAAGGCTGAGTTGCCAGCTCGACGCTCAACCCAGCACGGATGGAAAGCATTCAAGGAGCCAGCCGGATTTGAACCCAGGGCCCCTCGCCTCAAAGTCCAGTTTTGATGTCACTACCCAGCGGCCAGCTTTGATAGTTCCTTGGTTGTGTGGAACCTAATGCTCCTGTACCTCCTGCCCGATGGTAGAAGCAAGAAGAGAGCATGGTCTGGATGGTGGGAATCCTTGATGATGGATACTACTTTCTTGTGACAATGTGCAAAGGCTGGATTTGTTAAGGTCAGCCATCACTTTTGGACTGATTAAACATGCCAGTTTAAATAGAACAAATTCATCAGCAGCTGCACAGGGCTTTTGTATGGTTGGGCAATGGCCATTTGCCTATCAATGTGTACAGGGATTTGTGCTCAGTTTTGTGTGGAACAAGAAAGATTAGATGTCATCAAAGGTGAATTTTTAAATAGAGTTCAGAGCTAGGAATGGATACACAGAAAAGTCAGAAGATGGGCTGTACTGCAAGCTCCCTGTAACTCTCTTCACAAGCTCGACCTAAGCATTCCAGTCATCTGAGGGAACACAACCCACAAGCTGATCTTGGACCGACAGCAAACGCCAAGAGGAGGAGCCTGAAGATCTGTAAAGAAGATTAGCGGACAGATTGGCTTTCTAAATACAGCCGGCCTGCGGGTGAGAGAACCATGTGAGGGGGAGTTCACATTTACCAGCAACGTCAGAGCAAGAGTTGCTGGCGGGGGAGTGGGGGGGGAGGGCAAGTCCGGGCAAGCAGAAAGGTGAAACAACACAAACGTGGATCCTTCTGCCAGCTGCATCCATGGCATCCAATAAAACAGCTGTTCAGGTGAAAACCACATCCGTAGCCTTGAAGATTATGCTTTTCCTCATCCACAGATTTTTTAAATATTGCTTTCACCTCTCTTACTGGAAAGCAAGCTCCTGACTTCCATCTCTGCTTGGGTGGAAAAATCTTCTTTCACCCCTCTACTAATCTGTCTACCAATTACATAGAACAATACAGCACAGTACAGGCCTTTCAGCCCTTCATGTTGTGTCAGCTTTTTAACCTACTCTAAGATCAATCTAAGCCTTCCTTCTTACATAGCCCTCCATTTTTCATAATCCATGTGCCTATCTAAGAGTTTCTTAAATACCCCTAATACCACCCCGAATCACACCCACCATCTCTATGTAAAGAACATACTGCTGACATTCCCCCTTATACTTTCTTTCAATCACCTCAAAATTATGCTCCCCTGTAATTAGTCATTTCTGCCCAGGGGGAAAAGTCTTACCTTAAATATAAACCTCTAGTTAATAGAGTCAGATTTAATGTCACTGGCATATGTCATGAAATTTGTTGTCTTTGCGGCTGCAGTACAATGCAATAGATAATTCTAGGGAAAATGAGAATTACATGAAATAAATAAATAAAAATAGTTAAATTAAATAAGTAGTGCAAAAATAGAAATAAAAAGTAGTGATGTAGCGTTCATGGGTTCAATGTCCATTCAGAAATCGGATGGCAGAGTGGAGGAAGCTGTTCCTGAATCGCTGAGTGTGTACCTTCAGGCTCCTGTACCTCCTACCTGATGGTAGCAATGAGAACAAACCATGACCTGGGTGATGGGGGTCCTTAATGATGGATGCTCCTTATTGAAACATCGTTCCTTGACGATGTCCTGGATACTACCAAGGCCCATGCTGGAGCTGACAAAGTTTACGACTCTCTGTAGCTTACTTTGATCCTGTGCAGTAGCCCTCATTCCGCACCACCAGAATGTGATGCAGCCAGTTGGAATGCTCTCCACATTGAAACGTACAGCAGAGATGGGCTCTTTCAACTATGATGCCTATCAACACATCCCACTTGCCTGCATTAGCCCACATCACTCTATTCCTTTCCTATCCAAGTACCTGTCCAAACACCTTTTAAACGTAATTGTATCTGAGTCCACTACCTCCTCTTACAGCTTGTTCCAACTATACATCACCCTCTGTGTGGAAAATCTTACCTTTCAAATCCCCTCTAACCATAAACCAAAGCCTGTCTAGTTTTAGTCCCTCGTGCACTAGGAATATCTCTGCCTTGTGAGAATCCTAGCTTTCTACTCCAGCCAACACCTTCCGTTTTATACATCTCAAATAAATCTCCCATCAATCTCTTTGCAAGGAAAACTAACCTGGACCTAGACAGCTTCTTCACGCAATTATTACCTCCCAGCCCTGGTAATTCCTCACGTTTCCTCTGCACCCACCTATTTTAGTGCATCCTTGTAACGTGGTGACCAGCATTGTTCACGACTCACACTGTGGCCAAAGTTATTGAAACCAGGTGTCCCTACTCTTATATTATGATTCTTACTGGTAGAAAGAATCCAGTTTGGCATTGGAATTAGTTTATTACCGTCACATGTGCTGAGATACGGTGAAGAGCTTGTCTTGCACACTGTTCATACAGATCAAATTGAGCCAGAGTGAGTTAAAACAATAACAATGCAGAATAAGGTGCAAAAGCTGCTGAAAGAATGCAGTGCAGATGAAGTACATGATCATAATGAGGTAGATCATAAGCCCAAGTCCATCTTGTCATACAAGAGGTGTGTTCAAGAAAGGGATAGGCGCTGTCCTTGGAGCCTGGTGGTTTGTGCTTTCAGGCTTTTGTATCTTCTGCCCAATAGGAGAGAGGAGAGAGAACGCACAGGGTGGGTGGGGTCTTCGATTATATTAGCTGCTTTAACTAATGTTGCAGGGGGATGGGAACCAGTGCAGAGAGACGGAGGGGTGTAAAGTGAGGGTAGAAGCAAAAAGTAGTAAGGTGAAAAGTAAAAGTGGCAGGCCGACAAATCCAGGGCAAGCATCAAAAAGGGCCACTTTTCAACATAATTGTATAAGGGCTAAGAGAGTTGTAAAAGTGTGCCTGAAGGCTTTGTATGTCAATGCAAGGAGCATTCGTAACAAGGTGGATGAATTGAATGTGCAGATAGTTATTAATGAATATGATATAGTTGGGATCACAGAGACATGGCTCCAGGGTGACCAAGGATGGGAGCTCAACATTCAGGGATATTCAATATTCAGGAGGGATAGACATGAAAGAAAAGGAGGTGGGGTGGCGTTGCTGGTTAGAGAGGAGATTAATGCAATAGAAAGGAAGGGCATTAGCCGGGAGGATGTGGAATCGATATGGGTAGAGCTGCATAACACTAAGGGGCAGAAAACACTGGTGGGAGTTGTGTACAGTCCACCTAACAGTAGTTGTGAAGTTGGGGATGGCATTAAACAGGAAATTAGAAATGCGTACAATAAAGGAACATCAGTTATAATGGGTGACTTCACTCTACATATAGATTGGGTGAACCAAATTGGTAAGGGTGCTGAGGAAGAGGATTTCTTGGAATGTATGCGGGACAGTTTTCTGAACCAACATGTTGAGGAACCAACTAGAGAGCAGGCCATTCTAGACTGGGTATTGAGCAATGAGGAAGGGTCGGTTAGCAATTTTGTCGTGCGAGGCCCCTTGGGTAAGAGTGACCATAATCTGGTGGAATTCTTCATTAAGATGGAGAGTGATATAGTTAATTCAGAAACAAAGGTTCTGAACTTAAAGAAGGGTAACTTTGAAGGTATGAGACGTGAATTAGCTAAGATAGACTGGCAAATGATACTTAAAGGATTGACGGTGGATATGCAATGGCAAGCATTTAAAGATCAAATGGATGAATTACAACAATTGTTCATCCCACTTTGGCAAAAGAATAAACCAGGGAAGGGAGTGCACCCGTGGCTGACAAGGGAAATTAGGGATAGTGTCAATTCCAAAGAAGAAACATACAAATTAGCCAGAAAAAGTGGCACACCTGAGGACTGGGAGAAATTCAGAGTCCAGCAGAGGAGGATAAAGGGCTTAATTATGAAAGGGAAAAAAGATTATGAGAGAAAGCTGGCAGGGAACATAAAAACTGACTGTAAAAGCTTTTATAGAGATGTGAAAAGAAAAAGATTGGTTAAGACAAATGTTGGTCCCTTACAGTCAGAAACAGGTGAATTGATCATGGGGAACAAGGACATGGCAGACCAACTGAATAATTACTTTGGTTCTGTCTTCACTAAGGAGGACATAAATAATCTTCCGGAAACAGTAGGGGACCGAGGATCCAGTGAGATGGAGGAACTGAGGGAAATACATGTTAGTAGGGAAGTGGTGTTAGGTAAATTGAAGGGATTAAAGGCAGATAAATCCCCAGGGCCAGATGGTCTGCATCCCAGAGTGCTTAAGGAAGTAGCCCTAGAAATAGTGGATGCATTAGTGATAATTTTTCAAAACTCTTTAGATTCTGGATTAGTTCCTGAGGATTGGAGGGTGGCTAATGTAACCCGGCTTTTTTAAAAAGGAGGGAGAGAGAAACTGGGGAATTATAGACCAGTAAGCCTGACATCGGTGATGGAGAAAATGCTAGAGTCAGTTATCAAATATGTGATAACAGCACATTTGGAAAGCCGTGAAATCATCGGACAAAGTCAGCATGGATTTGTGAAAGGAAAATCATGTCTGACAAATCTCACAGAATTTTTTGAGGATGTAACTAGTAGACTGGATAGGGGAGAACCAGTGGATGTGGTATATTTGGATTTTCAAAAGGCTTTTGACAAGGTCCCACACAGGAGATTAGTGTGCAAACTTAAAGCACATGGTATTGGGGGTATGGTATTGATGTGGATAGAGAATTGGTTGGCAGACAGGAAGCAAAGAGTGGGAATAAACGGGAACTTTTCAGAATGACAGGCAGTGACTAGTGGGGTACCGCAAGGCTCAGTGCTGGGACTCCAGTTGTTTACAATAGATATTAATGACTTAGACGAAGGAATTAAATGCAGCATCTCCAAGTTTGCGGATGACACGAAGCTGGGTGGCAGTGTTAGCTGTGAGGAGGATGCTAAGAGGATGCAGGGTGACTTGGATAGGTTGGGTGAGTGGGCAAATTCATGGCAGATGCAACTTAATGTGGATAAATGTGAGGTTATCCACTTTGGTGGCAAGAATAGGAAAACAGATTATTATCTGAATGGTGGCTGATTAGGAAAAGGGGAGGTGCAACGAGACCTGGGTGTCATTGTACACCAGTCATTGAAAGTGGGCATGCAGGTACAGCAGGCGGTGAAAAAGGCGAATGGTATGCTGGCATTCATTGCAAGAGGATTCAAGTACAGGAGCAGGGAGGTACTACTGCAGTTGTACAAGGCCTTGGTAAGATCACACCTGGAGTATTAGGTGCAGTTTTGGTTCCCTCATCTGAGGAAAGAAATTCTTGCCATAGAGAGAGTACAAAGAAGGTTCACCAGATTGATTCCTGGGATGGCAGGACTTTCATATGATGAAAGACTGGATCAACTAGGCTTATACTCTCTGGAATTTAGAAGAGTGAGGGGGGATCTTATTGAAAAGTATAAAATTCTAAAGGGATTGGACAGGCTAGATGTAGGAAGATTGTTCCCGATGTTGGGGAAGTCCAGAACGAGGGGTCACAGTTTGAGGATAAAGGGGAAGCCTTTTAGGACCAAGATTAGGAAAAACTTCTTCACACAGAGAGTGGTGAATCTGTGGAATTCTCTGCCACAGGAAACAGTTGAGACCAGTTCGTTGGCTATATTTAAGAGGGAGTTAGATATGGCCCTTGTGGCTAAAGGGATCAGGAGGTATGGAAAGAAGGTACAGGGTTCTGAGTTGGATGATCAAGCACGATCATACTGAATGGAGGTGTGGGCTCGAAGGGCCGAATGGCCTACTCCTGCACCTATTTTCTATGTTTCTATGTTTACCAAAGCAGCGAGAATTGTAGTCAGAGTTATGGAGAGGAATTTGGTTTCTGTGATGTGCTGAGCCATGATCATAACTATCTACCGTTTCTTGTAATCATGCGCACAACAGCTGCCACACCAAGTCATTAGGCATCCAGAAAGAATGCTCTCTACGGTGCATCAATAAAAATTGGTGAGGGTCAACAGAGACATGCCTAAGGAAGTAGAGGTGTTCATGAGCTTTCTTGGCCTCATGATTTTTGCCGCAAGTCCTGATACAGGTTCTACATTACTTCCTCCAAATGCAAACCCTGGGCTTCTGCCCTGATCACCAGACTGACTTTTGAATTTCACAGCTCTGGACAAGCCTTTCCCTAACACATTTCCACATTGTTGCCCAACCCCAACTCAAGGCCCCAGCCGTTTCTGATGCAAATGAGAGTCACCATCACATTATGAACTAATTCCTCTCTCTTCAGCCCTTGTCAACTTGCAACCCAACTTGCCGATGATCAAGTTTGAAGTCATGGTGGGCCCCATAACCTTAGATGGAGGAGGATCTTCTGATCCACAACACCACACCCATAGCTGATCAGAAATCTGAGTGAACCCTAAAACCCCACGGAAGGTCTCCTGGCACAGGAACCTACACTTTGCGTCCAAGGCTTCAGAAAGGTCCAGACAATCTTGCCTGCTGGTCCTTAAAAAACCCAGGAACAGTAGTGACAAGGTTCAGCAGATAGCTCACCAACAGTGATATTTTATTGCCACCACTAGCTGCTGGGACTTTAGCATACTGGGTCCCAAGTGTTGGGAATACCTTTCCCCAAACCTCTCTTTCCTCCTTTGAGACTCTGCATAAAGGCTGGACTCCTGATATCTCCATGCACGCTGAACTCTAGTTCAATAATGCAAGAGGAACTCAGCAAGTCAGGCAGTCTCTGTGGAGGGAAATAGATAGTCAGATTTCAGGTTGAGACCCTTCATCTGGACGTTGCAGAAACTGAGAGACCTGGCTGAAGTGAACAGTAAGGACCAATTCCCCTCAGAATCAAAGCACAGATAGGGCAGATGGAGTCTTCTTCCCAGGGCAGAGAAGTCCATAACCAGAGAGCACAAGTTTAAAGGAGAGAAAAGAAATTTAAAGGGGATTTGAAGGATAAGTTTTCACAAGGAGTGGCCCGGATGAAGGGTCTCAACCCAAAATGTCAACAGTCCATTTCCCTCCACAGATGCTGCCTAACCTACTGAGTTCCTCCAGCAGTTCATCATCAAACTGAAGTTCAGCGTGCATGGAGATATCCGGAGTCCAGGCTTTAAGCAGAGTCTCAAAGGAGGAAAGAGAGGTTTGGGGAAGGAATTTATTGTTGTCACAGGTATAAATGTGATGAAAACTAGCTTTTCATAGCCACAACAGCGCAGTATGTTACAAGACAAACACAAGTGCACATAAATTTAAATAGACATAAATTACACTAAACTTATACGTCTACAAAGTAAACAATTAAATAAACATAACATGGTTCTTAGAGCAGTTCGTTCTTTTTTTTTACTCCAGTTTTCAGCAACTGGAGTCTTAAGAACATAAGAAACAGGAGGAGTCAGCCATCTGGCCAATCGAAACTGCTCTGCCATTCAGTGTCTGATCTGGCTGTGGACTCAGCTTCATCTACCTGCCTTTTCCCCCTCACCCTTGATTCCCCTACTATGCAAAAAAAATCAATCTAATTGTATCTAAACTATATGTAATGAAGTACCCTCTACTGCAGGGGTCAGCAACCTTTTTGCCTCTGTGGGCCAGATCGCGTAGTAATGAGCGGATGGTGGGCCAGATAAATGCCATAAAAAATTTGAAATATGGTAATTATCCATTTAAATACATCTAGTTATGTTTGGCCTCAAATTAATGAACAACACATGCTAGAAAATCATTTGTGCTTAAAGTTGCCTACCTCTGCTCTACTGCTTCCCTGGGCAGAGAATTCCACAGATTCACTACTCTCTGGAAAAAGCAGTTACTCCTCATCTGTTCTAAATCTATTCCACTGAATCTCGAGGCCATGTTCCCTAGTTCTAGTCTCATCTACCAGTGAAACCAACTTTCCTGTCCCTATCTTATTTATCCCTTTCATAATTTTACATGTTTCTAGAAGATCCCCTCTCATTCTTATGAATTCCATTGAGTATAGTCCCAGCTGACTCAATTTTTCTTCATAGGTTAACCTCCTCATATCTGGAATCAACCTCATGAACCTTCCCTACAATGCCTCCAAAGCCAGTATGTCTCTCTTCAAGGAAGGAGACTGGAACTGCACACACCAGGTACAGCCTCACTAATACAGTTGCATCATAACCTCCCTGCTCTTAAATGAAATTCCTCCAGCAATGAAAGCCAACATCCCATTTGCCTGCTGATATTTTGTTGTACCTGCAAGCAAACCTTTTGTGATTCATACAAGCGCACTCCCAGGTTCCTCTGCAGAGTGCCTCAGGGATCTGTTCTAGGACCCCTTCTCTTCGGGATTTTTATAAATGACCTGGGTGAGGAAGTGGAGGGATGGGTTACCAGACCCAGATCTGGGCTGTATCCTCCAAATATCTGGACCTGCCTCTCGGTTTTTTTTGCACAACATTGCTTTCCCTTTTCTATTTTCTATTTATGATTTATTAATTTAAATTTTTATTATACTATCGATTTGTACTTCAGGGAGCGCGAAGCGCTGAATCAAATATCACTGTGATGATTGTACGCTCTAGTATCAATTGTTTGGCGACAATAAAGTAATAAAGTAAAGTTAGTAAATTTGCTGGTGACACAAATGTTGAGGGTGTTGCAGATAGTGTGGAGGGATGTCAGAGGTTACAGCAGGACATCGATAGGATGCAAAACTGGGCTGAGAAGTGGGAGATGGAGTTCAACCCAGATAAGTATGAAGTGGTTCATTTTGGTAGGTCAAATATGATGGCAGAATATAGTATAAATGGTGAAACTCTTGGGAGTGTGGAGGATCAGAGTGATCTTGGGGTCCAAGTCCATAGAACACTCAAAGATACTGCGCAGGTTGACTGTGTGCTTAAGAAGGCATACGGTGCATTGGCCTTCATCAACCATTGGATTGAGTTTAAGAGCCGAGAGGTAATGTTACAGCTATATAGGATCCTGGTCACTTCGAGAACTGTACTCCGTTCTGGTCACCTCACTACGGGAAGGATATGGAAACTATAGTAAGTGTGCAGAAGAGATTTACAAGGATGTTGCCTGGATCGGGGAGCATGCCTTATGAGAATAGGTTGAGTGAACTTGGCCTTTTCTCCTTGGAGTGACGCAGGATGAGAGGTGACCTGAAAGAGGTGTACAAGATGATGAAAGGCATTGATCGTGTGGATCGTTAGAGGCTTTTTCCCAGGGCTGAAACGGCTAACACGAGAGGGCACAGTTTTAGTGTGCTTGGAAGTAGATATAGTGGAGATGTCAGGGGTAAGTTTTTTACGCAGAGTGTGAGTGCGTGAAATGGGCTGCCAGCAACAGTGGTGGAGGCGGATAGAATAGGGTCTTTTCAGAGTCTAATGGATAGGTACATGGAGCTTAGAAAATTAGAAGGCAAAGGGTAACCCTAGGTAGTTTCTAATCTTTGGCACAGCATTGTGGGCCGAAGTGCCTGTATTGTGCTGTAGGTTTTCTATGTTTCCATAAATAATAACCTGACTTCCAAAGTGGATGATCTCCATCTGCCAAACCCCTGCCCATCTATATCTCTCTGCAAACTCTCTCCAGTTTGTTTTTCTGCTCAATTTAGTATCAACAGCAACTTAGATACACCACACTTCCAAATCGTTAACGTTTGATGTCATTTGGGTCTGCTTTGACAAACTTCCATACAGGCACAGTGGAAAGTATCCTCACTTGTTGCATCACAGCCTGGTACGAAAACACCAATGCCCAGGAATGGAAAAGTCTACAGAAAGAGGTGGATACAGCCCAGTCCGTCACAGGCAAAGCCCTCCTCACCACTGAGCACATTGATATGGAGCACTGGCACAAGAAAGCAGCATCCATCATCAAGGCCCCCCCACCACCGAGATTAAGCTCTCCTTGCTCCTACCATTGAGCAGAAGACACAGCAGCCATAGGTCCCAAACCAGCAAGTTCAGGAACTGTTATCAGACTATATCCATCAGACTCCTGAACCAATGTAGATAACTTCACTCACCTCAGCTCTGAACTGTTTCTACAACCTGCAACTTGACTTTCAAGGACCTTATAACTCATGTTCACAGTACTATTTTTTATTTGCACATTGATTGCTTGTCACACTTTGTTTATGTATACTTTTCATAAATTGTATTATATTGCTTTATTTTCTGTAAATGCCTGCAAGAAAATGGATTTCAAGGTAGTATTAGGCAACCTATATGCACCTTAATAATAAATTTACTTAGACTTTGATAACACTGTTTTTCCAAACGTTTTGGGTTGTTTCACCAGATTGGATGAGCTGTTGAAGTGAAAGCTGCTGCTGTGAATTAGAAATCAGGCTTTGAGGGTGCAAGGGGGCACCATTCCTTACCTTTCTCCTTGTGCGCTCTTTGTCAAGGGTGTCCTTCAGGATCTGATACTCATAGAGGGAAGACTCAGCTACTGGCCCTGTCCCAAGCCGCATCCGGGAATACCGAGGAAAGAGAGTAGCTTCGTCCAATCCCAGCATGGGTGCCGGCGGGGATACTGACATCTCCTGAAATGGCTTGGCACTGCAGTGGCAAAACAGGCAGGTCAAGGTCACTGACTATAACCCAGCCGATACAAAGATTGGATTGCGAGCTAAATTACAAAGGAGTTTCCCACTGGAACCTCGACACTGAACATAACCTTATGGAGGTTCATAAAATTTTGAGGGACAGAGATAGTCAGAGTCTTTTTCCAAGTGCAGAGACTAGAAGATAAAGGTGAAATGGGTTCAGAGGTGCAAGTTTACACACAGAGAATGTCTGAAATAAGCTCCCAAAGGAAGATATAGAAAGAAGATATACTAAGTTAAAAAGGCAGAAACAATTGCAATGTTTAAAAGGCATTTGGATAGGAAAAGTGTGGAGGGATACAGTCATAATTTAGACAACTAGGATTAGTACGTGTGCTGCTGCATCCTGATGCTTTTGCCATCCGTAGGCTATTTGGAAGTCAAGGAGGCATAAAAGTTATCGCTTAGCAATTTTGTTAAATATTACAAGAATGGCAAGCAAAGCAAAAGGAGCAGAGAGAACAAGGAAAAGACAAAGGATAAAGCAGCCAAGGTCATTTCATACTCAGATTAGAGATAACACAAATTCCAGTTACAACAATTAACCTATCAAATAACCAGATCCTGGTGGCGTGACACCTGCTAATGAAAACTAAGAAGTTTCTAGAAAAAGAAGTGCCTAGCCAGGCTGAGGGGAGATCTGAAAGAGGTTTATAAGATTATGAGATTCAAAGATAGAGTGGATGGACAGTATCTGTTTCCCAGGGTTGAAATGTGTAATATCAGAGGGCATCCATTGGAGGTGAGAAGGGGTAGGCTCAAAGGGGATGCCTTTTACTCAGAGAGTGGTGGATGCCTGGAATGCGTTGCCTGGTATGGTGGTAGAGGAAAACATATTAACAGCTTTTAAGAGACATTTGGATAGGCACATGGATGTAAGAAAGATGGAGGGATATGGACGTGGTGTAGGTAGGAAGGATTAGTGTTTGGGTGCGTTTGATTTGCTTTTTAGCTAGTTCATTGTGGGCCTGCTCCTGTGCTGTACTCTTCCATGTCTACGTTAAAAATACAGAAAACACTGTAGCATAATGACTGGAAAATTCACTGTATATTTGTGATGAAATAAAAATATAAAAAAAATAGGAAAGTTAAAATACAAGGAAACTAACAATTCTACGTCTAAATCCAACAGTGGATTTCACAGTCAGTATGGACAAGGTGGGCCAGAGGGCTTGCTACTATGCTAAACAGTTTTATGATTTCAACATGGACGTCAAAAGCTTTGTACAGTAGTGGTTCCCCTGGGCTCTTCCATCAAGGCCATTCCTCAGGTAGCCCATGGGAAGAGTAGTTTAGATGGATGACTGGGTCAACTGTTGGCCATTTTTCTCACTGGGTACCTCCTCGTGTTTATGCCACCTGCAGACGTTCATGAGGACTTCAAGCAGAGGGCATCTAGCAGACACCACTGTTCTTCAGGACAAAAATAATGGGTTTGAGTCCTACTCCAGGCTGACTCTGGAGGACAGCAGTGACTCAGGGCAGTACTATCAGCAACTCCATGGGAGTATACTGACTCCAGGTGGGTGGAGAATGTCTCCAAGACACAGCTGGGAAAACAGGGAGCTCAACACCTTGCCTGCCTCTCCAGTAACCAGATGGTCAAGTCAATGTCACTTTACTGGCAGTAAGAGCTTGCTGTGCACACTGGCTGCCAGAACTCCTAAAATTTCACTGTTGCACAGTGCTTCTAACCTCAGGGTGGGCAAATGCAAGGCTGCACCAGCCAGTGAGGCAGCTGCCTTCTCGTCTCACCCTCTCCTCGGCGCAGAGGCATCAGAAAGGGTCAGGAACATTCTGCTGAAGGACAATCCGAGTCACACATGGAGTTTCAGGTGGCAGAGGCCCTTTGGTCCACAATGTTGTGCTGATCTTATAATCTACTCTCGGATCAATACAACCCTGCCCTCCCACATGCCTACCCAAGATTTCCTTAGATGTCCTAAATGCATCTGCCTCTATCACCACCCACAGCATTGCATTTCACACACCCACAATTCTCTGTGTAACAAAAACTTACCTCCGATATTCAACCCTATATTTTCCTCCAATCACCATAAAATTATAAGCAACACGGAGAGTTAGAGGAAAAGCTAGAGGAACTCAGCAGGTCAGGCAGCCTCTATGGAAATGAATAAACAGTCGATGTTTTGGGCTGAGAACCTTCTTCAGGACTGAAATGGAAGGAGGAAGAGACAAGAATAAAAAGGTGTGGGGAGGGGAAAGAAGATAGCTAGGAGGTAGGTGAAGCCAAGTGGGTGGGAAAGGTAAAGGGCTGGAGAGGAAGGAACCTGATAGGAGAAGAGGGTGGACTACACAAGAAAGGGAAGGAGGAGGGGATCCAGGGGGAGGGATAGGCAAGGGAGGAGAGATCAAAGGCCAGAGTGGGGAATAGAAGAAAAGGGGAGTGAGAGGGAACAGAGATTTTTTTACAGGAAAGAGAAATCGATATTCATACCATCAAGCTGGAGGCTACCCAGACAGAATATAAGGTGATGCTCCTCCACCAAGGATTTCCTCATCTTGGCACAAGAGAAGGCCATAGACCAACATGCCACTACAGTAACAGAAATCAGAATTAAAATGTTTGGTCATTGGGAAGTTACGCTTTTGAGGGATGCAGCGGAGGTGCTTGACAAAGTGCTTGACCCAATTTATGATGGGTCTCACCAATGTAGAGGAGCACTGGACACAATAGATGACCCCAGCAGATTCGCAGGTGAAGTGCTGCATTACCTGGAAGGACTGTTTGGCCCCTGAATGGAGGTGAGAGAGGAGGTAAATGTGTAGGTGTAGTACTTAGGCTGAATGGAGATTAGTGCAGAGGGATAAATGGACAAGGGAATCATGGAGGGAGTGATCCCTCGGGAAAGCAGGGAGTCAGAGGAGGTAAAGACAAGTTTAGTGGTAGGATCCCTTTGGAGATGGCAACAGTTGTGGGGGATGATGTGTTGGATGAAGGGGCTCATGGGGTGGTAGGTAAAGGCAAGCACTTAAAGTTATGCTCTCTTGTACGAACTATTTCCACCTTCAAGGTGTCACTTCCAGTGTACAAGTGTAATAGAAGCCAACAGGACAATGTGATTACTTGAATGTTTGGCTGTGCACCTTGGGAAAAAGTCTCTCTGGCTGTCCACTCTATCTATGCAGAAATTTGCATCATATAGCAATGAAACAGCCCTTCAGGCCATCATACATGCCACCCATCAACCATCCATTGACACTGATCCCATTTCATTCGCCCCAAACTTCCATCAACTCCTTCCCAGATTCTACCCTTCTCCCACACACTAGCAATTTCCATGACCCACATAGTCACAGGGAGAACATGCAAACTCCACAGAATCAGACAGTGTAGGAGGTCAGGATCAAGCCTGGGTCTCTGGAGCCGAGAGGCAGCGGCTCTACCCACTGCACCACTCTGTGGTCCCCAAAACCCTTCCCCAACCTAAAGTAGGGGGGCACTCACAACGCCCTCCAACCCAGGACCCTCACCTACCTCAGCAGGAAGCTGGTGCAGTCACTTTCATATGGGTCCTCATCTCTCCGCTGCTTGTCAGCCGGACTGATGGTATCATTCCCTGCAGGGAAGGCACATGATTAGACTTGAGGGTGCTACCAAGCGGAGAGTTCAAATACACTGCTTTCGTTCCATGTCCTCCCGTTTCTCTGGTCTCAAGGATAACCAAATCAGCCTTCGCCCTATCCAAATGTTCTTTTCTTTTTCAATATTTTTATTAATTACTTGCATAGACGAATACAAAATACATTATGGTATTATGGAAACAGAAACAAGATTGAATTTCCCCATAACTATGTATTGTAAATTAACCATAATATTGGAAAGGTATACTTTATTCTAATCTAAAGCAAAATCAAAACAAAATTAAAAAAAAGAGAACAAAAACAGAAAAAAAAGCTGTTTGGTTAAAAGAAAAGAAAAAAAAATCTCTGACATATAGCAAACAACAGGAATTCTGCAGATGCTGGAAATTCAAGCAACACACATCAAAGTTGCTGGTGAACGCAGCAGGCCAGGCAGCATCTCTAGGAAGAGGTGCAGTCGACATTTCAGGCCGAGACCCTTTGTCAGGACTAACTGAAGGAAGAGTGAGTAAGGAATTTGAAAGTTGGAGGGGGAGGGGGAGATCCAAAATGATAGGAGAAGACAGGAGGGGGTGGGATAGAGCCAAGAGCTGGACAGGTGATAGGCAAAAGGGGATACGAGAGGATCATGGGACAGGAGGTCCAGGAAGAAAGACAGGGGGGGGGACCCAGAGGATGGGCAAGAGGTATATTCAGAGGGACAGAGGGAGAAAAAGGAGAGTGAGAGAAAGAATGTGTGCATAAAAATAAGTAACAGATGGGGTACGAGGGGGAGGTGGGGCCTTAGCGGAAGTTAGAGAAGTCGATGTTCATGCCATCAGGTTGGAGGCTACCCAGACGGAATATAAGGTGTTGTTCCTCCAACCTGAGTGTGGCTTCATCTTTACAGTAGAGGAGGCCGTGGATAGACATGTCAGAATGGGAATGGGATGTGGAATTAAAATGTGTGGCCACTGGGAGATCCTGCTTTCTCTGGCAGACAGAGCGTAGATGTTCAGCAAAGCGGTCTCCCAGTCTGCGTTGGGTCTCGCCAATATATAAAAGGCCACATCGGGAGCACTGGATGCAGTATATCACCCCAGCCGACTCACAGGTGAAGTGTTGCCTCACCTGGAAGGACTGTTTGGGGCCCTGAATGGTGGTAAGGGAGGAAGTGTAAGGGCATGTGTAGCACTTGTTCCGCTTACACGGATAAGTGCCAGGAGGGAGATCAGTGGGGAGGGATGGGGGGGACGAATGGACAAGGGAGTCATGTAGGGAGCGATCCCTGCGGAAAGCGGGGGGGGGGGGGAGGGAAAGATGTGCTTAGTGGTGGGTGGTGGAAGTTACGGAGAATAATATGTTGGACCCGGAGGCTAGTGGGGTGGTAGGTGAGGACCAGGGGAACCCTATTCCTAGTGGGGTGGCAGGAGGATGAAGTGAGAGCAGATGTACGTGAAATGGGGGAGATGCGTTTAAGAGCAGAGTTGATAGTGGAGGAAGGGAAGCCCCTTTCTTTAAAAAAGGAGGACATCTCCCTCACCCTAGAATGAAAAGCCTCATCCTGAGAGCAGATGCGGCGGAGACGGAGGAATTGCGAGAAGGGGATGGCGTTTTTGCAAGAGACAGGGTGAGAAGAGGAATAGTCCAGATAGCTGTGAGAGTCAGTAGGCTTATAGCAGACATCAGTGGATAAGCTGTCTCCAGAGACAGAGACAGAATAATCTAGAAAGGGGAGGGAGGTGTCGGAAATGGACCAGGTAAACTTGAGAGCAGGGTGAAAATTGGAGGCAAAGTTAATAAAGTCAACGAGCTCTGCATGCGTGCAGGAAGCAGCGCCAATGCAGTCGTCGATGTAGCGAAGAAAAAGTGGGGGACAGATACCAGAATAGGCAGGGAACATAGATTGTTCCACAAAGCCAACAAAAAGGCAGGCATAGCTAGGACCCATACGGGTGCCTATAGCTACACCTTTAGTTTGGAGGAAGTGGGAGGAGCCAAAGGAGAAATTATTAAGAGTAAGGACTAATTCCGCTAGACGGAGCAGAGTGGTGGTAGAGGGGAACTGATTAGGTTTGGAATCCAAAAAGAAGCGTAGAGCTTTGAGACCTTCCTGATGGGGGATGGAAGTACATAGGGACTAGACATCCATGATGAAAATAAAGCGGTGGGGGCCAGGGAACTTAAAATCATCGAAAAGTTTAAGAGCGTGAGAAGTGTCACGAACATAGGTAGGAAGGGATTGAACAAGGGGGGATAAAATCGTGTCGAGGTATCCAGGGCCTCCTCTACTGTAAAGATGAAGCCACACTCAGGTTGGAGGAACAACACCTTATATTCCGTCTGGGTAGCCTCCAACCTGATGGCATGAACATCGACTTCTCTAACTTCCGCTAAGGCCCCACCTCCCCCTCGTACCCCATCTGTTACTTATTTTTATGCACACATTCTTTCTCTCACTCTCCTTTTTCTCCCTCTGTCCCTCTGAATATACCTCTTGCCCATCCTCTGGGCCCCCCCCCCTTGTCTTTCTTCCCGGACCTCCTGTCCCATGATCCTCTCATATCCCCTTTTGCCTATCACCTGTCCAGCTCTTGGCTCTATCCCACCCCCTCCTGTCTTCTCCTATCATTTTGGATCTCCTCCTCCCCCTCCAACTTTCAAATCCCTTACTCACTCTTCCTTCAGTTAGTCCTGACGAAGGGTCTCGACCTGAAATGTCGACTGCACCTCTTCCTACAGATGCTGCCTGGCCTGCTGCGTTCACCAGCAACTTTGATGTGTGTTGCTCTGACATATAGTCCTAAATTCAAACATATAATAGCCATCATCATTGCTGACCAAATCAAAAATTGTGAAAGTAGTTCCATAATGTAAAAAAAATCTTGTCTAGGTATAGAAATAGAACACCTAATCTTCTCCAGATTTAAACATGACATAACATCAATCAACCAATGGGCATGAGAAGGCGGAGCGGCATCTTTCCATTTAAGTTACAAAACGCTTCTGGCTAAAAGAGAAATAAAAGCCAAAATATGCAAATCATTCCGCTTAAGAATAAAATCATTTCCTCCAGCAATACCAAACAAGGCAGTCAGAGGGTTGGGTTTAAAGTTTATTTTAAAAAGCTCCACGAAAGTTTGAAATACTTCTTTCCAAAATTTATCAAGCCGTGGACAGGACCAAAACGTATGAATTAGAGAGGCCTCTTCGACATTACACCTATTACAGTATGGAGAAAAATCTGAGTAAAAACAAGAGAGCTTATCTTTAGTCACGTAGGCTCTATGAACCACTTTAAATTGTAAAAGAGAGTGACGTGCACATGACAAAGAGGTGTGAACAAGTTTAAAAATTTCATTCCAAGTATCCTCATCAATTGAAGTCCGTAGGTCATCTTCCCAGAGGTTTTTAATTTTGTCTAATGGAATGTTTCTCAATGCCAACATATTAACATTATGAAAAGGTTTCAAAGTAAAAATTGTATCATTAAATTGTTATCTGGACATTTAGGAAATGTATAAAGTTGAGAATGCAAGAAGTCTCTAATTTGTAAATATCTAAAAATGTGAGCTTTACGAAGATTAGATGTAATAGATAGTTGATCAAATGGGGAAAGACTATCTCCAACAAACAGATCCTGAAAACATTTAATACCTAGTCTATTCCACTCTTTAAAAACTACATCAGTCAAAGAAGGTTTAAAAAAATAATTAGAAAAAATGGGACTAGAAAGTGAAAAGCCAAATAACCCAAAGAATTTTCTAAATTGTAACTAAATCCTCAAAAAATGTTTAACTATAAAATTATCAGTTAAATTACTTAAGGATAGAGGATTTGAACAACCAAGAAGAGAAATGACAGAAAATTTAGTAACAGAATTAACTTCTGAAGAAACCCAAACCGGGCAGTCTTCACAATTAATGTAGTATATCCAAAACGTAAGGTAGCCAATGTAAAACCTAAAATTGGGTAGGGCTAATCCCCCATTTTTTTTTTTAGCTTTCTGAAGTTGAACTTCGTTTAATCGCGGGGGGGGGGGGTTTATTCTTCCATAAGTAAGAAGATATAATCGAATCTAAAGAGTTGAGAAAGGATTTAGGAATAAAGACAGGTAGGGCTTGAAATAAGTATAAAAATTTAGGCAAAATATTTATTTTAATAGAATTAACACGTCCAATCAGCAATAAAGGGGAGACCAATTTGAAAGTACCTTTTTAACATATTCCAAAAGAGTGACAAAGTTTTCTTTAAAAAGAAATTTATAATTCTTAGTAATTGTTATACCCAAATACATAAATTGATTTCTTACGATTTTAAAAGGAAGGTCAGAGTTAACTAATACCAAATTATCCAAAGGAAAAAGTTCACTCTTATGAAGATTAAGTTTATATCCTGAGAACTGACTAACTTCAGAAAGTAAAGAGAGTATTGAGGGTAAAGAGGACTCCACATTAGAAATGTAGAGCAAAAGGTCATCAGCATAAAGCGACACCTTATGAGCGATACCCCTCCTTAAAGTACCCAAGATGTCAACGGATTCACGAAACATAATGGCTAAAGGCTCTAAAGCCAAATCAAAAAGCAAAGGACTCAAAGGACATCCTTGTCTGGTTCCACATTGGAGATTAAATGGTTTAGAACTCTGAGAGTCAGTAAGAACCTGTGCAGTGGGAGATCAATAAAGTAATTTAATCCATTGAATAAAATTGGACCCAAACTTAAATTTTTCTAATATTTTAAATAAATAATTCCATCTCAGCATCCAAAGAAATCACACATTTCAAAGTTTCTTTAGAGAGAGAATAAATAATATTCAGTAAACGACGAATGTTAAAGTGAAAATAATGATTTTTAATAAATTCAGTCTGGTCATCAAGAGATAATAAAAGGCAGAATATGTTTTCCATCTTATGAGCCAAAAGCTTAGATAACATTTTAGCGTCAACATTAATTAAAGAAATAGATCTGTAGGAAGATCAATCAGTTAGATCTTTATTCTTTTTGAGAATAAGTGAAATAGAGGCATCATAAAAAGATTGTGGCAACCTACCTAATTTAAGAGAGTCAGAAAGAACAGAAAGTAAGTGAGGAATAAGCAAAGGAGCAAAAGCCTTATAGAACTCTCCAAAAATCCGTCAGGACCAGGAGCCTTCCCCAAACTCAGAGAATGGACAACCCGGGCAATTTCCTCAGAAGAAAAAGGTTGATCTAACCATTTTCGACTAACCTCAGAAAGTGAGGGAATATATAAACGATCTAGAAAATTACTCATAGCAAAATTGGCTTAAGGGGAATCTGAACTATACAGTTTAGAGTAAAATTCTCTAAAAGTATCGTTTATTTCTAATTGATCAAAAGTTTTATCATCATTCGCTTTGGAGATTTCCTTAACTTGACGTTTAACTGTTAAAGTTTTAAGTTGATTAGCCAAAAGTTTGCCTGTTTTATCACCATGAACATAAAATTGACTTTTATCTTTTAAAAGTTGAGCTTCAACAGGTAAGTTAAGAGCAGGTCATATTTAGCTTTAACTTCCATATGTCTTTTATACAAAACGGGATCCAGATCAAAAGCATATTTTTGATCTAAATGTTTCAGCTGATCGGCTAAATCAGTTCTCTCCTTATTAGCTTCTTTCTTAATATTTGTTGTATAGGAAATAATTTGGCCTCTAATATAAGCCTTGAAAGCATCCCAATAAGGCTAGAAGTGCCATCCAGCGTATTCTCTTCAAAGAAAAAAGTAATTTGACTTTCTAAAAATTGTAAAAAAAAAAGCCTTATCCGATAGTAAAATTGGATTAAAACTCCAAAATCTGTTTGATCGAGAAACACCCGGAAGACTTAAAGATAAAAAAAAAAACGGGGGCATGATCTGAAACAGCAATTTCTTTATAATCACAGGATGAAACAGAGGGTATCAAATGACTATCGACAAAAAAATAATCAATCCTGGAATAGGTATGATGAACATGAGAAAAAAAGGAATATTCTCTACTAGTTGGGTGAAAAAAAGCCAAACATCAATACTGTCACATTTCATTAAAAAGATTGGATATAGGAGGCAGATCTACTAATACTCAATCGTTTCGAAGATGAACGGTCTAAAACAGGGTCAAGACAACAATTAAAATCCCCTTCCAAGATTAAAGAGTATAAATTTAAGTCTGGTAAAAAGGGGAAAAAAACACTTAAAAAAGCCAGGATTATCTATATTTGGAACATAGAGATTAGCAAAAACCATTAGTTTGTTACCTAGCTTCCCTGAGACTATAACGAACCGCCCATTGGGGTCAGACATTATACCAAAAGCAACTGAATTGTCAATCAAAATCGAAGTATCTCTGGCCTTGGCTTGAAAGGAAGAATGAAAAACTAGACCATTCCAACGTTTAAACCAACGCCCACAATCAGATCTGCGAACATGTGTCTCTTGTAAAAAAAATAATTGTGGCATTCAATTTCTTAATATAGGTAAAAATCTTACAGCGTTTCACAGGGTGGTTTAAACCTTTCACATTTAAACTAAGAAAATTAATATTGCATACCATTTGATTATGTTTAAAACAGAGGTTAAACATATAAACCACTGGAATATACCAAAAATCCAAACCTTGAAATTCAAAATACTTGACCAAGCAATAGATGAGGCAGGGGTAACCAAAGAGCTGATAAAAAAGAAAAAGAAAAAAAACAGCCCACTCCCATCCACACCCCTCCCAAGGGAAAAAAAAATCACCCAAGAGAGGGCAAAAGCAAATCTACTGATAAATCCTCCCCCAACATCCTACTGGCAAAGCTCCAAGAAAAGAAAAAATTAATACAGAATGAATTCCAACCTGGACTAAATAACCTTCAAAAGAACTAAAAAAAAATCAAAACACAATGTTTGCAAAAAATAATTACAAAGAAAACTTACTGAAGTTAAGTCTATTAATTTCCTAAACAGAAAAAAATAAAGAGAAGAAAAAGAATTATTTATGAAAATATATCAAAAAAAGAACTATTCAAAGAGAAAAGTAGTAAACAAATAAACTGCACAATTGCAACACATTCATCAGTCAAACTGAGGGAACAAGGTTATCTGAAGCAGAAATAAACATTTAAACTTCCGGAGTTGATAGACTAAATACTATTCCTAAGAGCTAAAGAGTTCAAACCATCATGTTGAAAAAAAATTAACTCAGCAAAGAAAATACAGTAAGAACAGAAACTAATTATCAGAGTATACGAGAATAGAAGAGAGAATTGTTCAAAAAAAAAAAGACGTACTAAATCATTAGATTGCAAACATCCAACAACAAAGAATCGGTCAAGCTAATGAAGCACAATTTATATGATACAGTAATAAACAATTAGTCTTCTGGACTTGATTTGGCCTGAAGAAAATCATGCACTTCCTCAATCGAACAAAACCACTGGAGATCCATTTTTCAAAATGATCCTGAGGTGAGCGGGGTAGTTTAGTGAAGGTTTATAGCCTTTGGTGTATAACTCCATCATAACCTTTTTATACTTAAAACATTTGTTTAATACCTCAGGTGTATAGTATTCAATCAGTCTTATCTCATCATCTTCAAAGCTAGTCATACCTAACCGACGAAATTGGCAAACTATAGAAACCTTTGTTTGGAAGTCATGAAAAGCAATTATCACAGGTCGAGGTTTTTGTTGGGAGACGGGTCTAAATACTGGAATTCGGTGTGCCCAGTCTATTCTTGGTGGAGTATCCAAATCATCAGAAAACAAATGAGCCAACAGATTTGACAAAAATTCTGCAGGTCGCTCGCCTTCGACCAACTCAGGAAGACCCAAAATTCGTATATTGTTCCTTCTTGATCTATTCTCCAAAGCGACAATCTTTTGTCTTAACGATTCAATGATTCTCGATTGTTTATCTCCAAGCTTTTCCAATTCATCGGTCTTAGAGTCCAGTCTGGTTAAAGCATCTTCATGTCCTTGAATCTGAGTGGTATGTTCCTGTAAAGTTTTTTGCAAAGTCTGCAGCAGAATCTCCAATCATTTAAGCTCTGTGGTAACTTTTAAACATATACCCGAAAGTTGTTCAGACGCTTCACTCTGAGCTTTCCGAATTAACTCCGCAATAACTTCCATAGTCACAGAAGGATCCTCTTCTTTTTTTGAAGTTTTAGTACGAGACATCATAATACTCCAAAAGTAAGTTTTTCAAAGCAGATTGGATTCAGTAATTTAAAAAGAATGGAGCCGTTCGAGAAACGTGTCTACTCCATGCAATACCAGTAGGAGTTGTCCCATCCAAATGTTGAACAGTACAGCACAGGAACAGGCCCTAAGGCAACGATATTCATGCGGACCACAATGCCAATTTATACTAATCTCATTCATCCGCACTTGGTCCATTCCATGCACATTCATTTGCCTGTATAAACCATCCTATATGTTTCCACCACCTCCCTTGGCAGCTGCTCCAGACATCCACCACCCTGTGTAAAAATAAAACTTTCTCCCTCAAAACTTAAACACATCCCCTCTTGTACTTGACACTTCTATCCTGACTGAATCTCTGAATCAAAGCCTCCATATCCTTCCTGTAATCTCATGCATGGTGGGGGCCAAACAGATCCATCCAGCCTCATCTCCCTTGCCACGTATCCAAAACCTTGCAGGTCTTTATTGCTGCTGAATTGGACCATGTCTTGTCCACCTCCAACTACTGGTTAACTATGATGAAGGCTCCCGACTCTACCTCTCAGCAGGCCCAAGACCTCTACCACATGGGTCAAATTTTTATTTCTCCTCTCTTTCCCCATCAAATTTTTCCAACAATCAACAATACCTGCCTTTCCCCCCCATCCTCGCCATTCACCCCAAGCTCCTGTTCAGGAAAGATAGCTTTTTCACAATCACTAGTCTTGGCAATTTTAAAGACTTCATTTAATCTTATTTATTTACAGTACTATGCAGAAGACTTAGGCACATATATAGAGCTAGGGTGCCTAAAACCTATGTCTATAGTCATTTTATGTATTGCACTGTACTGCTGCCGCAAAAAAAAGACATGTGAGTGATGATAAACCTGATTCTGATATGAGTCTCTATTGTGGACTGAGAGTGGATAGGGGACAAGGAGAGGGGAATCGTGGTTGGGAAAGGGGGAAGGAAGAGGGGAGAGAGCGGGAAGCACCAGAGAGATATTCATTAATGATCAATAAACCGATTGTTTGGAATCAAATGATCTTAAC
Organism: Mobula birostris; assembly: GCF_030028105.1. Lineage (NCBI taxonomy): Eukaryota > Metazoa > Chordata > Chondrichthyes > Myliobatiformes > Myliobatidae > Mobula > Mobula birostris. The sequence continues at coordinate 92,233,374 of NC_092374.1, forward strand.
TGGTGTCTCAGGGCTGGGTGTGTCTGCTCCTGCACCACCCCCAGCCCGGCGCTCCTCCTCTGCCACCTGACCCACACCCCTCTTATGGCTCCGCACCCCCCGCCATTCCTAACATCCTTTGCTCCCGCCAGATTTACAAACTCGCTCTCCGCTTCATATTGACAAATACAGTACTGTGCTGAAGTCTTAGACAATCTAGCTATAGTATATATATGTGCCGAAGACTATTGCACAGTACTGTATTTTATTTATTTAAAGACACAGTACAGTAATAAGCCACGCGGCCATGAGAAGAATGTATAAACTCCTTACGGACAGCATTGAGAATTGAACCTGGCCACTGGCGCTGTTATAGCATTATGCTAACCATTACGCTACCTGTTAGCAGCACAAGAACTAGCCTTGGGTTCACTGAGCTGGCCGAGATCAGAATGGATAGCCTATTATGTGTATGTGACACAACATTTACCCCGTATTCACCTTTCCCTATCCCTCCTACTGTTGTGGAGAAGTAGCTGGATACTCACTATGGGTGAGATCCTGAGAGAATTTCAACATGCTGTGAAGGTGGGATCGCACCGATTCCATCTCAGAGATGTGCCTGGATCCAGCCTGAGGCAGAGAGAAACATATGCCGATCAGAGGAATAGAACTGTGTTCAACACTTACAGCAGTGCTGTGGTTATACAAGAAATATACACAGGAATAAGCCATTCAACCCCTCACATTTGCTATGCTATTCCATAGGGTCATGACTGATCTTTCACCTCCCTAAGGATAATGTCCAAAGTGTTCAATACACTCAACAATTGTAAATGGCCAGATTCTGCTCCAACTCCAACAGGGGTTCCAAACCTTTTTTATGCCATGGACCAATACCATTAACTGTGTGGACCCCAGCTTGGGATCTACAAGTCTGTAGGTGACACCACTGCAGTTGGCTGCATCTCAAATAACGATGAATCAGAGTACAGGAATTTCCAAGAGGACCACGATCTTGTCATGGTTTGGAGGCTTGCATGCCTCGATGGACCCGGAAAGCTATGTTGGCTGGAGTCAGGGCTTTATGTTTTTGGTTCTTGGTAGGGTTATTCATGCCAAACAGGTCAAAGGGTTGAGGCCAGACAAGGAATGGTCCACCAGTCCTCTGGGTTTGGGGGTTCAGCTCAGGACTACTCTGACTGGTAAAACATAATTGTTATGGAAACAGCAATGAAGAATCCTTCTACATCTGAGTGTGATGGTATTCCCAAGTCTCCACCCAGGACTTGCATGACTGATGGCAGTGAAAACGAATGGAAGCTCCTGGCATAATGAAAAAGGCTCTGAACACTGCCAGGGTGGAGGACCTTCATTGTTTACCTTTCTGATTATTTGCCGAATCTACACTAAAACTGAGTGTTTTATGTACAAAGACACTCAAGTCTCTCTGTACACCAACACTTTTCAAACTTTCAATTAAAAACAAAATAGAGTACCATGTTCAGCTCTGGTCACCTAATTATAGAAAGGATTTGGAAGCTATAGAAAGGGTGCAGAGATTTACCAGAATACTGTCTGGATTAGTCGTCATCGTTAGGTCGCATCTGGAATTTCCAGTTGGTGGACAATTTCCCTCCACCCCGCTCTGACATGTTGGGAAATCATGTTGGTGGCAGGTTACAGCTGTGGTTTGCCTTTGCCTTCTGCCAGCTGAGATCACCACCTCCTGCAGTGGATGACCAGGACATCTAAATGTCTGGATTAGAGAGCATGTTTTATGAAAATAGGTTGAGCAAACTAGAGCTTTTCTCCTTGGAGCAAAGAAGAATGAGAGATGACTTGATAGATATGTGTAAAATTACGAGACTCATAGATAAAGTAGACAAGACAGCTTTTTCCACCAGGGCAGCAATTGCCAATACCTATTTAAGGTAAGTGGAGCAAAGTTTAGGGGATGATGTCAGAGGAAAATATTTTTTAAAACACAGAGTGATGGGTGCCTGGAATATATTGCCATGAACAGTTGTAGAGGCTGATATAATAGAGACATTTAAGACACTCTTATACAGGCACATGGATGTAAGAAAAATGGAGGGTTATGGGCTGTGTAAGAGGGAAGGTTAGATTGATCATGGAGTAGGTTTATATAGGTCGGAACAACACCATGGGCCGAAGAACCTGTATTGGTCTACATTCTAAAGGTAGATGAGCTCACATTTTCTGCATATTATATTTTACTTTATTTCACTTTACCGGTCCATATCCCTCTGAAGTCTGTATCCCCTCACACACCAAAACCCAGCTAAGTATCTTCAGCAAACTCTGATCCCCTCACTTGAATCAGTTGTGAACGGCTGGAACCCCCGTAACAACAACCCACGACCCACTGCCTCTCAGCCCTCAGAAAAAAGTTATATAGCATGAAAACAAGCCCTTTGACCCAATTAATTTCCAAGCTAGTCCTGTTTGCCTGCGTTAATCATATTTACCTTGGAATTTTTCCTACCCGTGTACTGTCTAAACATCATTCAAATGTAATAAAACCATAGGTATAGGGGCAGAATTAGGCCATTTGGCCCATCAACTCTGTTCCACCATTTCATCATGGCTGATCCATTTCCCTCTCAGCCCCAGTCTCCTGCTTTCTCCCTGTATCCCTTCATGTCCTGACTGATGAAGAATCTATCAACCTCCACCTTAAATATACCCAATGACTTGACCTCCACAGCCACCTGGGGCAATGAATTCCACAGATTCACCACTCTCTGGCTGAAGAAATTCCTCCTCATCTCCATTCTAAATGGATGCCCTTCTATTGCAAGGGTTCCCAACCTGGGATCCACCGACCCCTCAGTTAATAGTAGGGGTCCATAGCATTTAAAAAAAAGGTTGGGAACTCCTGCTCTATTCTGAGACTGTGCCCTCTGGTCCTAGACTTCTCCACTGAGGGAACATCCACTTTATCGAGACCTTTCAACATTCAATGGGTTTCAACGAGATTACTGAAATCCAGTTCAATTGTCATTGTAACCACTTCCAAAATTTCCTCTGGCAGCTTATTCCAGGTACTCAACAGTGTCTGTGTGAAACACTGTTCTCCGTCTATTAACCAATCCTCAACCCACACGAGTAGATTCCCCCCTGATTGTGCTTAATAATGTTTTGAGCAGTATCTTATCAGGTGTTCACTGAAAGTACAAATACACCATGTCAATCACTTCACCCTCATCTATTCTACAAGTTACAACCTTAAAAATTTACCAATTTTTCAAATATGTTATTCATTTGAATTTTTCCAGTCCGATTATTATTTTCAGTGGTCTTTTACCATTTCCCTTAGAACAGACTCCAGCACTTACAATGTGAATCTAATTGATCTAGAACTGCCCACTTTCTTCTCTCCCTCCATTTGTGAACAGCAGGGGTTACAAATGAAGCTTCCGGTCTGTCAGAACTATTCCAGAATACATGGAATCAAGGCAATTTCTGTAACTATAGACTGGACTAGATATCAGAATACGTTCAAACCAACCAAGGTAAATCCTAAATTTAAATAAACATAACCTTTGTTGGAAATAGAAACTGGCATCAGTAAAAAGTGAACATAAAACTGATAGATTGTAGTTAAATATCCAGCAATTTCAACGATTTTCTTTGAAAAGGGAATCTTGCTATCTTGATTAGACAGGGTGTCAACGGTTACGGTGAGAAGTAGGAAAACGAGGTTGAGTGGGATAATAAATCAGTAACGATGGAATAGCAGCAGAGCAGACTCAATGAGTCAAATGGCCTAATTCTGCTCCTATACCTTGTGGTCTTATCTTGGTCTGGTCTGGGTACATACCGTAAATGAACCAGCATGATCTCTGAACTATCTTTTACCTCCAGTCACAGGATCTTTGCAGAGGAAGGCCATTCAGCTGAATACATGCCAACTCTAAAGAGCAACCACACTGATGCCTGTGTACTTGCTAGTCATTCTGAAGTGCCTGGCCTCGTTCACGCTGAAGGCACTGATGTTACTATTTCCACTGCACCTACAGGCAGTGAGTTCCAGAACAAAAAAAAACAAACTGCTGGAGGAACTCAGCAGGTTGGGAAGCGCCTGTGGAGGGAAATGGACATTCGACTTTTCAGGTCGAGACCCTTCATCTGGACTGGAGTTACTGCATAAAACAAACACTTCTCATCATGTCAGCCCCAAGTCTTTCCCCCGTCACTACCCTCAACTGTACATGGACATACAGAACTGCAAAAGTCTTGGGAACATATAGAGGGCTTCCTAAGACTTTTACACAGTAAGACCATAAGACACAGGAGCAGAATTAGGCCATTCAGCCCATCAAGTCTGCTCTGCCATTCCATCATGGCTGATCCTCAATCCCACTCAACCCCATATAACAGCTTCACGCCATAACCTTTGTTGCCCTGACCAATCAGAACACTATTAATTTTCACTTTAAATATACCCACGGTATTGTCCTCCACAGCTGTCTGTGGCAGAGCATTCCACAGATTCACCACCCTCTGGCTAAAAAAATTCCTCCTTACCTCTGTTCTAAAGTGTTGCCCCTCAATTTTGAGGCTGTGCCCTCTATTTCTGGACAACCCCACCATAGGAAACATCCTCTCCACATCCACCTTCTCTAGTCCATTCAACATTCGGTAGTTATCAATAAGATTCACCCCCCCACCCCCCACACATTCTTCTAAATTCCATTGAGTACAGGCCAAAGCATACACACCTTGATAATAAATTTACTTTGAGGGAAGAGAAGTGAGGACAGTTACTATTACAAGGAAGAAGGTGCTCAAAAAGCTGAAGGACCTAAGGGTACACAAGTCATCCGGACCAGATGAACCGCACCTTAGGATTCTGAAAGAGGTAGCGATAGAGATTGTGGAGGCATTAGTAATGATCTTTCAAAAATCATTGGGCTTTGGCATGGTGCCAGAGGACTGGAAATTGCAAATCTCATTCCACTCTTTAAGAAAAGAGGAAGGCAATTTTCTTTACCTGAGACAAAAGAATTATGAAGTAGGAGGTAAATCAGCTAGATTATTAGCATATAAATTATGAAAACAACAAGCAGACAATACAATTCATAAAATAAAGAATCCAAAGACAAAGCTTGTGGAGAGTACAATAGGGAAAATTCAAGAGAGTTTTGAAACATATTATCGAGAGCTGTACTCCCAACCCCGGGCCCCCAATGAGCCCTATATAGACAGTGTATTGAATTTTTTAGATCTACCTAAACTTACAGATTTACAAAATGAAAGTTTATTAGAACCAGTAACCGTCAAAGAACTGAACGTGGCCATCTCTAGGTTAAAGGCTGGAAAGTCCCCGGGTTCTGATGGGTTTACCTCAGAGTGGTACAAGTCCCTGAAGACACAGTTAGCCCCATTACTACTTAACACCTTTAATTGGATCTTGCAGAGAGGAGAAACTCCACCTTCCTGGAGAGAAGTGATTATTTCAGTTATTCCTAAAGAGGGTAAAGATAAACTAGAATGTGGCAATTATCGGCCAATTAGTGTTCTTAATTTAGATTACAAACTATTTACATCTATATTAGCGCACAGATTGGAAAAGCTTTTACCTGGCCTAATCCACTTAGACCAGACTGGATTTATTCAACAAAGACAAACACAGGACAACATAAGGAGAATTCTGCACATATTAGAACAGGTTAATAAGAACGAGACAGAGACAATGGTAGTAGGATTGGACGCTGAGAAAGCTTTTGATTCGGTTAGTTGGGCATTCCTATACAGAGTGTTGGAAAGATTCGGCTTTCAAGAAAAGTTTATTAAAGTAATTCAGACTCTATTTGACAGCCCTACAGCCCGAATTAAGATAAATGGGGACCTCTCTGACTCCTTCATCTTAGAGAGAGGCACTAGACAGGGATGCCCAATTTCTCCTCTCCTTTTTGCACTATATATTGAACTGCTTGCCCAACTAATAAGACAGAGCGAAATCGTAAAAGGTATCAAGGCGGCAGGGATTGAACAGAAAGTGGCGTTATTCGCAGATGATGTTTTGGTCTATCTGAGTGAACCAGAAAAATCATTTATAGGATTGTTTACACTGTTGGATGACTTTGGGAAAATATCAGGTTATAAAATAAATGTAAAGAAAACGCAGGTTATGTCCCTAAATTATACACCATCCAAAAAATTGCAGGATACACATGATCTTAAGTGGGAAGCTAAATCATTAAAATATTTAGGAATAACCCTGCCGAAGGATCTTTCAACACTGTCACAGGTAAATTATGGGCCATTAATCTCAGAGATAAAAGCAGATATGCATAGATGGAATCTTATCCCCTTTTTAAGTTTAAATTCAAGGATAAATACTATAAAAATGAATATTCTTCCTCGGTTATTGTATCTTTTCCGTACTTTACCAGTGGAGGTGGATGATAATCAATTCAGGGAATGGGACAAATGGATTTCCCGCTTTATTTGGCAAGGAAAGAAACCTAGAATTCGATATAACACCTTACAGTTAGGGAAGGAAGGAGGAGGTATGGTTCTTCCTTGCCTGAGAAATTATTTTTATGCCTCACAGATAACCCCTCTGTTATATTGGTGTAATAGGGAATATAAGGCTAGATGGAAGGAAATAGAATTTGGATTAGTTGACAGTTTTCCTCTTCAGGCCTCAATAGCTGACAAAGGATTGATGGCCCAGTTGGAAAAATTTAAAAACGCTTGGATAAATCTTACATTAAAAGTATGGCAGAAGGTGGTTAATTCATGTGGAATTAATAACATGTTAAAACTCTTTAGATGGTGTGCATATGATACCGAATTCCTTCCCAACAGAGGAGATAAAAGATTTGAGCTATGGATAAAGAAAGGTCTTACAACCTGCCTCTCATTTATAGATAAAAGAGTATTACAAAGTTTCTAAATCCTGCAGGACAAACATGGCTTAGAACATAATGACTTTTTTAGGTACCTTCAAGTACAAAACTATGTTAACCAGAGTTGTAGATATACAGACCTATCAACAGTAGAATTAGAATTTTTCAAGATTCTGAATTCGGCTTGCAGTTCAATACCTAGTAAATCAGTTTCTCGATTATATAATGCACTCTCCCATGCTAAAAATGTAAATACACTGTATATTAAAGAGAAGTGGGAGAAAGAAGCGGGGTTGGTACTTTCAGAGGAGGCTTGGGAGAAAATCTGCAGCTTTCAATGGTCCTCGACTAATTCTTTGACTTGGAGAGAACATTGTTGGAAAAACATTATAAGATACTTCAAGACCCCATATCAGGAAAAATATAAAGATACAAATGTGATGTGTTGGAGAAGGTGCGGCTCCAAGGAGGCAAATCATTTTCATATTTTTTGGGATTGCCCTAAGTTAAGTCTATTTTGGGAAGGTATTCATAGAACATTAGTTAAGGTACTTAGGTCCCAGATACCTCTGAACTTTGAGATGCTCTGTTTGGGGCATGTATTGTTTCTTGAACAGAAGGAAGATATAAAGTTGCTGCAGGCCCTCTTAGCGGCAAGTAAGAAATCAATCACTAGAAAATGGCTAAATCTAATACCACCTACATTAGAAGATTGGTACGAAATTATCTTGGAAATATTTAAAATGGAAAAGTTGACTTACTCCCTGAGAACTCAAAAAGAAAAATTTTATCAAATCTGGAATAAATGGATTGAATATATAACCCCAATGCGAGCAGACTTTAGATGACTCTCCTAATGATTTATACTGCTCTTCTCATCAACACAGTAATATTGCTAACGTAAGCACCTCTAGTCTAAATGTTTGTTTTTTTTGTTTTCTTTTGGAAAATAGAGAATTAACACAAGTAAAGGGAAAGATTTGGGAAAGGGATAAAAAAATGAAAAAATTAAGTAAATAAGTACATAGGGATTGGATAATTATGTCTGCGGGCAGGAGCAAGCATGAACAAATTAGGATATAAACACCTACAATGGTTGATACATAGGCTTATATACAACATTTTGGACCAGTGGAAATGGTCCAGAAGGGTTATATGGAAACTATTATTACCATTTTTCTTAACAACTAATTCCATTACTTAGCCTAATAGGTTAGATTTACCACTGTACATAATTATCTATTTAAATGTTTATTTTCCTTTTATATCATCTCAATGTGTACTTAAGAATGTATAAAATAATTGTAGTTTTATACATATAAAAAAATGGAAAAGGTTATATGTGTGAAAAAAGTACATGATATTTGTGAATTCCTTATCCAAATAAAAATAAAATTTAAAAAAAAAAGAAAAGAGGAAGGCAGCAGAAAGGAAATTATAGACCAGTTAGCCTGACCTCAGTGGTTCGGAAGATGTTGGAGTCAATTGTTAAGGATGAGGTTACGGAGTACTTGGTAACACAGGACAAGATAGGACAAAGTCTGCATGGTTCCCTTAAGGGAAAATCTTGCCTGATGAATCTGTTGGAATTCTTTGAGGAGATTACATGTAAAAGATATAAAGGGGTTGCAGTGGCTGGTGCATATTTGGACTTTCAGAAGGTCTTTAACAAAGTGCCACACAGAAGGCTGCTTACCAAGTTAAGAGCCCATGGTATTACAAGAAAGTTACTGGCAAGGTTAGAGTATTGGCTGATTGGTAGGAGGCAGCGAGTGGGAATAAAAGGATCCTTTTCTGGTTGGCTGCCAGTGACTAGTGGTGTTCCACAGGGGTTGGTGTTGGGACCCCTTCTTTTTATGCTGTATATCAATGATTTAGATGAACTTGTGTTGCCAAGTTTGCAGATGCTACGAAGATTGGTGAGTAGTGTTGAGGAAACAGGTAGGCTGCAGAAGGACTTAGATAGATTTGGAGAATGGGCAAGAGAATGGCAAATGAAATATAATGTTGGAAGATTCATGGCCATGCACTTTGATAGTAGAAACAAATGTGCAGACTATTTTCTAAGTGGGGAGAAAATCCAAAAATCTGAGATGCAAGGGGACTTGGTGGTCCTTCTGCAGAAAACCCTAAAGGTTAACTTGCAGGTACAGTCAGAGGTGAGGAAGGCAAATGCAATGTTAGCATTCATTTCAAGAGGTCTCGAATGCAAGTGCAGGAATGAAATGCTGAGACTTTATAAGGCACTGGTGAGATCTCGCCTCGAGTTTTATGAACAGTTTTGGGCTCTTCATCTAAGAAAAGATGTGCTGGCATTGGAGAGGGTTCAGAGAAGGTTCACAAGGATGATTCTGGGAATGAAAGGGTTATCATATGAGGAATGTTTGATAGTTCTGGGTCTGTACTCACTGGAATTTAGAAGGATGAGGGAGGATCTCATTGAATCGCTTTGAATGTTTAGACAGCGCAGGCGTGGAAAGGATGTTTCCCATGGTGGGGGAGTGTAGGACCAGAGGGCACAGCCTCAGGCTACAGGGGCGTCCATTTAAATCAGAGATGCGGGGAAATTTCTTTAGCCAGAGCATGGTGAATTTGTAGAATTTATTACCACAGGCAGCTGTGGAGGCAAGGTCATTGGGTATATTTAATTCAAAGCTTGATAGGTTCTTGATTGGACACAGCATCAAATGTTATGGGGAGAAGGCCAGGGAGTGGGGCTGAGGAGGGGAAAAAAGGATCAGCCATGATTGAATTGTAGAGCAGACTCAATAGGCCAAATGGCCTAATTCTGCTCTTCTGTCTTCTGGTCTTATTCCCTTGGCTTGCTGGAACTGCCCCCGGATTCCTTAGTAGATGGCTGAGTTACAATAGTACAGTATGCACTCAGAGCAGTGGGACTCAACCAGTCCTGTGAAGGGTACTGGTCTCCCCATCACTGAGGACATCCACAAGAGGCAGCGTCCACCACCCAGGCCGTGCTCTCTATGCTGATCAGGCAGGAGGTACAGCAGCCCAAAAACCCACAGCTCAAGATTCAACAGCAGCTTCATGTCCACTGCCATCGGGTTGTTCAACCAACCTGATGCACTTTCCTTTTCCTCTCAACTTGCAATGGATTTATGTTTATTTTGTTGGCCTTCCTCTGCAAAGATTCAGTGACTGGAGGTAAAAGATAGTTCAGAGATCATGCTGGTTCATTTACAGTATGTACTCAGACCAGACCAAGACCATAAGGTATAGGAGCAGAATTAGGCCATTTGATCCATTGAGTCTGCTCTGCTTTTCCATTGTTGCTAATAACTTTGCGCATGCGTATGTGTAATTTATGTGAAATTAAGTTATATTTTTATTTAGAGATACAGCAAGGCAACAGGCATTTCTGATCCAACAAGCCAAATTACACCCATGTGATCAATTAACCTACTGACTGGTATGTCTTTGGAATGTGGGAGGACACTGAAGCGCCCAGTGGAAACCACAAACCCTTACAGATAGTGGCTGAATGGAACCTGGGATGCTGGTGCTGTAATAGCTTTACGCTAACCACAATGCCGCCCCTTCCAGCAAGTTTATGTTAACTTTTGTGGGTCATGTACTGTGGTGTTGGGTGGCAGGGTGGAGAGACGCTTATACCAAAGGAGGTGCAAAGCGTTCCTTCCCTCTGCTAGCTTCAGGTCACCCTTGGCAAGGTGTAATACTTGGGTCACATGAAGCCATGGGAGCAGCCACTGCAGATCACAAGTCCTGGTTATGTGACCACTGACGCCAGGCAGACAATCTCTGAAGAGTATTGATAATGGCTGGGGTTACCCGTCTTGAAGAAGGCAATGGCAAACCACTTCTGTAGATAAAACTTGCCAAGAACAATCATGGTCAGGGAAAGACCATGGTTGTCTATGTCATACAACACGGCACAAAACAAATGAACGTACTGTGCTGCTGCAGCAAGAAGCTAATTTTCATGCGATAAGATCATAATATCTAGGAGCAGAATTTGGCCATTTGCCCATCAAGTCTGCTCCATCATTTCAACATGGCTGATTTATTATCCCTGTCAATCCCATATATGGGTATACATACCTGCCTGTGTAAATGAACAAGAACAGACACACAGAGCAGTATAAAGCAGCAATCATCTCTTGCATTCACTGCTAAGAGGGGTTCAGGCTTACCTTTGGTCCACTGCTGGTCTCCGCCCTCTTGGACAGTCTCTGGGTCATCTCCACAGCCAGCTCCTCCAGGTCAGGCAGCACCAAGTGACCAGCAGAGCCCATGTCCCTGGTGAGGTGAGTCGGCTTTGGGTGTTGGTTGACAACGAGCTCAGTGGCTGGCGACGTGGTGCCCATGGCGCCATCCTGCAGCCCGATGAAGGGCCGAGGCCCAGGAATCCTGGCACAGGGTCTGTCGGTGCAGACAGATGCACCACTATGCTCTGCCATCTCTCTTTGTGCTGAAGCTGAGGTTTGTCTCGTCGACACAGCCATGGTGGAGTTGGGGCAAGTGGCATCCTTTGTCAAGCTTCCACTGATGGAATGCTTGCCCGAGGGCTCCCATCGGGAGCCCGAGGGGCCCTCTCCCTCTCCAAGAGCAGACCAGAGTTCCAGCTGACGGTTTGTCTGCAGCGAAGTGTAGAGTCTGGTGGTGACCTCCGAGGAGGAGGAGAGCACGGTGCTCGGGCTAGCAGGCAGTGAACGAGCTGAGGCGATGGTGACGGAGTTGATGACGGAAGGCGCGGCTCGGCTGGGGCTGGCTGGGGCAGAGCTTGGTGCAGAGGGGGACAGGGGCTCCACGTCGCTCAGCAGATCCTCAGCTCGGATGGGGCAGTCCATCGCTTCGTGCCGTCTGCTCAAAACCGGGCGAGATCCTCTCCACAACACAGACTGATCTCTGTCTCACTCCTGTCAATGGAACCACAGGAAAGATAGAAAGCTGCTGTCTGCTTTTAACATTCATGGGATCAGAGTGACACTGGAAAATCCCTCCCCACCTCATCCAATCCTCCCCTCCAAGAAGTACTGAGCTGTGTGAGTCTCTGACACACACTCTTCAGTCCAAAAGGACTATCTCTCTGCTGTCTTCAAATTAACCAAGGGAAGGAGAGGAAGGTAAGGGGTCAGGGTGGTGGGAAGGGACAAGGAATGGGAGGCTCATCTGCTGAGGGTTCTTAAGGTGTGTAGGGGGAGTGGCAGGATAGAAAGAAGTGAGAGGAGCTGGAGTGAGGTGAGGGGGAAGGATAGAGTCATGGGGGAGAGAAGGAGTGGGGGAGGCAGAGTTATGCAAGTCTCTTCCCCTTCCTTCTGACACTAACCCAATTCATCTAATTCCACTCCCTCCAAATCTTCCCCCTTTACCTACACACCTGTATTGTCACCCCTCCCACCTCCCGTAACCCTTCCCGCTTACCATAATCTCGCATTCCCTATCAAATACACAGCTGTCTCCCTGACATAGCCTCCTTATCCTCAAGCACTGTCCTCTCCCTCCACAATGCCACCAGTGAGCCTCCCATTCCTTCTCCCTCCCCACCACCCTGATTCCTTACCTCCCTATCATTTCTCTTATCCCCTCCTCCCTCCCCTTACCTCCACTCCCATTTCTACTTCCCCTTCCTCACAACTCTTCCAATGAGAGACCCATTCCCTCTCCCAACCCCCTCACCTCTCTCCTCCCCAAGTCTCCACTTCCACCCCCATCTCCCACTCTTGGTCCCCTCCCCCGACACCTCCCGTTCCTGGACTCTTCCCCCCCCACCACCACCACCACCCCCGACACCTCCCGTTCCTGGACCCTTTCCCTCCCGTGATTCCTGAACCCCTTTCCCCCTGACATCTCTCCCGAACCGTTACCTACCTCCCCCCTTACCTTCTCACCCTCCCTCCTCTACTGACATCTCCTGCTCCCACCAAACTTCAATGCCCCCATCACCACACACATCTCCCTCCCTCGGCCTTCCTCATATTCTCCTCCCGTCCTTCACCCTCTCTCCCTTCTCTTCCATCCTTTCCTCCCACTCCTGAAGCCCACACACATCCCCCTCTCTCCCTTCCATCCTTACCTCCTGCTCCTGAACCCCACACACCTCCCTCTCATCCTTACCTCTCTCTCCCTCTTTCCCTCTTCTTCGTTCCCCCGCTCCCTCTCCCTCTCCCTCTCCATAGCAACCGCCTCTGCCGTCTCCTGCGACCGCAGCCCATGCAGGACCCTAACCGTCAACCCCGCGGCTGTCCGCTGCACTGCCTGCGGCCGCTCCCACCGAACCGAGGCTGTTCATCTCTCGCTGCGCTCCCAGTCCACACCTTTCCCCTGCTTGCCGCAAATGAAGCACCACCCAGGACACACTGCAGGGGGTTCCGGGGTGGCGGTGCGACATGGTGGGTGCAGGAAGGTCCCCGGAACGGGCTGGCCAGCGCGGCGCCGGAGTCCGGAACGACAGCGGGGCTACTGAGGTAAGGAGGGAGGGTTGAGAGGGTATCTGGGGGGGGAGGGGAGAGAGGGTATCGGGGGGAGGGTTGAGAGGGTATCGGGGGGAGGGGAGAGAGAGTATCGGGGGGGAGGGGAGAGAGGGTATCGGGGGGAGGGGAGAGAGGGTATCGGGGGGAGGGGAGAGAGGGTATCGGGGGGGAGGGGAGAGAGAGTATCGGGGGAAGGGTTGAGAGGGTATCGGGGGGAGGGTTGAGAGGGTATCGGGGGGGAGGGAGGGTTGAGAGGGTATCGGGGGGAGGGTTGAGAGGGTATCGGGGGGGAGGGAGGGTTGAGAGGGTATCGGGGGGAGGGGAGAGAGGGTATCGGGGGGGAGGGGAGAGAGGGTATCGGGGGGAGGGGAGAGAGGGTATCGGGGGGAGGGGAGAGAGGGTATCGGGGGGGAGGGGAGAGAGAGTATCGGGGGAAGGGTTGAGAGGGTATCGGGGGGAGGGTTGAGAGGGTATCGGGGGGGAGGGAGGGTTGAGAGGGTATCGGGGGGGAGGGGAGAGAGGGTATCGGGGGGGGGAGGGGAGAGAGGGTATCGGGGGGAGGGGAGAGAGGGTATCGGGGGGAGGGTTGAGAGGGTATCGGGGGGGAGGGGAGAGAGGGTATCGGGGGGAGGGTTGAGAGGGTATCGGGGGGGAGGGGAGAGAGGGTATCGGGGGGGAGGGGAGAGAGGGTATCGGGGGGGAGGGGAGAGAGGGTAGGTGTTATCTGCCCCCGTCCCAGGAACGTTCCTAACCGCTGCTGTCACCGTGGTTGCTGCCCCACCCCTCCCCGACACAGCAAGATCCCACCAGGTGATCATCCAGGGGATGAGGAGTGAGTGGTAGAGGGGGTTAGCGGTAGGGAGGGGGAGAGTTGTGAGGTGGTAAGGAGAGGATGAGGGAAGCTGGGGCTGGAGGGGAGAGAGTGTTAACAGGTGACGGTGTGGGGTGGGAGGCGGGGAAAGCATAAAAACAGACTGGTAATTTCTTGTTAATGCGAGATTATACAAAAAAAAACACAACTAGGCAAAAAATAAAGTCCCATTTCGGTTTAAGGTAGTCATAGCGTTGCGATCAGAGTTGTGTTAGCCGGCTCGAGAACGGAATGGTTATACGGAACGCAAGATTCTGCAGATACTGGAAACTCAGAGCAACACAGATGAAATGCTGGAGGATCTTAGCAAGTCGGGCAGTATCTAATAAACAATCGACGTTTCGAGCCGGACCCTTCATCGGAACTGGAAGGGAAGGGGTAGAGGCTTTTATTGTCACGTGATTAGTGTGTTATCCAGACAGACCATAGCCTACACAAGTACGTTGAGGTAACGAAAATGGGAAAAGAAGAATACTCAGAGAGGAATAACGGGGGGCGGGGGTGTACAGTATGAGGGGCTGATGAGGAAGGAGTGGGCAGAGGGAGGGGATTAAGCTGGGAAGGGGCAGAGGATGAGGAGTGAATTGGGAGGTGCAGATGGGAAAGAGAGTGGAGGGGGGAAGGGAGTAATAGTTTGAGGGGTAGAGGTAGAAGGTGAACAGTGGAAATAGTGGGTGAAAGGAGCCAATGAGGGGATAGTTGAAGCAGCGGAGACAGTCCTGGGACATTGTCAGATTATTCCATCATTCCCCTTCCGCAATATTTGTTGTTATCAGTGATGTTTTCCTAGGGCTGGCGATCCCCCTTGCATAAAACACTGGCATTGCATCAGTATTCACGATGTATGAATGCATCTGACCCTAGGGGCACAGAGTGGGAGGGTGCCCGTGCATTTAAAGATACCACGGTGGAAGTCTGGAACCAGAGGAAGGTAAAGGTCTCAGGGTCGGAGGTAATCGAGGACACGATCAGGTGTATATTTACTGTTTTTTGGGGCTAGCTATGCTATTACTGTTGTAAAGATGTGTGTGAGCTGCCCTTACATTTATTTATCATGAAACAAACAGTACCTCCTGCCTGATGGTGGTGGTGAGAAGAGAGCGTGGCCTGGATGTTGAGAGTCTTCGATGATGGATACTGTTTTCTTGTTGCAGTGTTCCATATAAGTATTATCAATGAAGATCTAAAAAGGAAGTGAAAGTTGCCTTTTTTTAATTAAACCAAGTGTGTGTGTGTCTGTCTCTCTCTCTCTCTCTCTCTCTCTCTCTGTTTTATCTCTCACCAGATGACAGTTCACAATCTGTACATCTTTGATCGGAATGGAGTCTGCCTGCACTACAGTGAATGGAATCGGAAGAAACACGCCGGCATCTCAAGGGAACAAGTGAGTGATATTAATGTGCCTGTTGGTTTACTCCCCTCCAAAAATCCTGATCCTATTCTATTTCCTTCATAAAGAGATTTGCTTTATCTATCTGTCGCACGTGCATCAAAACTACAAGGAAACACTTAGTCTTGTGTCAGTGATAAGCTCCGTCCGAGGATTTGCTGGGTCGGCCTGCAAGTGGTGCCACGTTCCAGGGCCAACATGGCAGCCCACAACATACTGTACATCTTTGGGATGTGGGAGGAAACCGGATTCACACAGTGTTGGAGATCAACTAAATTTTAGGATACAAATGGAACAAACTTGTGGGATAAAGGAAGGGGACGTGGAGGGAACCCACACCAGTCCTTATCGAGGGGTAGCTGGGAAAGGGTGAGCAGCTTCAAGTTCCTGGGTATCAACGTCTCTAATGATCTATCCCTGGCCGAACATAGTGATACAATTACAAAGAAGGCATGATAGTAGCTATATTTTATTAAAGTTCAAAGTAAATTTATTATTACGGTACATGTATGTTACCATATACAACTCTGAGATTCATTTTCTTATGGACGTACTAAATAAACCTACAGAATAATAACTATAGCAGAATCAATGAAAGACCTCCCAACTAGGCGTTCAACCAGAGTGCAGAAGACAAACTGTGTAATTACAAAAAGAAGAAACAATAATAATGAATCAGTAAGCAGTAAATATCAAGAACATGAGAAGTCCTTGACGAAGGATGTGGGAACCAGCGTGGCAGTATAGATAGTGGAGAGGTTGTGGAGACGAATGTTGTTCAGACCTCAAAGTCAGGAATAAAAAGATTCAGCATGGAGCAACTATTGTCCTGAGCTGCGTACACTTCAATGCAAGAAGTATAGTAGGAAAGACAGATGAGCTGAGGGCATGGATCAAGACGTGGAATTATGAAATGGTAGTCATTAGTGTGATTTGGTCACAGGAGGGTCAGGGCTGACAGCTCAGTGTCCTGGGGTTCCATTGTTTTAACCGTGACAGAACTGGAGGGGTTAAAGAAGGAGGGGTAGTGTTACTCTGCTCAGTCAGACCAACTGAAGATCTTGTCTAGTGATGAGTTATTGGTGGAACTGAGTAATAGGAAAGGTACGACTAATGAAGCTATATTCCAGACCACGGAGGGATTTAGAGGAACAAATTTGTAGAGAGATCACAGACTCGTACAGGTTTTTAGAGAAGGTGATTTTAACTTTCCACATATTGACAGGGACTCCCATATTGTAAAAGGACTAGATGAGATAGAGTTTGTCAAATGTATTCAGGAAAGTTTTCTTAATCAGTACATGGAGGTCCCAATGATAGAATATGTGAAACTTGATCTGCTATTGGGGAATGAGACAAGGCAGGTGAGAGAAGTTGGTGTAGGAGAACACTTTGCATCTAGAGATAACAATGCCATTAGTTTCAATGTAAATATGCAAAAAGATAGGTCTAGTTGACGAGTTCTAAATTGGAGGAAGGCCAATTTTGATGATATCAGAAATGATCTGGCGAGTGTGGATTGGGGCAGGCTGTTTTCCGGCAGAGATGTACTTGGTAAGTGGGAGGTGTTTAAAAGTGACATTTTAAGAGTACAAAGCTTGTATGTGCCTGTCACAAAAAGGTAAAGATAGCAGGTATAGGGAACCTTGGTTTTCAAGAGGTTTTGAGACCCCGGTTAAGATAAAAAAAGGGAGGTGCATAGCAGGTATAGGCAGGTAGGAACAAATGAGGTGCTTGTGGAGCGTAAGAAATGCAAGGGAACACAAGAAAGGAATCAAGAGGGCTAAAAGAAGGCATGAGGTTGCCTTAGTAGACAAAGTGATGGAGAATCCTAAGGAATTCTACAGAAATGTTAAGAGCAAAAGGGTTGCAAGGGCCCTCTGAAAGATCAGTATGATAATCCATGTGTGGAGCCAAAAGTAATGGGGAGATCTTAAATGCATTTTTTAAACCTGTATTTAATCAGGAGATGGACACAAAGTCTGTAGAAGTAAAGCAGAATAGTAACAAATTCATAGGCTATACAGATTATAGAGGAGGTAAATTAAGGTGAATAATTCTCCGCTGATAAGGTATTCCCTTGGACACTGGGGGAGGCAAGTGCTGGAGGATTGGAGGAGAGCCAATGTTGTTCCACTGTTTTGGAAATACTTTAAAAATAAACCAGGAAATTATCAGCCAGTGAGCCTGGCATTAGTAGTGAGAAAGTTATTGGAAGGTATTCTAAGGGATATATGAGTATTTGGATAGACATGGACTGATTAAGGATAGTCAGTATGGCTTCAAGTGGGGTAAGTCATGTCTGACCCAATTTTATAAAGTTTTTTGAGGAAGCTACCAGGAAAGCTGATGAAAGCAAGGCAGTGGGTGTTGTCTATATGGACTTTAGCAAGGCATTTGACAAAGTCCTGCATGGGAAGTTGGTCAAGGAGGTTCAAGATGAGTTAATAAATTGGATTAGATGTTGGCTTTGTGGAAGAAGCCAGAGAGTAGTGTAGATGTTAGCCTCTTTGATTGGAGGCCTGTGACTAGAGTGCTACAGGGATCAATGCTGGGACTGTTGGTGCTTGTCATCTATGTCATTATTCAGGATGATAACGTGGTTAACTGATAAGCAGATTTGCAGATGACACCAAAATTGGGGTGTAGGAAGACTTATCATGGCTTGTCGCGGGATTTGGACCAGCTGAAAAAATAAGCGAAAAAGTGGCAGATGGACTTGAATGCAGACAAGTGCAAGGTTTCGGTAGCACCAACCAGAGTCAGTGTCAGGGCACTGAGGAGTGTGGTAGAACTAGGGGATCTGGGAATACAGGTTCATAATTCATTGAAAGTAGGGTCATAAAGAAAGCTTTTGGCGCTTTGGCCTTCATTGAATACAGGAGATGGGATGTTGATGTGTGAGGCCTAATTTGGAGTATTGTGTGCAGTTTTGGTCACCTACCTACAGGAAAGAAGTGAATAAGATTGGAAGAGTACAGAGAAAATTTACAAGGATGTCGCTGGGTCTGAAAGACCTGTGTTATATGGAAAAATTGACGAGGTAAAGACTTTATTCCTTGGAATATAGAAGACTGAGCCCAGATTTAATAGAGGTGTACAAAATTATGAGGGTTTATAGATAGGGTAAATGCAAGCAGGCTTTTTTGGGTGAGGCAACAACTAGAAGTCATGGGGGAAGGTGGAAAGGTGAAAAATTACAGGAGAACATGAAGGGAAACTTCCTCACTTTCGGTATTGAGAATGTGGAATGAGCTGCCAGCACAAGTGGTGATGCAAGCTCGATTTCAACATTTAAGAGAAGTTTGGATAGGTACATGGATGGTACAGGTATGGGGGGTGGGGAGGGGAGCTCGATTTCAACATTTAAGAGAAGTTTGGATAGGTACATGGATGGTACAGGTATGGGGGGGAGGGGAGGGGAGCTCGATTGCAACGTTTGAGAAGTTTGGATAGGTACATGGATGGTACAGGTATGGGGGGTGGGGAGGGGAGCTCGATTTCAACGTTTGAGAGAAGTTTGGATAGGTACATGGATGGTACAGGTATGCGGGGTGGGGAGGGGAGGCTACGGTCCTGCTGCAGATCGATAGGAGTAGGCAGCTTAAAATGGCTGGCACAGACTAGATAGCCGACAGGGCTGTTTCTGTGACTCTGTGGAAGTGAGTCGTTTTATTAGGAGTTTGGAATGTCACCAAGGACACTGGCGAATTTCTGCAGATGTACCATGGAGAACATCCCAACTGAGGACATCACCGCCTGGTGAGGCAACACTTGTGGGCTGCTCCCAGCACACACATTCGGACTGTGTAAACGATGGATTTTACTGTGTGCTTCAATATACACAAGACATATCATCATCGTCATCATATGCCATGTTATATGACATGACAGTCATGGTCTATAACAGTGGTCCCCAACCATTGGGCTGCGGACCGGTACCGGGCTGTAAAGAAATGATATGATTTGACGATATGAAACAATATGAGTCAGCTGCACCTTTCCTCATTCCCTGTCACGCCCACTGTTGAACTTTAACGCACGTGAGGTCATCAGTGACCCAAGACATGCAAAGGAATGGGTCCGTGACCCATTTGTGAATGTTTCTGGTGAATCCTCCATGTCAGCAAGGGAAAAAGATCAACTCCTCGAGCTTGCAGATGAGGGCGGGCTGAAAAGTATGTTTGACACAACATCTCTGCCAGCATTCTAGATCAAAGTCAAGGCTGAATATCCTGAGATAGCCACGAAAGCACTGAAAATGTTGCTTCCATTTCCAACATCATATCTCTGTGAAGCGGAGTTTTCTGCAATGAATGCAACGAAAACTAAATTGCGGAATAGACTGGACATAAGGAACCCCCTTCGAGTATCGCTGTCTCCCATCACCCCTTGATGGGACCGTCTTGTTGCAGGGAAACAAGCCCAGGGCTCCCACTGATTCAGCGATATTGGTGTGTTGCAATGATTTTATATGTTCATACAAGGAAAATATGCGGTGTGTTTAATATCCAAACGTTACTTAAAATGTTATGGTGCTATTGACATGTGACTTATAATTCAGTGGTCCCCAACCTCCGAGCCGCGAAGAATGCAGCGGTACAGCAGTAGCCAGAACGCACCCAGCATATCTTTAAGAAAAAAGCCGAAATAAACAAGCTAATTGATTAGGCGCTGCCCGACGCGTAAATGTTGGCCCAGATCAGAATCGATTGCTGATTGCGTTGCCTCTGATCTGGGCTGACATTTACGTGCCGGGCGGCACCTAATCAATTAGCTTGTTTATTTCGGCTTTTTTCTTAGAGATGTGCTGGGTGCATTCCGTCTACCGCTGCACCCTGCATTCTTCGCGGCAATGTATTGGTCCGCAGCCCAGAGGCTTGGGACCACTGTGAAAATATGCACTGTGTGTTTAATATTAAATTCATTAGATAAACCCCTTTAGAAATGAAATTGAGTGTATTAGCCGCTGCTAAGTGACTTATAGTTGACTTATCACCTATATTCCAGTCGTCACTAACACCCCACCCGGTCGGCCGGTCCACAAGAATATTGTCAATATTAAACTGGTCCACGGTGCGAAAAAGGTTGGGGACTCCTGGTCTATAACCATGATTGCTCTTGGCAAACTTTTTTACAGGAGTGGTCTGCCTTTGCCTTCTTCTGGGCAGTGTCTTTACAAGATGGGTGACCCCAGCCATTATCAATACTCTTCAGAGATTGTCTGTCTGGCTTCAGTGGTCGCATAACCAGGACTTGTGATATGAACCAGCTGCTCACACGACCAACCACCACCTGCTCCCATGGCTTCACGTGACCCTGATCAGGGGGCTAAGTCGGTGCTACACCTTGCCCAAGGGTGACCTGCAGATTAGTGGAGGAAAGAAGCACCTCACACCTCCTTTGGTGGAGATATAGCTCCACCCTGCCACCCTGTGACAAATAAAGCTAATCTAATTTCAATCTTTTCAGGAGAGAAAGTCGAAAAAAATCTCACTCTTGTAGCATGATATTTCTTCAACACAGAGCTAACAATAAATCATTATCTACCTTTTGAATATAGTCAAGCAAATTTACAGAATTACATATTTCAACAGTTCCTTCCCACAGAAGTTGCTCAATCTGCTGGGTTTTATTTTAATTTTATACAGGGAAACAGCATGGTAACAGGCCTTTCAGACCCAAAGGGCCAACACCCATGTGACCAATTTACCTACTAACCTGGACATCTTTGGAATGTGGGAGGAAATCGAAGCACCCAAAGCATCACAGGGGCCAAAAGTACAGGCTCCTTTTCAGACAGCAGCAGAATTGAACTCGAGTTGCTGGTGCTGTAATAGCATTACATACCATGTCACCTCCTCCAGTTATTCCAGCACGTCGTTCGTGCCGGTACATATTCCACCAAACACGTGGCTCGAGTCCCCTAGAGGCAGCATGATCATTTATCCAGCCTCCTCTGATCTTCTAAAGCTGTGGTGTGGAAGTTCAAATGGTTCAATTTAATATCAGAGAACGCATACAGTGTGCAACCTTCAGTTCTTACTCTTCACAGACACCTCTACCAAACAAAAAAACCCCAAAAAATGATTGAATTGAATTTTCCATTCCACAACGTGAGGGAGTAAAAATCTTTGCGTTATGACTCCATCACAATGTACAGACATGTGAGTTTGTAAGTCTAATGGCTTGTCAAAAGAAGCTGTCCCATGGCCTGTTGGTTCTGACTTTAATGCTGCGGTACCATTTGCCAGACGGAAGCAGCTGAAACAGTTTATGATCGGGGTGACTACAGTCCCTGATGATCTTCCAGGCCTTCTTTACACACCTGCTGCTGTAAGTGTCCTCAATGGAGGGAAGCTCACATCCAAAGATGTGCTGAGCTGTCCGTACCACTCTCTGCAGTGCCCAGCGATCAAGGTTGGTGCAGTTCCCGTACCAGGCAGTGATACAGTCAATCAGGATGGTCTCAATGCCCCTGTAGAAGGTCTCGATGACTTGGGGGCTCATGGTGAGCTTCTTCAGTGAAAGAGACGCTGTTGTGCTTTTTTGCCACAAAGCCAGTGTGTACAGTCCGGGTGAGATCATCAGTGATATCTTTATTGAGGAGTTTGAAACTACTCACCCTCTCAACTGCAGAACCATTGATGTTGATCGGGCCGAGCCTGTCTCCGTTCCTCCTGTAATCCACAATCACTCTTGTTTTTTGGACATTGAGGGAGAGATTGTTATCTTGGTACCACTGTGTCAGGGTGTTAACCTCTCCTCTGTAGGCTGTCTCATCACTGCTAGAAATAAGACCGATCAAAGTCGTGTCATCTGTGAATTTGATAGTAATATGAAGAATCCCCAAGCTCCCTCCCCTCCCTCACACAAGCAGCAGCAGAAGAATCAGCCCCCCCTCCACCTTCCCCACTTGCACCAGCTGAAGCTCTAACCCCCCCCCCACTATTCAAGCAATGGCAAAAACCCCAGAGACCTTGATGTAGAGTCCATCAAAAATTACAGTCCATAACCCAACACTTGAGTATCTTAGATAGGCTCTCTCTCACCAGCAATGGAGAGAGAGAGGTCGCTCCTGCACCAACTACGAGCGCTGAGACCAACAGCTCACTGTTCTGATGTTCAATCTGCTGCGCTACCCCCCCAACCAACTCCGACTCAAGGACTGACAGGCTCTCACTCACCATCAAAAGAGAGAGAGAGATCACTGGGTACAGGGACCTTCGTCCGACAGCAGTGCACACCGCCAGCTGTTCCGATCTTTCAGTCTCCCGCTATGCTTCAGTCGATTAAATCGGCGAGAAATCAGATCATCCACCGGGTGCACGTCTTCTAGGCTGCTTCTGGAGATATCTAAAATGATTCCAGGATTGAATGGCTTGTCATATGAAGAGTGTTTGATGGCTCTGGGCATGTATTCACTAGAATTCAGAAGAATGAGAAGTGACCTCATTGAAACCTATCAAATGGTGAAAGACATTGATTGAGTGAATGTGGAGAGGATCTTATGGTGGGAGAGTCTAAGACCAGAGGACACAGCCTCAGAATAGCGGGGCATCCTTTGAGAATGGAGATGAGGAGGAATTTCTTTAGGCAGAGAGTGGTTAATCTGTGGAATTTGCCACAGGCAGCTGAGGAAGCCAAGACTTTATGTATATTAAAAGGCAAAGTTGATAGATTCTTGATTGGTCAGGGCATGAATGGATATGGGAAGAAGGCAGGAGATTGGTGCTGAGAAGAAAATTGGATCAGCCATGATGAAATGATGGAGCAGATGCGATGGGCCAAATGGCCTAATTTTGCTCCTATATGGTCTTATATTGAAACACCATGCCGCACAGCCGGTCTGAGAACCCACCACTCACAAAGGATCATAGGTTGACCTGTAGATCACTGGAGTGAGTACCTGTGGTTGTCGAGTTTCTGTTGTGTATTGGTGAGGGGTGATTGTAGGGATGGGGAAAGTAGCAGGTGACTAACCTCCTCAAGCCCAAGATGGTTGCTTATGAAAGTAAATGGTGCACAGGTTGGCTTCTGACTTTGCATCCTGCTGCTTTTTGTGGGCATGCTATGTTGGTGCTACCCAGCTGGTGGTGTGGTGGCATCTGCACTGGACTTCGAGGTGAGTGGTCCTGGGTTTGAAACCAGCTGGCTCCTTGCACGCTTTCCTTCCATGCTGGGTTGAGCATTTAGCTAGCAACTCAACCTCGTAAAAAACAGCCACGGTTGTGCCACAAAGGCATGGAGGGAAACAACATCCATGATAGAGTTGTGGCAACAGTTCCAGGCTGCCTCCAACACAGTCTTCAGACACAAAACTACATATGTTTCTATGTTTCAATGTACATGTGACAAATTAACTCAATCTCTAGTCACTATAAAGCGAATCTCTCTCTACCAACTAGTCAGCTGTACCCACCACCAGTCCTGTTTACACTGGACACAAGCAGAAGAGCTGGAGACTGAGCATCGGCAGCTACGTGCTGAAGGCTGAAGTTCCTCAGCATCTCTTCGCCCATGGCTGAGGGTAAAGCTGTTTACAGGAAGCAGGAAGGCCATTCTGCACTTCCTGCACTCTCCCGCCTGAGGCCCATATCCCGTGTTCCAACATCCACAGGTTTTAGGCTTGGATGTTCTTCAATGTCCCTGGAATGGAGACACTCACAACCTTCAAGGCCAAAGACATTTCCTCTCATAAGACCGTAGGATCTTTCAACCCCATTTTGCTGCCTTCTCCCCATAAGCTTTTACGCCCTGACCAATCAAGAACCTGTCAATCTGTATCTTTAACGCATCCAGTGATCTGGCCTCCACAGCCACCTGTGGCAATGAATTCCAGTTTCATCACCCTCTGGCTAGAGAAATTCATCTGAGCCTTGCTTCCAGTCTATTTATCCTGAGAAAACAGTCTTCCAGTACTCGCCCTACAGAGCCCTCTGTTTATTTCAGTGGAACCAACTCCTTTTCTAAACAAGCCCTGATGCATTGCACTGTATGTTTTGATGTACATGTGACAGATAAAGCTAATCTATATCTTTAAGACTCTGTAACTTACACCATAAGACAAAGGAGCAAAATTAGGCCATTTGGCCCATCGAGTCTGCTCCATCATGGCTGATATATTATCCCTCTCAACCCCATTCTCGGGCCTTCTCCACATAACCTTTGACACCCTTACTAATCAAGAACCTATTAACCTCTACTTTAAATATACCCAATGACTTGGCCTCCACAGCCACCTGTGGCAATGAATTCCACAGATTCACTTTCCTCTGGCTAAAGAAATTCACCTCTGTTTTAAAGGGATATCCTTGTATTCAGAGGCTATGCCCTCTGTTCCTTGACCACACATTATTGGAAACACACTTTCCATGTCCACCCTATTCCATTGATTGGCTATGTTTGTGCCTTCCAGGAATACCAGCTGATGTATGGGATGCTGTTCTCTATCCGGTCCTTTGTCAACAAGATGTCTCCTGTTGATCTGTATCCTTCACTGAACTCCTTCCATTCTGAGCCAAACCTCTTTGCTCATCTAATATTGGCAGAGTTCATCATGACAAATTGTCCACAGTAGAGAGATCTGCTGCCTCACTATTAGAGTTGGGCCAGGTATAAAGTCAGACACAGAGAGAAGCTCCCTCCATGCCGTCCCATCACACACTCCCAGAGTCAGACACAGGCTGAAGCTCCCTCCACACTGTCCCATCACACACCCCCAGGGTCAGACACAGACTGAAGCTCCTTCCACACCGTCCCTTCACACACTCCCAGGGTCAGACACAGACTGAAGCTCCTTCCACACCGTCCCTTCACACACTCCCAGGGTCAGACACAGAGTGAAACTCCCTCTGCGCTGTCCCATCACACACTCCCAGGGTCAGACACAGAGTGAAGCTCCCTCTACACTGTCCCATCACACACTCCCAGGGTCAGACACAGAGTGAAGCTCCCTCTACACTGTCCCATCACACACTCCCAGGGTCAGACACAGAGTGAAGATCCCTCCACATTGTCCCATCACACACTCCCAGGGTCAGACACAGAGTGAAGCTCCCTCTACACTGCCCCATCACACACTCCCAGGGTCAGACACAGAGTGAAGTTCCCTCTACACTGTCCCATCACACACTCCCAGGGTCAGACACAGAGTGAAGCTCCCTCTACACTGCCCCATCACACACTCCCAGGGTCAGACACAGAGTGAAGCTCCCTCTACACTGCCCCATCACACACTCCCAGGGTCAGACACAGAGTGAAGCTCCCTCTACACTGTCCCATCACACATTTCCCTTCGCTGAGTGAAGCTCTGTCTACATTGAGAAGTGACTTGATAGAGGTATAACAACATAATAAGGGGCATAGATAAAGTGGAGAGCCAGTTCCTTTTTCTCAGGGTGGCAATGACTAATACCAGAGAACGTCTGCTTCAGGTAAGTGGTGGAAGTTACAAGGACGAGGTGTCAGGCAGGTTTTTTACAGAGTAACAGGTGCCTGGAACGCACTGCTAGGGGTGGTGGCCAAGGCTGATATTTAAGAGCCACTTAGGGGTCTTACAGAGGCACATGGATGAAATTACATTGGAATGTATTGGACTGTGTAGGAGGGAAGAGTTAGATTGTCATGGGTAGGATAAAAGGTTAGCTAAGCAACATGGGCTGAAGGGTTCGTACTGTGCCGAGCTATTCTGTATTCTAGATCTTTAACATTACTGATCAGTAAAGATGGTTTCCTGTCATTCCAAACGAGCAAGTACAAGTTGCATTACTACGAGACAGCAACGGGACTGAAGATTGTGATGAACACTGACCTAGGTGTAGGGAATATCAGGGACGTTCTCAGCCAGATATACAGCACGGTAAGTCCTTTCAAATCTCCGGTTCGCTCATCCCAGCATCTAGACCCCAGGTTAATGCTCTGTGGTTTCCGAAGTTGCCCAAGGTTTCAGACTTTATCATTACCCCCTGCTTCTAAACAGTCTTTGTTCAAGTCCCACTCCTGGATGTGTAGTAGATCATCCAGAGCAAGGGTTCCACAGACCCCTCGGTCAATGGTAGCAGTGCATGGCATAAAAAAGGTTGGGAACCCCTGATCTAGGTTGACATTCCCACCGAGGGAGTGCCGCACTGTCAGATAAAGGGTAAAGATCCCATAGCAATCACGAAGAGTGCCCAGCAGCTCAGGCAACATCTACAGAGAGTGTTGGACAGCCAGTGTTCCAGACTGAGAACCTTCATCTGAGTCGACGATATTTTCCTCCACAAATGCTGCCAACTCACTGAGTTCTTCCAGCACTTCTTTGTGTGTGTGTGTCTGTCTGTCTCTCTCTCTCTCTCTCCCCCTCTCTCTCCCCCTCCCTCCCCTTCTCTCTCCCCCTCCCTCCCTCCCCCCCCCCCCTCTCCTTTCTCCTCTCTCCCCTCTCTCTCGATTCCAGCAGTCTCTTGTGTCTCAACAGTCATTATGGGAGGACCATCTGAGCAGTCCCCTACAGTGATTAGGTCCTGATCTAGTAGATGTACTGTATTCTGCCTATAGTTCGTTGACCAGTGGTGTCCCACAGGGATCTGGAGTAGATTGATCGTGGAGTAGATCACAAGGGTTGTCACAACATTGTGGTACGAAGGGCCTGAGCTGTGCTGTACAGTTCTCTGTTGTTAATTGTTTGTTTGTTACGTGCCATGTTGTATGATATGGTACATGACCATGATTGTTCTTGGCAAATTTTTCTACAGAAGTGGTTTGCCATTGCCTTCTTCTGGGCAGTGCCTTTACAAGATGGGTGACCCCAGCCACTATCCATTATCAATACTCTTCAGAGATGGTCTGCCTGGTGTCAGTGTTTGCATAACCAGGACTTGTGATCTGCACCGGCTGCTCATGGCTTCATGTGACCCTGATCCCGGGGGGGGGGGGGTGCTAAGCAGACACTACAAGCGTGATCTGCAGGCTAGTGGAGGAAAGGTGCACCTCCTTTAGTAGAGGCGTATCTCCACCTTGCCAACCCTGTTCTGAATCATCATCACCAAAAATGGAAGGTTGGCTGAGTATAAACTGATTGCTGGGTTTTCTGTAAGTATTATTCATGTGCATTTCTTTACCTGAGGCATTCAAAGGTTAATTTAATATCAGAGAATGTATACAGTATACGACCAAATTTGTACTCTTCACAGACCTCCATGAAACAAGAAACCCCATAGAATGCATGATGGACACATCAAAGCCTCGAAGTTACCCCACCCTTAGCACCCTGAAATGCAAACTTTTCTACCTCAGTTGAATGAACCAGGGTGTGGGGTCAGTGTTATATGTGAGGTAGGCAGGAATCAGTTGTAGGGTGGAATCTAATGAAGTGGGAAGGTTTACATATACAATTACAGGTGACGAGATGGTGCCAATAAGTGGTGACTCTTTGCGTTCAGGACTACTACAGCTGAAATCCACAGACACAGCCATTGGTGCGTCGGTAAGCAGCGTCATATTCCGATGTTTAAAAAATTATATCAATATTCAAAATCAGCAGATCCCGGACTGCAGGCTCGGGTCACAAGTGAAGTTCCTCTTTAAGAAAATGGAAAAGTGGAAAGTGTGCCAGGCTACAGGTATGACAGGAACTCAGAGACCTTGTACTCCCACTCCTAGCTATCCTGTTGGCGAATGTACAGTCTCTGGAAAATAAACCTGAAGACCTCAGAACAAGATTGCAATACGAGAGGGACATCAGGGACTGGTGAATACTTTGCTTTACAGAAACATGCCTCACCCCCACCATTTTGGATGCAGTACTGCAGCCCGATGGCTTTACCATTCTCCACGCAGATAGGTCTGATGAGTCTTTTAAAAAATAGAGGAGGTGGAATATGCTTCATAATCATTTCATCTCGGTGCACAGATGTCGCGGTTCTGTTCAATTCTGCTCACATAACCTGGAACACCCAACAAGACTAGAAAAAACAAGCCCTGACAAAGGGCGGATGAGCTCCTTGTGAGCCAACGGCCATCTTCTGTGGAAGAGATTAAAGCCTCACCACGTATCTACGAATCGTACGCTATGCACCTAGTTAGGAGAGACATGATGAACTTGGGCGCTGCACCGTGTGCCTGGACCTGCCCGAGGCCTCGGCCGAAGGAAGAGCCAAGCTCAAAGAAGCGGCCGCGGCTGGAGGCCAACACGGCCTCGGGCTCGAGTTCGGCGGGGCGGCGGTGGCCAGCGAGAACAAACTGGAGGAGGGGCTGTACTCGGTGCTGTCGCAAGATCGAAAAAGATGGAGGTGCATAGCCGCCAACCCCAGATTCGGGATGGCACCCTCTGACTGACTGACTGAACCTGGAACATCACACGGTCAGATGTCATCCATTTTATCTGTTGAGGGAGCTTTCCACCATCATCCTGGTAGCAGTGTACATTCCCCCTCAGGCCAATGCCAAGCAGACGCTGAAGTAGCTGAGCACTGTGATCAGCAGTCATGAAACAGCACACCTGGAAGCTTTCCCTGTCATTGTAGGGGATTTGAAGAAGTCTCTGAACAACTATCACCAACATATCACCTGTGGAACCAGAGGTGCCAACATACTTGGCCACCGTCAAGAATGCTTCCATGCCATCCCACCATCACACTTGGAAAGTCCAATCACCGGGCTGTACTTCTACTCTGGGAGTATAGGTAGAGACTAAAGACTGCAGCATCAGTGGTGAGGACCAAGAAGGTATGGTCAAGAGAGGCAGAGAGCATTGACAGGACTGCTTTCAGTCGATGGACTGAACAATATTCAGGGGTTCATCTTCAAGTCTGAATGAATATGCCACAGTTGTCCCAGACTTCATCGAGACCTGTATGGATGAGTGTTTGCCTTCGAGAATATGCCAGACATACCCAAACCAAAAACCATAGATGAACCAGAATATTTGTAGTCCGCTAAGGGCTAGTTG
The DNA here is from genome assembly GCF_030028105.1 of Mobula birostris. Classification (NCBI taxonomy): domain Eukaryota; kingdom Metazoa; phylum Chordata; class Chondrichthyes; order Myliobatiformes; family Myliobatidae; genus Mobula; species Mobula birostris. Next base: position 92,262,880 of record NC_092374.1, read on the forward strand.
CTGTGACATTCAAGACCAGTCATCGAGAAGTCCGGGTACAAACTACAGAAGACTTTTAAGAGCAAAAAAAACCAATTTCAATTGAAGTTAGAGATGGAATCGGATGCACGTCAGCTCTGGCAGTTTGTAGCCATTACTTCCTAAATGGCAAAACCTAACGTCATAAATGATTGTGATGCTTCACTCCCAGGTGAGCTCAATAACTTTGAAAGGGAGAATAAAACTAGATCTGTGGAAATCCCTCTAGCATCTGGTGACTATGTGAACTTTGCCTGAGAGGCCGATGTCAGAACATCTTTCAAGAGGGTGAACCCTTGCAAGGCATTGATGTGTACCTGGTAGGGCACTGAAAATCTGTGCCAACCTTCTGGTGGGAGTGTTCAAGGGCATCTTCAATCTCTCACTGCTACAGTTGAAGGTTCCCACCTGCTTCAAAAGGGCGACAATCATTCCACTGCCCAAGAAGACTTTCGCCCAGTTGTACTCATGTCTGCTGTGATGAAATGCTTTAAGAGGTTGTTTATGGCCAGAATCAACTCCTGCCTAAGCAAGGAACTGGACCTGCTGCAATTTGCCTGTCACCACAGTGGATACAATCTGAGTGGCTCTCCACTCGGCCTTGGATCACCCGGACAATAACAATACCTACATCAGGCTGCAGTTTATTGATTACAGCTCAGTTTTCAACAAAATCATACCCTCAGTTCTAATCAACAAGCTCCAAAACCTGGGCTTTGTTTACCTCTCTCTGCAACCAGATCCTTCCTCACCAGGAGACTGCAGTCAGTGCAGATCAGAAATAACATCTCCTCCTCGTTGATGGTCAACACTGGTGCACTTCAAGGGTGCATGCTTAGCCCACTGCTCTACCCCTCTACACCCACAACTATGTGGCTAGACACAACTCAAACGCCATCTATAAACTTATTGACGATACCACTGTAGCTGGCAGAATTTCAGACGGTGACAAGAGGGTGTACAGAAGTGAGATATGCCAGCTAGTTGAGCGGAGTCACAGCAACAACCTTGTACTCAGCATCAGTAAGGCCAAAGAATTGATTATGCACTTCAGAAAAGGGAACAAAACACACACCCGTCCTCGTAGAGGGATCAGCAGTGGAAAGGGTGAGCAATTTCAAGTTCCTGGGTGTCAACATCTCTAAGGATCATCCTGGACCCAACATGTCAATGAAGCTACAAAGAAGGCACGACAGCAGCTATATTCTTCAGGAGTCTGAGGAGATTTGGTATGTTACTTAACTGGTTCCATCACTGTCTAGTATGGGGGTGCCACTGCGCAGGATTGGCAAAATCTGCAGGAAGTTGTGAACTCTGCCAACTCCATCTTGGCCACTAGCCTCCCCCTGCCCCCCCCACCCCCCCCAGCATCGAGGACACCTTCAAAAGGTGATGCCTCAAAAATGCCATCATTAAGGACTTCCATCACCTAGGACATGCCCCCTTCTCATTGCTACCATCAAGGAGGTACAGGAGCCTGGAGAGAAACATTCAAATTTTCAGGAACAGCTTATTTCACTCCACCATCAGATTTCTAAATGGACATTGAACCCATGAACACTACCTCACAATTTTTTTGCTCTCTTTTTGCACTATTTATCTGATTTTTAAATATATACTTATTGTAATTTATAGTTATTATTTTTATTATTATGTATTGCAAGGTGTTATTGCTGCAAGATAACAATTTTCACAACATATGCCGGTGATATTAAAGCAGATTCTGGTTCCGATTCAGGTTTCCAGTTGCGAATTGCAGCTTTACATCGAAGCCAGAAGTCCCCGTAACTCCTGATTATCTCTTATTCCGTATACAAGGCCATAAGACATAGAATAGAATTAGAGTCTGTTACGCCATTCGATCATGGCCAATTTATTATCCCTTTCAACCCTATTCTCAGCCTTCTGCCTGAAACCTTTGACACCCTTCCTAATCAAGAAGCTATCAACCTCCACTTAAATACACCCTTTACAGCTTGGCTTCCACTGCCATCTGTGACAACAAAGTCACAGATTCACTACCCTCTGGCTCAAGAAAATCCTCCTCATCTGTGTTCAAAAGAGACGTCCTTCTATTCTGAGGCTGTGGTCCCTGGTCCTAGGCACCCCCACTTGAGCAAAAAGTCTCAGGCACATATATAAAGGTAGGGTATCCAAGACTTGTACACAGTACTGTATTTATCAATGTAGAGGAAAGAGCAAATTTGAAATCTGACAGGAGCAAAGGATTTTGGGAGTGGTGAGGGTGGAGCGCCATGGGATGTGTGCGGGATGGGTGGCAGAGAAGCAGTGCCAAGGGTAGCGGGTGGTGCGGATGCAGACACACCCAGCCGTGAGACACCAGGCAAGGTAATTTTTATTCCAAGCAATTGGTTTATTGATCATTAAAAATGTGTCTCCTGTGCTTCTCCCCTCTCTTCCCTTTTTTCCAACCATGGTTCCCTTCTCTCTGCCCCCTTACCACATTCAGTCCACAATACAGACCCATATCAGAATCAGGTTTATCATCACTCACACCTGTCATGAAATTTGTTGTCTGCGGCAATACAGAAAGTTACTACAATACTGTGCAAAGTCTTAGACACCCTAGCTATATACAATATATGTGCCTAAGACTTTTGTACAGTACTGTAGGCTTTTCAATACTCAATAGGTTTCATGAGATACCCCGTCATTCTTCTAAACTCCAGCAAGTACAGGCCCAGAGCCCTTGGACATTAACCCTTTCATTCCCAGGATCATTATAACCATATAACAATTACAGCACGGAAACAGGCCATCTCGGCCCTTCTAGTCCGTGCCGAACTCTTACTCTTACCTAGTCCCACTGACCTGCACTCAGCCCATACCCTCCATTCCTTGTGAACCTCCTCAGGAGCTCTCCAATGCTAGCACATCCTGTTTTTGGATATGACCCTGAAACTGCTCACAGTTTTGGGCTGGAATTTAACTGAGAAGTTCCAGTGGTTTATATGTGTGTGTGTATTTGCTTTTATATTCTAATCCTCCCTGAACCCCTAGATTAGGATCCACCCTGTAACACACTCCTCCCATGCTCTCTTCTCGCTGCTGCCATCAGGAAGAAGGTACAGGAGCCCCAGGACTCTCACCACCAGGTTCAGTAACAGTTACTACGGCTCAACCTTCAGGCTCTTGAACCAAAGGAAATAACTTCACTCAACTTCACTTGCCCCATCATTGAAATGTTCCCACAACCATTGGACTCACTATCAAGGACTCTTCAACTCATGTTCTCGATATTTATTGCTTATTTATTATTATTATTATTTCTTATTGTATTTTCACAGTTTGTTGTCTTCTACACTTTGGTTCAATGCCCAGATTGGGTGGTCTTTTATTAATTCTGTTATGGTTATTATTTTATTATGGATTTATTGAGTATGCCCATAAGAAAATGAACCTCGGGGTTGTATGAAGCTTTTTTAAGTATATAAAGGGTTAAAGAGAGCTGAGGGTAGATATAGGACCAATAGAAAATGATGCTGGAGATATTGTAATGAGAGACGCGGGGCAGCAGAGGAATTGAATGCGTATTTTGCATCAGTCTTTGCAGTGGAAGATATCTGCAATACACCGGACATTCCAGAGTGTCAGAGAAGTGAAGTATGTGCAGTGAAAATTACGACTCAGAAGGTGCTCAGGGAGTTTAATGGTCTGAGGATGGATAAAACCCCTGGACTCGATGGAATGCAGCCTCGGGTTCTGAAGGAAGTAGCCGGAGGGATTGCAGAGGCATTAACAATGATCTTTCAAGAATCGATAGATTCTGGCATTATACCGGATGACTGGAAAATTGCAAATATTACTCTGCTATTTAAGAAAGGTGGGAGGCAGCAGAAAGAAAACTATAGATCTGTTAGCCTGAGGTCACTGGTTGAGAAGTTGTTGGAATTGATTGTTAGGGATGAGATTACGGAATACCTGGAGGCACATGACAAGATAGGCCAAAATTAGCATGGTTTCCTGAAAGGAAAATCTTGCCTGACTAACCAACTGCAATTTTTTGAGGAAATTACAAGCAGAAAGACAAAGGAGATGCAGTGGATGTGGTGTACTTGGATTTTCAGAAGGCCTTTGACAAGGTGCTGCACATGAGGCTGCTTAGCAAGATAAGAGCCCATGGAATTACAGGGGAGTTACTAGCATGGGTGGAGCATTAGTTGATCGGCAGAAAACAGAGTATGAATAAAGGGATCCTATTCTGGCTGGCTGTCGGTTACCAGTGGAGTTCCACAGGGGTCGGTGCTGGGACTGCTGCTTTTCACGATTTATGTCAATGATTTGGACTATGGGATTAATGGACTTGTGGCTAAATTTGCCGATGATACAAAGATAGGTGGAGAAGCAGGTAGTGTTGAGGAAACAGAGAGCCTGCAGAGAGATTTAGATAGTTTAGGGGAATAGGCAAAGAAGTGGCAAACCAAATACATTGTTGGAAAGTGTATGGTCATGCACTTTGCCGGAAAAAATAAAGAGCAGACTTTTATTTAAATGGGGAGAAAATTCAAACTGCAGAGATGCAAGGGGACTTGGGAGTCCTTGTGCAGGATACCCTAAAGGTTTACATCCAGGTTGAGTCGCTGGTGAAGAAGGCGAATGCAATGTTGGCATTCATTTCTAGAGGTATAGAATGTAAGAGCAGGGATGTGATGTTGAAGCTCTATAAGACACTTGTGAGACGACACTTGGAGTATTGTCTGCAGTTTTGGGCTCCTTTTTTTAGAAAAGGTATACTGACATTGGAGAGGGTTCAGAGAAGATTCACAAGAATGATTCCAGGAATGAAAAGGTTACTGTATCAGGAACATCTGGCAGCTCTTGTGCTGTATTCCCTGGAGTTCAGGAGTATGAGGGGGGAATCTCATAGAAATATTCCGAATGTTAAAAGGCCTGAACAGATTAGATATTTTCCATGGTAGGGGAGTCTAGGACAAGAGGGCACGACTTCATGATTGAAGAACATCCATTTAGAATAGAGATGCAGAGAAATTACTTTAGTCAGAGGGTGGTAAATCTGTGGAATTTGTTGCAACGAGAGGCTGTGGAGGCCAAGTCCGGGTGCATTTAAGGCAGGCAGGGCATCAAAGGGTATGGGGAGAAGGCAGTGGAGTGAGGATGACTGGAAGAATTGAATCAGCCGTGATTGAATGGTGGAGTAGACTCAAAGGGCCGAATGGCTTACTTCTCCTGTATCTTATGGTGACTTATATGTACTTTGATAAGAAATTTACTTTGGAACTTCATTATCTTTTTATCACTGGGTGTTATTTTAGAATAATAGATAGCTAGGAGTCAGTTGCAGAGTGGAATCAAATCGAAGATTTCAGTGAGAGGGAATTTATATATAGAATAACAGATCCCTGTGAATGAGTTACAGACTGAAATCTAAATAATTTCAATAACCTGGAGAGTTACAGGCCGGAACTAACCTACGATTCATGGCATTTGTATAAGACAAATACCCACTCGGTTTTGGGCTGGATTCGGTAGGGCGTGAGGATTTAGATATATAACTACAGATTCCCAGGAGTGAGTTAAAAGCTATAACCTAATTGAGGGGTTTAGATATAGGAATGAATTACAAAATAGAATCTAATCCTGGGATTTGTGCAGTTTACAAAGGACAAGAGTTACTCAGGAGTCAGTTTCAGTCTGGAATTCAGTGAGGAGTTCAAGTGGCTTACATGTATGGAACAACAGGTATTCATGATGAAGGGCCTTGGCCTGAAAAGTCCACTATTCTTCTCCTCCATAGATGATGCCTGACCTGCTGAGTCTGCCCTGTGTGTCGCGCTGGGAGTGAATAACTGGCTGAAATGTAAACGAGGGGTTTGGAGTTTGTATATGCAGAACAACAGTAAACCAGCAGTTCTAACTGAAATTTTCTGTCTCCTGTAGATCTTCGTAGAGCTGGTGGTGAAGAACCCACTGTGCAGTCTGAATGAGCCAATCCAAAGCGAGCTGTTCCGCTCCAAACTGGACAGTTTTGTTCGTGGGCTGCCCTTCTTCTCAGCGCGTGCAGGCTGAGCCCAGGCCTAACTCTACTTCGCAGCCTTGTTTGCCAAGAAGTATGAAATAAAGTCACCTCAGGACACTCTGGTGCTTCGACAGGAGGTTCCATCAGAGAATCTGCACACGTACTGGACATTCGTCACTTTCCCATTCGGAATTCCCTTTGCTTCTTGTTCCCTTCATGTCTACGTAGTGTTACAGAGATCTTGTTCTCGGTGAAGGAATCCACTTGTCTTTGTTTGCTGAACTCAAGAACTGGCTTCTGTCACTTCCCTACCACCTTTAAGTTAAATAAATCTGACAAAGGTATTTAAAGGGGAAGTGTCTTTGTCAACCTTGAGCACCAATGGTGTAACTCGCTCACAATGTCTTCGCAGTGAGTGTACACCCACACTGTTCAGGGTAGAGTATTCCCACAGTTCTCCAGCTGGAGGACACATATCAAAGAAGGACTTGAGGCCTAAGTTATAGGGAGAGACTGGGCGGACTGAGACTATTCCTACGGGGTATTGGAATTGGTTTATTATTGTCACCTGTACCAAGATACAGTGACAAGCTTGTTTTGCATACTGTTCATACAGATCAAATCATTACAAAGTCCCTTGAGATGCTGGTTGTCCAGGATGACAGGAAACCTGTGCGGGAGAGTTTATAAAGTGGAAAAGCCATTGCACTGGGACAGTTCCACTCCCTTGACCTCAGAAGTCCAAGTCCAGTGGAACGAGCAGTTATCACAACTCAGATCTTCCTTAGTTGCAGTTGATGACCTTGACATCTCCTGTGCCTCGTAATGCCCTTCCTTCTCCACGTTGCATTGTAGGACCACCTTCCTGGCTGTTGGATCTCACTGTAAATTTCATCCACCCAGTCTGCTGGAGCTGACTTCGCAGGCTAGGACAGGCTTGTCCTTATCCTACCAGGGACTGAGACCCACCGGCTACTTTCACCTGGTTTAGCCCACCTGTGGAAGCAGTGTAACATGGAAAACCTACAGCACAATACAGACCCTTCGGCCCACAAAGCTGTGCCCAACATGTCCTTATCTTAGAAATTACCTAGGGTTACCCATAGCCCCCTATTTTTCTGAGCTCCATGTACCTGTCCAGGAATCTCTTAAAAGACCGTATCATATCTGCCTCCACCTCCATCGCCGGCAGCCCATTCCACGCACTCACACTTTCTGCTTAAAGAACGACATCTCCTCTGTACCTACTTCCAAGCACCTTAAAACTATGCCCTCTCCTGCTAACCATTTCAGCCCTGGGAAAAAGCCTCTGACTACCCACACAATCAATGCCTCTCATTACCTTGTATACCTCTTATCAGGTCGCCTCTCATCCTCTGTCACTCCAAGGAGAAAGGGCTGAGTTCACTCAACCTATTTTCATAAGGCATGCTCCCCAATCCAGGCAACATCCTTGTAAATCTCCTCTGCACCCTTTCTATGGTTTCCACATCCTTCCTGTAGTGAGGCGACCAGAACTGAGCACAGTACTCCAAGTGGGAACTGACCAGGGTCCTATATAGCTGCAACATTACCTTTCGGCTCCTAATCTCAATCCCACGATTGCTGAAGGCCAATACACCGTATGCTTTCTTAACCATAGAGTCAACCTGCACAGCAGCTTTGAGTGTCCTATGGACTCGGACCCCAAGATCCCTCTGATCCTCCACACTGCCAAGATTTTTACCATTCTACTATATTCTGTCATCATATTTGACCTACCAAAATGAACCACCTCACACTTACCTGGGTTGAACTCCATCTGCCACTTCTCAGCCCAATTTTGCATCCTTATCAATGTCCCAATGTAACCTCTGACACCCCTTGTAAAAATTTCTGTTACCTTGAATAGCTAAGCGAGTAAAAGATTAACTGATTTCCAAAAGGCATGAAGTTAAAGATGACACATTTCTGTAATATTTTAAGCAAGATTACTTTTTTATTTCCATCTTTTATGGTTTCAAAATAACAAAAAAAAAGGGAAAAAGGCCTGAAGCAAAAGTTTGGGCACCCTTCATGATCAGTACTTAGTAACACCCCCTTTGGCAAGTATCACAGCTTGTAAACGCTTCCTGTAGCCAACTAAGGGTCTTTCAATTCTTGTTCGTGGGATTTTCGCCCGTTCTTCCTTGCAAAAGGCTTCTAGTTCTGTGAGATTCTTGGGCCGTCTTGCGTGCACTGCTCTTTTGAGGTCTATCCACAGATTTTTGATGATGTTTAGGTCGGGGGACTGAGGGCTATGGTAAAACCTTCAGCTTGCGCCTCTTGAGGTAGTCCATTGTGGATTTTGAGGAGTGTTTGGGATCATTAGCCTGTTGTAGAAGCCATCCTCTTTTCATCTTCAGCTTTTTTATGGATGGTGTGATGTTTGCTTCCAGGACTTGCTGGTAATTGAATTCATTCTTCCCTCTACCAGTGAAATGTTCCCCGTGCCACTGGCTGCAACACAAGCTCAAAGCATGATTGATCCACCCCCGTGTTTAACAGTTGGAGAGGTGTTCTTTTCATGAAATTCTGCACCCTTTTTCTCCCAACATACCTTTGCTCATTGTGGCCAAAAAGTTCTATTTTAACTTCATCAGTTCACAGGACGTGTTTCCAAACTGCATCAGGCTTGTTTAGATGTTCCTTTGCAAACTTCTGACGCTGAATTTTGTGGTGAAGATGCAGGAAAGGTTTTCTTCTGATGACTCTTCCATGAAGGTCATAGTTGTGCAGGTGTCGCTGCACAGTAGAACAGTGCACCACCACTCCAGAGTCTGCTAAATCTTCCTGAAGGTCTTTTGCAGTCAAATGGCAGTTTTGATTTGCCTTTCTAGCAATCCTATGAGCAGTTCTCTCGAAAGTTTTCTTGGTCTTCCAGACCTCAACTGTTCCTGTTAACTGCCGTTTCTTAATTACATTATGAACTGAGGAAACGGCTACCTGAAAACACTTTGCTGTCTTCTTATAGCCTTCTCCTGCTTTGTGGGCATCATTTATTTTAATTTTCAGAGAGCTAGGCAGCTGCTTAGAGGAGCTCATGGCTGCTGATTGTTGGGACAAGGTTTGAAGAGTCAGGGTATTTATAAAGCTTTGAAATTTGCATCACCTGGCTTTTCCTAACGATGACTGTGAACAAGCTATGGCCCTAACAAGCTAATTAAGGTCTGAGACCTTGGTAAAAGTTATCTGACAGCTCAAATTTCTTGGGGTGCCCAAACTTTGGCATAGTGCTCCTTTCCTTTTTTTTTAACTCTAAAATTGTACAAAACAAAAATAATACACTAATCATGCTTAAAATGTTGAAAAGGATGTTTCATCTTTAACTTTATAACTTTTGAAGATCAGTTCCTCTTCTACTCACTTAACTATTCACAGTAACAGAAATTTTGACCGGGGTGCCCAAACTTTTGCATGCCACTGTACACTACATCTACTGCTCTACCTTCATCAATGTGTTTAGCCACATCCTCGAAGGATTCTGTCAGGCTCGTAAAGCACGACCTGCCTTTGACAAAGCCATGCTGACTATTCCTAATCATATTATGCCTCTCCAAATGTTCATAAATCCTGTCTCTCAGAATCTTCTCCATCAACTTACCAACCACTGAAGTAAGACTCACTGGTCTATAATTTCCAGGGCTATCTCTACTCCCTTTCTTGAATAATGGAACAACATCCACAAACCTCCAATCCTCCGGAACCTCTCCTACCACCATTGATGATACAAGGATCATCGCCAGAGTTCAGCAATCTCCTCCCTCGCCTCCCACAGTAGCCTGGGATACATCCCATCTGGTCCCGGTGACTTATCCAACTTGATGCTTTCCAAAAGCTTAGCACATCCTCTTTCTTAATATCTACATGCTCAAGCTCTTCAGTCTGCTGTAAGTCATTCCTACAATCACCAAGATATTTTTCTGTAGTAAACACTGAAGCAAAGTACTCATTAAGTACCTCTGCTATCTCCTCCGGCTTCATACACACTTTTCCACTGTCACACTTGATTGATCCTATTCTCTTACATCTTATTCTCTTGCTCTTTCCATACTTGTAGAATGCCTTGGGGTTTTCCTTAATCCTGCCTGCAAAGCCCTCTCATGGCCCCTTCTGGCTCTCCGAATCTCATTCTTAAACTCCTTTCTGCTAGCCTTATAATCTTCTAGATCTCTATCATTACCTAGTTTTTTTGAACCTTTTGTAAGCTCTTCTTTTCTTCTTGACTAGGTTTACAACAGCCTTTGTACACCACGGTTCCTGTACCCTACAATCCTTTCCCCGTCTCATTGGAACGTACCTAGGCAGAACTCCACGCAAATATCCCTTGAACATTTGCCACATTTCTTCTGTACGTTTCCCTGAGAACATCTGTTCCCAATTTATGCTTCCAAGTTCCTGCCTGATAGCCTCATATTTCTCTTTACGCCAATTAAACGCTTTCCTAACTTGTCTGTTTCTATCCCTCTCCAATGCTATGGTAAAGGAGATGGAATTGTGATCACTATCTCCAAAATACTCTCCCACTGAGAGATCTGACACCTGACCAGGTTCATTTCCCAATACAAGTACAGCCTCTCCTCTCGTAGGCTTATCTACATATTGTGTCAAGAAACCTTCTTGAACGCACCTAACAAACTCCACCCCATCTAAACCCCTTGGTCCAGGGACATACCAATTGATATTTGGGAAATTAAAATGTCCCATCACAACAACCCTGTTATTATTACACCTTTCCAGAATCTGTCTCCCTATCTGCTCCTCAATGTCCCTGTTACTATTGGGTGGTCTATAAAAAAAACACCCAGTAGAGATATTGGCCCCTTCCTGTTCCTAACTTCCACCCACGGAGAGTTTGCAGACAACCCCTCCATGACTTCCTCCTTTTTCTACAGCCATGACACTATCTCTGATCAACAGTGCCAAACTCCCACCTCTTTTGCCTCCCTCCCTGTCCTTCCTGAAACATCTAAAGCCTGGCGCTCGAAGTAACCATTCCTGCCCCTGAGCCATCCAAGTCTCTGTAATGGCCACATCATAGCTCCAAGTATTGATCCACAGTCTAAGTTCACCTGCTTTGTTCATAATACTCCTTGCATTAAAATAGACACATCTCAAACTATCGCTCTGAGCGTGTCCCTTCTTTATCACCTGCCTGTCCTCCCTCTCACACTGTCTACAAGCTTTCTCTGTTTGTGAGCCAACCACCTCTTCCTGTCTCTTCAGTTTGGTTCCCACCCCCCAGCAATCCTAGTTTAAACTCTCTCCAGTAGCCTTAGCAAACCTTCCCTACAGGATATTGGTCCCCCTGGGATTCAAATGCAATCTGTTCACTCCTGCCCCAAAAGAGATCCCAATGATCGAGAAGTCTGAATCCCTGCCCCTGCTCCAATTCCTCAGCCACACATTTATCCTCCAACTCACTCTATTCCTATATTCACTGTCAAGTGGCACAGGCAGTAATCCCAAGCTGACTACCTTTGTGGTCCTACTTCTCAACTTCCTTCCTAGCTCCCTGTAGTCTACTTTCAGGACCTCCTGCCTATATCATTGGTACCAATATGTATCACGACCTCTGGCTGTTCTCCTTCCCACTCCAGGATATCTTGGACACGATCAGAAACATCTTGGACCCTGGCATCTAGGAGGGAAACTACCATCTTTGCTTCTTTGCTGTGTCCACAGAATCACCTGTCTGACCCCTAAACTATGGAGTCCCCCATGGTATTGTGGGTGTGGCTGCTGTCACATGCAAACAGCTACTTGGAGTCGCACGTGATTTGGGTTTTTTTTGTGCACAAGGGTTAGGTTGGCATTTGATATTCCTCTTGCTGTTTATGCAAATTTTTTTTGTGTAATGGGGGAGTTGTTGATGTTTTTCCTTGATCAGCTTCCATGGGTTTCTTTGTTTTGTGGCTGTCTGGAGAAGACAAATTTCTGAGTTGTATACTGCATGCATCCTTTGAAAATTGTACCTTGGACCTTGAGGAGAGAGCTGAGTGTCCAGTGGGGACTAAAGGTGACTGAGTTTGGACGCAACAAGCCCCCTTCACCAGATGTGCCCTCCCTGACACCTCATGGAAGTAGGTCAAGGGAAAATAACAGAATGTAGAATAAAGTGTAATGTCAACAAAGAAAGCGCAGTGCCGACAGGCAGCTTTGACTGTGATCTCTGTGGCCACGAGGGAATATTCTGTGACCAGCTTGTACGCTTCTCAGAACAGGGCCAGCCAGTGGCTGGCTCAGGAGGTACAACCAGGCTAACCAATTGGTATCCGAACTGGCCCTGTAGCTCTCAAGTATGTGCCACACAGACCTGGTGGGGGAGAAGTGGGTGGTCTACTGGGGCCACAGAGTTACTGAAACAGGCCTTCCACCCCGACACGAATTCATTGACCTTAACCACCTATTTACACAAACCTCAATGTATTCCCCCACGCTACCGCCAACTACTCCCTAGTTTATACCCATCCATATGTTAGGAGGGCAATATTGCAAAGCATCACACTTAGAGCGTCGGAACTCATGATCAAACGGGGACTCTGGAGCAGTGAGGTGGTGGCTTACCCGCTGCGTCCCAGGACCACTGCTTGAACCAACGAGTGGTTCCCAGTCTGGGGTTAAAGGACCCTTTGGTTAACAGTAGGGGTCCACGGAATAAAACCCTTGAAAGAGCATAAGCCTAAACACTGCTATATAGCAACACCTTGCACTACAAGGGACTTTGGTTGATTGAGTTGTTCCCCGACCTTGACAATCTTGCAAATGTTTCGTCACCGTGCTTGGAGATGTCATCTGTGTGCTGTTGATTGTGGCATGGCTGTTATATACTTTTCTATCAGCCGATTTGACATCATTTCGGAAACTCAAGTGCGACGTGAGGAGGAAATCTGTTCACTGATCGGCTGTGTGGTGAACTCTGCATTGTGGTCAGGAATTTCGCCTGCATTGGCTCATAAATACATGTCCACATTTCTGTTTACGGAACTGTTTGCTGAAAACCATGCTTCTACGAATGCCTTTGTATGCCACAGTTCGCCTGTGGCATGCGTGTTCGAATCTGTGCCCCTCTCATCTTCATGGGTAGAGACTAGGGAGAGTGGGTCATGCCACTTTACAGCCAATTGATGTTCATGGATCCTTTTGGGTACTTTTCTCCCAGCAAATGCTTCTCTGCAGCAAATATTACGTCAGCCAAATTTGTTTATGCTACTTTATCTGATGCCATATGCCTGTGGCACGTCTGCAAGGAAGTTTTCCATTGCACCTGTGCATACGTGTTCTTCTGCAGATTACAATAAACTCGACTTTGTCTTTGACCCCTGACGGTGCAGTGCTGACTCAACACTCCCTGTCAAGTCAATGCAGCAATCGCTCAGTCCTGCCCCTGTGACACTGAGGTGCACACCCTCAGTGCTGCCCCGTGACAGTGTGGCACACCCTCAGTGCTGCCCCTGTGGCAGTGTGATACAGCCTCAGTGCTCCCCCTGTGACAGTGTGATACAGCCTCAGTGCTGCCCCTGTGACAGTGTGGCACAGCCTCAGTGCTGCCCCTGTGGCAGTGTGATACAGCCTCAGTGCTCCCCGTGACAGTGTGATACAGCCTCAGTGCTGCCCCTGTGACAGTGTGGCACAGCCTCAGTGCTGCCCCGTGACAGTGTGGCACACCCTCAGTGCCGCCCCTGTGACAGTGTGGCACAGCCTCCGTGCTGCCCCGTGGCAGTGTGGCACAGCCTCCCTGCCCCCCCTGTGGCAGTGTGGCACAGCCTCCGTGCTGCCCCGTGGCAGTGTGGCACAGCCTCCCTGCCCCCCCTGTGGCAGTGTGGCACAGCCTCCGTGCCGCCCCATGGCAGTGTGGCACAGCCTCCCTGCCCCCCCTGTGGCAGTGTGGCACAGCCTCCCTGCCCCCCCTGTGGCAGTGTGGCACAGCCTCCGTGCCGCCCCGTGGCAGTGTGGCACAGCCTCCCTGCCCCCCCATGGCAGTGTGGCACAGCCTCCGTGCCGCCCCGTGGCAGTGTGGCACAGCCTCCCTGCCCCCCCGTGGCAGTGTGGCACAGCCTCCGTCCCCCCCCGTGGCAGTGTGGCACAGCCTCCGTCCCCCCCCGTGGCAGTGTGGCACAGCCTCCGTGCCCCCCCGTGGCAGTGTGGCACAGCCTCCCTGCCCCCCCGTGGCAGTGTGGCACAGCCTCCGTGCCGCCCCGTGGCAGTGTGGCACAGCTTCCGTGCCACCCCGTGGCAGTGTGGCACAGCCTCCGTGCCGTCCCGTGGCAGTGTGGCACAGCCTCCGTGCCGCCCCTGTGGCAGTGTGGCACAGCCTCAGTGCCCCCCCTGTGACAGTGTGATACACCCTCAGTGCTGCCCACTGACAGGGGCGCTGGCTCATTTTTGCATTCTCCTCAACATTGAACCTCTTAAACTTAAATAGCAAATTCACAAATTTCTAGCAAATTTACCATGGAGAGCATTCTAACCATCACCATCTAGTATGGGTGGGAGGGGGGGGCTACTGCAGAGGATCACAATAAGCTGCAGAGAGATGTAAAATTAGTCATCTCCAGCATGGACACTGTCTACTATCCAGGACATCTTCAAACAGCATGCATTCATTCAGGTGCCTTGCCGTTCGCTCTGGGCGATCATGTCTGTCCATCTGTCACGGTCCCTGACCCTCCGAATTGTGCTTGTTGCCTCCCCTGTTTCTAACCAAAGAGCAGTGCCTCAAAAAGACGTCATCCATCACCCAGGACATTGCTACCAGCAGGAAGGAGGTACAGGAGCCTGAAGGCACACACTCAACGATTCAGGAACAGCTTCTTCCCCTCTGCCATCTGATTTCTGAATGGGCATTGAACCCATAAACACTACCTCACTACTTTTTTATTTCTATTTTTGCACTATTTATTTAATTTAACTATTATATATATATATGTTTTTTCTGTTCTTATGTATTGCAATGTACTGCTGCCACAAAGATAACAAATTTCACGACATATGCCAGTGATATTAAACCTGATTCTGATAATCTTTTTCCCAAGGTGGAAATGTCTAATACTAGAGGTGTGAGGGTGTAAGTTTGATGAAACAATGATCTGCTGGAGGAACTCAATGGATTGAGCAGAACTGTGAGACGGATGTTGAAGGAACTGTCACAGTACGGTAGTGGTTAGCATGCTTTATGGTACCAGTGACCTGGGTTCAATTCCTGTCATTGTCTGTAAGGAGTCTGTACATTCTCCCCGTGACTGTGTGGGTTTCCTCCCACAGTCCAAAGACATACTGAGCGGTAGGTTAATTGGTCATTGTAGATTGTCCTGGGATTTGGCTAGGGTTAAATCAGGGGTTGCTGGGCAGGAAGCTCGAAGGGCCAGAAGGGAGTACTCCACAGTGTATCTCAATAAATAAATACTGTTGGAATCTTGCAACCCAAAATGCCGAACATTTCCTTCACACAGAAAGCCCGGCGTGTGTTGCTAGGGGGCAGTGATGGGAACTATCAGATAGCGTCTCAATATTTGAAAGGCATTCAGACAGGCAGGGAATGGACGGATACGGACTATGCCAGATACTGCAAGAAACTGCAGAGAGGTGTGGACACAGTTCAGCTCATCACAGAAACCAGCCTCCTCCCATGGACTCTGTCTACACTTCTCACTGCTTTGGTAAAACTCAAACACCCAGCCACTCCAGACATTTCTCTCTTGCCCTGCAGCCCCCCCCCCCCCCCGCAATTAGGCAGAAGATACAGTGGCCTGAAAGTATGTACCTCCAGGCTCAAGGACAGTCTACTCTGCTGTTATAAAACTATTAAACGGTTCCCTGGTACAATCACATGGACTCTCATTATCTGCCTGCACCGCATTTTCTCTGTAATACTTTATTCTACCTTCCTCTTTTTATTTTGCCTGCAATGACTTGATCTGTATGAACAGAATGCAAGGCAAGTCTTTCACTGTACCTGGCTACATGTGACAATAATTAACCGATTTGCCAAATTACCTGCAGTTTAAATTAGCACTGTGCTCGGCAGCACTTACAAGGTTGAAAGGCTGGTCTGGAATTATATTGCCAGTGCTTCGATGTAGTCCTCCCAACCTGTAGGGGGAGATATTTCAGGCAATCGCCAGTAATTTTGGGTGTCGGCCACGCTACCATCAAGTTAGGGACATCTTGCCCACGCTGTCGCCTCCAGCCGTTGCCTCGTCGGTCCGAATGCGGTTGCTAGGAGCGACGTCATTCCTTATCGCCGGGCGGGTTACCGCTTAGCAAATAACACCCAGCAAGAATTAACGTCCAGTGCGAAACATTAGCAGGAAATTGTGTAATCCTGAGGCAAATGACAGGAAAATCACTTGCAAATATGATATATTTATAAATATTATGTGAAGGAAAGAGATTTAAATTAAAGAAAATGTCCCATTTGTAATAAGGACAACAAAAAAATCTCGATAAAGCACTCTGTTTAAAAGTAATGAAATAATGCGATAACAGATGCATTTATTCCGCTCATTCAAACTGATTGCAGTCTAATTTATTGCGTTGATTTGGGAGCCAGCGGTTAGAATGAGCTCAGCCGCAGAGGTAAGTCATTTTTAAAATTTTTGCTTTAACATGTTCTTTTTTTTTAATCTTTCCACTTTTGCGTTGAGGATTTAGTAACAAATTCCGAGGCAGCCAATGAAATTGGTCTGAAGTGCGATCGCCGTGGTAACGGAGGTTATTGTCCTTTTGGGCATAGTAAGATCCCACAGAGAGCGTGCAGGTCGTGGCATCACGAGTGGAGACCGAGGGAAGGAGGGCATGCTGTGGGCATGGCTTCGTCGGCCGGGGCATTGGGTGTAGACGTTGGGAAATTGTTTTGTGGCTGAACAAACCTTTATGAAGCCACATTTGGCATCCACTGTGTAGTGCAGCCATTGGAGGGGATGCTGCCCGAATTAGAGGGTATGTGCTATCAGGGGAAAGGTCAGATAAACTTGGGTTGCTTTCTCTGGAGTGGCAGAGGTTGAAGGAGGACTTGATAGAAATTTGTAAAATTGTGAGAGGGCTTTCTCCCAAGGCACTACATTTTATAACAACAATTAACTGAGAGTGTATCAATCATAAGTGCATTTATTTTTCTCACTGCAGGGGAAGACTAGCACAGCACATGAGCTGGTGATAGATTTGATAAAACAGACAACATAGTCAACCCTTTATACAGAAGTATAGCTTCAGTGTAAAGACATTTCTTTACGTCTGCTTAATCAGTGTACTTGAAATTCTTCCAGTAATCAAATCTGCTGGTCTGCAGTTTGTCAAGGACTTGGGTTCTATCAGTATTATGTTGCATGAACGCTATTAACAAAGCACTCTGGGACAATACAGGTTCCACTTTGTTACAGACAAAGAATGCCATTTTATTGCTACAAGTAAAGTACATTTCCACAGTAGAGATGTTCAATACTAGAAGTCATATCTTATAGCTGGATGGTGGGATGGAGATAACATCTACAAAAGTTAGATGTGAGGTGCTCCTTCCCTCCGTTAGCCTGTAGGTCACCCTTGGGGAAGGTGTAGCACCTGCTTAGCTCCCCCTGATCAGGGTCAGGTGAGGCCATGGGATCTGGTGGTGGATGGTCGTACGAGCAGCCGGTGCACATCACAAGTCCTGGTTATGCGACTATTGACACCAGGCAGACAATCTCTGAATAGTATCTCTGGGGGTCACCCGTCTTGTGAAGGCACTGCCCAGAAGAAGGCAATGGCAAACCACTTCTGTAGAAAAATTGCCAAGAACAGTCATGGCCAAAGACCACGATCGCCCATATCATATGACATGGCTCATAATGATGATGACGTCCCCATCTACATCAATGGAACTGTAGTGGAGCGTGTATCAAGCTTCAAATTCCTTGGTGTCCATATTTCCGAGGATCTCACCTGGTCCCTGAACTCCTCCATCCTGATCAAAAAGGCACAACAGCACCTTTATTTCCTGTGGAGCATCAAGAAAGCTCACCTCTGTCCCAGGATAATGACAGACTTTTACCATTGTACCATTGAGAGCATACTCACCAACTGCATCTCAGTGCGGTATGGCAATTGTCCCGTATCGGACCACAAAGCACTCCAGTGTGTGGTGAAAACTGCCCAGTGGATTATCGGCACCCAATTGCCCACCATTGAGAACATCTACCATAAATGCTGCCTGGGCAGGGCGAAAAGCATTATCAAGGATGCATCTCACCCTAACCATGGACTTTTTACTCTCCTCCCATCCGGTAGGCGCTACAGGAGCCTCTGCTCCCACAGCAGCAGGCACAGGAAGAGCTTCTTCCCTGAGGCTGTGACCCTGCTGAACCTTACATCACAGCGCTAAGCAGTATTGCATCCATATTGTACTGTCTCAGTACTTTTATATTTTTGTGTTGTATCACTTTTTTTATTCGCAGTTATTTTGTAAATCAGTGGTCCCCAACCACCGGGCCGCAAGGCATGCGCTACCGGGCCACAAGGAAACAATACGATTTGGCGATAGGAGTCAGCTGCACCTTTCCTCATTCCCTGTCATGCCCACTGTTGAGCCATTATGCACGCGAGGTCATTACCCGCGCGTCATCCATGTCAGCGCGGGAAGGAGATCAACTCCTCAAGGTTGCAAATGACGACGGGCTGAAAAGTATGTTTGACATAACATCTCTGCCCGCATTCCGGATCAAAGTCAAGGCTGAATATCCTGAGATAGCCACGAAAGCACTGAAAATGTTGCTTTCATTTCCAACATTTTTCTGCGAAGCGGAGTTTTCTGCAATGAATGCAATGAAAACTAAGTTGCGGAATAGACTGGACACAAGGTACCCCCTTCGAGTATCGCTGTCTCCCATCACCCCTCGATAGGACCGTCTCGTTGCAGGGAAACAAGGCCAGGGCTCCCACTGATTCAGCGATACTGGTGTGTTGCAATGATTTTATATGTTCATACGGGGAAAATATGTGCTGTGTGTTTAATATCCAAACGTTACTTAAAATGTTATGATGCTATTGACTTATAAGTGACCTATATAACCATGTAACAATTACAGCACGGAAACAGGCCATCTCGCCCCTTCTAGTCCGTGCCGAACGCTACTCTCACCTAGTCCCACCTACCTGCACTCAGCCCATAACCCTTCATTCCTTTCCTGTCCATATACCCATCTAATTTTTCTTTAAATGATAATATTGAACCTGCCTCTGCCACTTCTACTGGAAGTTTGTTCAACACTTACTTCAAGCTCCCCTGTCCTCCCCTGATAATTGATTTATCGCTATATTCATGCGAGGAAAATATGCACTGTGTGTTTAATATTAAATTCATTAGATAAACCCTTTTAGGAACAAAATTGAGTGTATTACCACTTATCACCTATATTCCGGTAGTGATTAACACCAACCCCCACGAACAGAATCGCCAAAAAGGATTTTCTTGGGGGCGGGGGAGGAATGGGCAGCTCACGACGCACATGCACATTGGTGCCCACGCAAGGCTTCATGGTCATTGTAGTCTTTTGGGTAAACAATGCATTTGACTGCTACTCTTGTTCGTTGGCAACCCTACCACCACCCCCCCCCCGCCCCCCGGTCGGCCGGTCCGCAAGAATATTGTCAATATTAAACCGGTCCGCAGTGCAAAAAAGGTTGGGGACTCCTGATGTAAATAACACTATTCTTTGCATTTCTGGTCAGATGCTAAATGCATTTCATTGGCTTTGTATCTGTACTTGGCACAATGGCAATAAAGTTGAATCTAATCTAATCTTTACAGATAGCCTACAAAAGGACGTTTTCACTGTACCTCGGTACACATGACAATAATAAGCCAATAACTTTTAAGGTGAGAAGAGGAAAGTTTAAAAGGTGACTTGAGGGGCAAGCCCTGGAACGGGCTGCCAGGGGTTGTGGTGGAAGCAGATAGGTTAGTGGCTATGAGGTAGATGTGTGGAACATGCTGCCAGAGGTACTGATGGGGCAGATACATTGGGAATATTTAAAATACTCTTGGTCGGGCAAAATTGAGGGGATTGTGGGACTGAAGGGTCAGATTGATTTTAAGAGTAATTTAAAAGGTAGTCACAGTATTGTGGGCTGAAGGGCCTGTTCTGTTCTATGGTATTTGAGGCTGCTGGCTAGACATGAGAATATGCAGGGAATGGAGGAGTATGGTTTATCTACAGGCAGGAGAGATTTAAGTTCGAAGTATGTGTACTATACACAGCCCTGAGATTCATCTCCTTATAGGCAGCCACAAAACAAAGAAACCCATTTAAAAAAACACCGCCTACCCCCAGCGTGCAGAGAAAAAGAAAGCAAATAGTGCAGACAATGGAAGAAAATTAATAGCATTCAGAATGGAAGCTTATAAAAGTGAGTCCACAGCTGCAGCCGATTCAGGAGCCCGTTAGCTGCAGGCCACAGCCACAGTGCAGCACAGAGACAAGTAAACCTTTCGGAACAGCAAGCTGAGCCAGCCTGAGCCCTCTCCTCTAGCCTCAGCACCCTGATCTTGCCCAGCGTCCAAACCGTGAGTCAATCCTTGCTCTCAGGCCTGGGCCCCGCTGTCTCGATTCAGGCCATGCCTGACCTTTCAGCACAGATATTGTGGGCCAAAGGGCCTGTTACCTTTTATTATCTGACCCAATGCCTGTATATGATTTTATGGTGTCCCCTGTTCACCATTGCTTCTCTGCTCCTGAGTCTAACACTGCTGACTGGGATCTTTTGTTGTCTCTCTAGGACTCAACAAAATCAGTGCAGCAACTTCAGGATTTCCTCGGAGATTTATTGATCCTGGGATCACTCCAGGTAAAGTGGGTCTGTAATTAGTGAGCTAAGCTGGTGGGGAAATAATGCTGCGCTTGTTTAAGGCCCAGGAAGGGAGTCTCCTAAGTCTCAGACATTACTGGGAATTACCTGGAAATAAAAGTTCAAGTAAATTTTATTATCAAAGTACATATGTGTCACCACATACAACCCTGAGATTCATTTTCTTGTGGGCATACTCAGCAATCTATAGAATAGTAACTGTAACAGGATCAATGAAAGATCAACCAGAGTGCAGACTGTGAAAATGCAAATATAAATAAATAGCAATAAATAATGAGAATATGAGTAAGTGAGATCATCCGTTGTGGGAGCATTTCAATGATGGGGCAAGTGAGTGTAGTTATCCCCTTTGGTTCAAGAGCCTGATGGTTGAGGGGTAATAACTGTTCTTGAACCTGGTAGTGCAAGTCCAGAGGCTGTTGTGCCTTCTACCCGTTGGCAGCAGCAAGAAAAGAACATGGCCTGGGTGGTGGTAATCTCTGATGATGGATGCTGCTTTCCTATGACAGCATTTCATGTGCTCAGCAGTTGGGAGGGCTTTGTACGTGATGTACTGGGCCAAATCCATTACCTTTAAAGGATTTATAGTTCAAAGGCATTAGTGTTCCCATAATAGGCAGTAATGCATTCAGTCAATTTTCTCTTCACTACACATCTATAGAAGTTTGTCAAAGTTTTAGTTGTCATGCCAAATCTCCACAGACTCCTAAGGAAGTAGGGGAGCTACCGTGCTTTCTTTGCAGTTGCACGCGTGCTGAAGTGGAAGGCTATGCAGGAGGGAAGGGTGAGATTGATCTTAGACTAGTTTAAAAGGATGGCACAATATTATGGGCTGAAGGGCCTGTATCATGCTGTTCCATTACTGCCATTGTGGGGGGGGGGGGGGTGCAGGAGCCAGAAGACACACTCTCAACGATTCAGGAACAGCTTCTTCCCATCTGTCGTCAGATTTCTAAACAGACCGTGAACCCATGAGCACTACCTCACTGTTCCTCTTTTAGACGATTTGTTTATTTTGTAATTTATTGTGATTTTATGTCTTTGCACACTACTGCTGTTGCAAAACACAGCTCACGTCATATAAGCTGTGGGCCTATACTGACTGGAATTCTGAAGAATGAGGGGAGACCTCATTGAAACCTATCGAATGGGGAAAGGCCTCGATAGAGTGGATGTGGAGAGGATGTTTCCTGTGGTGGGAGAGTCTTAAGACCAGAGGACACAGCCTCAGAATAGAGGGACTTCCATCTAGAATGGAGATGAGGAATTTCTTTAGCCAGAAAGTGGTGAAACTGTGGAATGCATTGCCACAGGCTGCTTTGGAGGCCAAGTCATAGGAGATATTTAAGGTGGAGGTTGATAGGTTTAGATTTAGATTATTTAGATTTAGGTTCTTGATTAGTTAGGGCATGAAGGGATATGGGAAGAAGGCAGGAGATTGGGGTTGAGAGGGAAAATCAGGACTTCGTGAAGAAATGGTGGAGCAGATTCGATGAGCCAAATGGCCTAATTCTCCTATATCTTATGGTTTTATGGTCTTAAGACAATGATAATAAAGCTGAGGCCAATTCTGACCTATTGGTAACTATTTATATTGTCAGGTGTCCCGATATACAGTGAAAAGGTTTTAGTTTGCATGCCATCCAGACAGATCATTCCGTACTTCTGGGGCGTCACGGTAGCATAGCAGTTAGCCTGACATTGTTAATATCGTCAGGTCTAATACCGCCACTGTCTGTAAGTTCTCCCCATGGTTTCCTCCCAGTGCTCTGGTTTCCTCCCAAATACCTGTGGGTTAATTGGTCACATGGGTGTCAGTGGGCAGTACGAGCCCGTTGGGCTGGATGGGCCTGCTACTGTGCTGTATCTCTAAATAAACAGAAGTGTGGGACTGACCAAAAGTCTTAGGCACATACTCTATATATAACTAGGCTGCCCTAAGACATTTGCACAATACTGTGTTTGTCAACACAGAGCGAGTTTGTAAATCTGGCGGGAGCAAAGGATGTTGGGAATGGTGATGGTGGAGAGCCACGTTAGGGGTGTGGGTCAGGTGGCAGAGGTGTGCAGGGATGGGGGGGTGCGGGTGCAGACACACCCACCCCCGAGACACCAGGCAAGATCCAAACAATTGATCTATTGATCATTACAGAATGTCTCTCTGGCGCTCCCTCCTCTCCCCTCTCGCTTCCCATTTTCCCAACCATGGTTCCCCTCTCCCTGCTCCCTTCTCACTCTCAGTGCACAACAGAGAACCAGATCAGAATCAGGTTTATCATCATTCACATATGTCTCGAAACCTGTGCCAAAGTCTTGAGCACCCCAGCTGTAAATATGTGCCTAAGACTTTTGCATGGTACTGTACATCAAGGTGGTAAAAAGGAAAACAGGAATTCAGAATTAATTGTTACAGTTACTGAGAAAGTGCAGCGCAGGCTGACACATAAAGTGTCTCGATATATAGATTGGGAGTTCAAGTCCTGAAGAAGGGTCTCGGCCCAAAATGTCAACTGTTTATTCAGTTCCATAGATGCTGCCTGACCTGCTGAGTTCCTCCTGCATTTTGTGTGTGTTACCTTGGGAGATTAAGAGTTCATCGTATGCTAGGTCCATCTTGGAGTGTGATAATGGTGGGATAAGGCAGCACAGTCGCATATCGATCGCTTTACAGAACCAATGATCACTGATCAGGGTTTAATTCTCGTGGCTGTCTGTAAGGAGTTTGTACGTCCTCCCCATGACCACGTGGGTTTCCTCCGGATTTGAATTTGACTGCTTGCATCCACCCAGCCAACTATTTTGGTTTCTTCTCTCCTCAGGGTTTCCGATACTTCCAGACCTGGCTACGTGGCCGCGAGGAACTGCTGCTGTCTGTGGTAAACAAGGATCTCGTAAGTATTCCAATGGGAGTTGCCTACTCCTCCCATCCTCCTCGCCACTGAAGTCCAGCCGGTTTCTGTAGCACCTTTTCACCACCTCAGGACAGCCCAAGGGTCCACCTGACTGCGTCCTTAAATTGCCCATCCTGTCCTTCATCCTCCTCTTGTGAAGGAGAACCTTCGGCCCATCAAGACTAGACTGAGGCAGCAGGAAGTATCGATGGAGTCCATGGAGGGGAGGATTATTTCTGTGACGTGCTGAGCTCTGCTCTCAATTCTCGGCAGTTTTTATGGTCACATGCAGAGCTATTCCTCCAAGAGGACCACAACCTTGTCGTAGGGTTTGGAGGCTTGTGCGCCTCATTGACCCGGAGCTATGTTGGCTGGGGTCAGCGCTTTATGTTTTGGCTCTTGGTAGGGTCACCCAAGCCAAACAGGTCAAAGGCTAGAGGCCAGACTAAGAGTGGTCCACCAGTCCTTCAGGTTTGGGGGTTCAGCTCAGGGCTAACAACTCTGACTGATCAAACAAAACTGTTACAGAAACAGCAATGAAGAACCCTTGTACATCTGAGTGTGAGTCTCCACCTGGGACTTGCATGACCGAGAGGAAGCTACAGTCACCATGAACACCACCAGAGATGGAGGACCTTCACTGCTGCCCCCTCACCAGTGGTGTAATGGGCAGTAAGTAAGTGAGCAGAGCAATAGGCATCCCGAGCTGGGAGGCGTCAGATAGGATGCTTCCTATGGTGCATCGATAAAAATTGCTGAGGTTCCATGGGGACTTGCCAAATTTCTTTAGCCTCCGGAGGAAGTAGGGGAGCTGGTGAGCCATGGTGCCTATGTGATTGGACCAGGACATGCTGTTGGTGCTGTGATTTCTGTCTTACTGTGAATCATAGTAACTGTCCTCCCTGTCCGTGACAGAGCTGGAAAATAGTGCATGGTGCGAGGGTCCCCATCGCCTCTCCCACCGAGAGCCATGGATTCGGACAGACGCCGCCGGGCGACCTCTCTCCGCTGATGCCCCTGCGATTGCAGAAGAGGTAACGTCAACTCCCCAGCTTCTCCCCCCCCCCCCCCACAACATTTATGCTGAGAATCTCATGAGCTGGAGGGGGGTGTGGGGGGCAAAAACAGCCCAAACCAGAAGGAGCAAACCACACCAGTGACCACCCCCCCCCCCCCCGCAATGGACTCTGGAGAACTGAGATTTTGAATGGGAGAGGTAAAGTTCAGCATCCAGAGAGAGAGAGAGTGGGAGAACAGGTTAGCAATGTATTGGGGTCTAAGAGACCATTTGGTCCCTCAAGCCTGTTCCACTGTTCTGAAAGATCTGATTGTAATTCCAACAATGAACAGGCCCTTCAGCCCACCATATCTTTGCCAGTCATGACACCAATCCAAAGTAATCCCATCAGTCTGCGTACAGTCCACATCCCTCCATTTTGTTTGTGTACCTGTCTAAGCACCTCCTACATATTGTATCTGTTGCCACAACCTCTTCCCGTTGCCTCATCTGGGCACCCAACTCTCTTTAAAAAAAAATACTCACTCCACACATCCCCTTTAAAGTTTCCCCACTTACCTTAAAGCTGTGCCCTGTGGTAATTGGTATTTCTACTCTGAGAACAAGAATCTGACTGTCAGCCCCTATCAATGCCTCTCATAGTTTTATTAAACTCCTGTCAGGCCTCTGCCGCTCCATAGAAAACAACCAAGTTGGTGCAGTCTCTCCTTTTAGCTGTTGCTCTCTAATCCAGGCAGCATCCTGGTGAGCCTCTTCTGCGTCCTCTCCAGAGCCTCCACGTCCTTCCTGTAATGGGGTGACCAGAACTGCACACAATGCACCAAGTGTGGTCTGCCTCTCGGTTTTACACTGCTACAGGATGATCTGTTTATTTTATTCTGCGATACAGCGCAGCGTTGGCCCTTCCAGGCTTCAAGCCAAGCTGCCCCAGTAATCCCGGATTAACTAGTCTCGGGACAATTTATAATGACCAATTGCCCAGTGCATCTTTGGAGTTGGGAGGAAACTGGAGCACCCAGAGGAAAATCCACGCGCTCCATGGGAGGACGTACTGACCGCGCTGCAATTGAACTCTGACCTGCGGAACCCCGCAAGTTGTAATAGCTTTGTGCTAACCGCTACGCTCCTGTGCTGCCCAGTCTGGTGCTCTGTGCCTGGAGCTGTGAAGGCACACCAGCCTTTCCATTAAACCCAGAAGACAGAGTCTGCACCACCATTTGATCAAGAGTACGCCTTGATAGTGGCCACACACATCACCGGGGTGGGAAAGGTAGAGAGGACATGACAAAGATGTTTCCAACAGTGGGAGAGTCTAAAATCAGAAGGCACAGCCCTCTAGAACAGAGGTGAGAAGGAATTTCTCAACCCCAACCTTTGATACCCTTTCCAATCAAGAACCTATCAACTTCTGTTTTAAATATAATGATTTGGCCTCCACGACTGTCTGTATCTACAAATTCCGCAGATCCACCACCCTCTGGTGAAAGGAATTCCTCCTCATCTCTAGAGGGCTGTGCCCTCAGGTCTTAAACTCTTCCACTCTTGAAAGCACCCTGTCTATGTCCCCTCTACTTTTCCCACCCAGGGGACATGTGTGGCCACTGTCAAGGCGTACTGATCCACAGCCCCCACCCCCCAGTTTGTGAAGGTCACATTTCTGCAGCCAGCTTCTCCTATGAGCATCACAGACCCCTCACCCCCACCCCCATCACGGATCCATGACTGCCTGCTCCCAAGCTCTGGTGACACAGGCCACCATGTCCTTCCTTTGACCCCCGCTTTCTCTTCCGCTGCTAAGCCATTGATTGTCCTGTCTGTGTTGAGCTAGGCAGGACGGAGGGGCACCATGAGGAGGGCACTGTGAACAGAGCGACACCATGGGCAGAGGGTACAGTGGGCAGAGACAACATGGGCAGAGGGTACTGTGGGCAGAGACGCACCATGAGAAGAATCACTCTGGGCAGAGGGGTACCATGGGAAGAAGGGCACTGCAGACAAAGGGGCATTGTGGGCAGAGAGGCACCATGAGAAGAAGCACTCTGGGCAGAGAGACAGTAGCCCTTTGCTGGCATCATTGACTCAACTGGCCACACATTCTGGTTTCAGGTCTCACGATGGTGATGGTTTAACATAATGATGGCAACCTTCCAACCCTGAGCCTTCCTGCCTCCCTCTTTTCTCCTGCTCTCCACTCTTCCTCCCCGTTCCTTCTCTCTTTCCACTGCATTAACGGTCTGTTCTCTGCTCTCAGGACCTCTGGAAATGGACAGGGGGATGTGGGTCTCCCCCCAGCCTCACCCTGTGATCATGAGGTAGTCGTCCCCGTGAGTAACTCTGTGATCCACCCACCGTATTCCAGTGTGTTTACCCATGTCCCAGTATGTTTAAAACCTCTATCCCAGTTTAACCTCAGTGTTTGCATCCTCTGTCCCAGTGCATTCACCCCGTCATGACAGTGTTTACCCCTATCACAGTGTTTACCCTGTCACCTCCCCCTGGGATGACCCATTCTCGGATCCATGGTCGGTGTCTGTGTGAAGCCCACCAGCTCCATGTTTGCCCCTGCAGGGCCCAGACTGCACCCTCTTCCTGCTGACCGGGTACACCAGATACCAGCAGCCGTTGGTCTGGCTCCGCTCTCACCACCCCCACCTGCTCAGGTCTGCAGCCGGCGATGGGGCTGACAACGACATCCCACTACGGCTGGAGTCCACTGCTGGCTGGCACCGAAATGGTAACTGCCCACTATATCTCACTCGCAGTGCCTCACGGCCATATCTCACCTCTCACCAGCCTGTCTCACACCATGTCTCTTCTGCCCCCCCATCTTGCCCCTTGCCTCTCACCTCCCGCCCCCCGTCTTGCCTTTGGCCTCTGGCCTCCCGCTCCCCCCGTCTTGCCTCCCGCCCCCCCCTTGCCTCTCACCTCCCGCCCCCCCGTCTTGCCTCCCACCCCCGGTCTTGCCTCCCGTCTTGCCTCCCACCCCCCGGTCTTGCCTCTCGCCTCCCGCCCCCCCGTCTTGCCTCCCACCCCCCGGTCTTGCCTCCCACCTCCTGCCCCCCCGTCTTGCCTCTCACCTCTCACCGCCCACCCCCCCTCGCCTCCCCCCTCCCTCGTCTTGCCTCTTGCCTCTCGCCCTGCCATCCCCCTCTCTGTGGCTCCCCTCACTCTCTTCCTTTGCCTCAGCTGTGCAGGTCTGGGAGATTGTGTCCGAGCTGGTGTCTCTCTGCACATGGCCTCCTCCCTCTAATCCATTCACCCTGGACTTGCGCCACTTGGAGTCGCTTCCTCTGACTGAGAGGTTCCTCGCTACAGGTGCCCTGACCAGCTTTCTACAGAAACTCGTGATACATGGAGATTGGGAGCAGCCGTACCACAGCAAAGGTGGGTCTGGGGAAGTCCTTGGAAATCCCTGCTTGTCCCAGTGCATGTGGTGGTGGGTGCTGATAGTGCGACTGACATAGCCCCCCACCTCTGAGACACCCATGTTACTTCAATGAATCTGCTTGCCTTTGCTCTTTTGGTGACAGATATACCAGGTTTCTCCCTGGGATTGTAGAATTATTTGAACCACAATGGAGGCCCGTTGGCACAGATACAGCACAGAACCAGACCTTTGGCCCATCTCATCCATGCTGCCTACTTGAGCTCGTCAAATATCCCTCAAAACCTTTCCTATCCTGTTCCTGTCCGAACGTCTTTTAAGTCTCATAGCATCCGCCTCAACCACGACTTCTGATCACCCATTCCACACACCCACTACCGTCTGTGCCCGTCAGATCCCCTTTTCATCTCTCCCCTCTCCCTTCTCACCTGAAGCCTATGTCCTCCAGTTTTACACTCCCCTTCCCTGGGGAAAAGACACATTATCTACTCGCCTCGTAATTTTTATTGTTTATTTATTGAGATACAGCACTGATTCGGCCTGCCTGGCCCTTTGAGCCGTACCGCCCAACAAACCCCCCGATTTAACCCAAACTTACAATGACCAATTAACCTACCAACTGGTGCGCCTTTGCACTGGGGGAGGAAACCCACGCAGTCCCGAGGAGAACGTACAAACTGCTTACAGGCAGCGATGGGAATTGAACCTGGGTCACTGGTACTGTAAAGCATTGTGCTAACCACTACGCTACTGTGCCGCCCTAATTTATAAACTTCTATCAGGTCATCCCTCAGTGTCCTTCGCTCCAGGGAAAAGAAAACTCAGCTATCTCTTCCTGTCTCTCTTTATAACTCGAGGCCTCTAATCCCAGCACCATCATGAATCTTTTAGGCACCCTTTAGATGAATGGTGGTTGAAGAATTGGTGCAAGGGGAAGGGTTTCAAATCTGGGGATCATTGGGGAAGGTATGACCTGTGGCGAGGTGGAGATACGTCTCGATCAAATGGATGTAAAGCACTCCTTCCCTCCGCTAGCCTGCAGGCCACACTTGGGCAAGGCGTAGCACCTGCTTAACTTCCCCCCACCCCGATGAGGGTCATGTGAAGCCATGGGATCAGGTGATGGATGGTGGTATGAGCAGCCGATGCAGATCACAAGTCCTGGTTATGTGACCACTGACACCAGGCAGACAATCTCTGAAGAGTATTGGTAATGACTGGGGTCACCCGTCTTGTAACGACACTACCCAGAAGAAGGCAATGGCAAACCCCTTGGAGGGCTCTGGGCTGTGTAGGAAGGAAGACGTCAGGGGTTCCTTACCCCTTGCTTAATGTGACTGGTCCATGGCATAAAATAGGCTGGGAACTCCTGAGTTAGTTGTCTTGCTGGAGGTGTATAAGATGATAAGAGGCAAACTGGGGTTCAGGTTTATGTACCACATGGACATCAGATATACAGTGAAAGGTGTAATTTGTATTAACAATCAACACACATAGTTCGAGTGGACAGCCAGATATATTTTCCCAGAGCGGAAATGGTTAATACGAGAGGGCATCATTTCAAGGTGAGTAGAAGAAAGTACAGTGGGGGGGGGGGGGGGGATGTTAGAGGTAGGTTCTTACACGTGGAATGGTGAGGAAGTGGAACTCACTGCCAGGGGTGATGGTAGGGATATTTAATGAACTCATAGATGGGATGGAGGGCTGTGCGGGAGGGAAGGGGTAGATTGGGATTAGAGTAGATGAAAAGGTTGGCACAGCACTGAGGGCCGAAAGGCCAGCACTATAAGTTCTAAAAGTATCCCTCCCAACCATTGAGCACATCTGCAGTCAGCACTGTTGTGGAAAAGCAGCATCCATCATCAAAGATCCTCACCACCCAGACCATGCTCTCTTCTCACTTCTGCCATCGGGTAGAAGGTACAAGAGCCTCAGGACTGACACCACCAGGTTCGAGAACAGTTACTACCTCCCAACCTTCAGGCTCTTGAACAAAACGGGATAATGACACTCACTTGCCCATCCATTGAGATGTTCCCACAATCAATGATCTCACTTTAACGACTCTTTATCTTGTTATCTCATGTTCTTGCTATTGCTATTATATTTGCATTTGCAGTTTTTGTTTTGTATCCACTACTTGATCTTTCATTGATCCTGTTATAGTTACTATTCTATAAATTTGCTCTGCCCACAGGGAAAAAAAATCTCAGGGTTGTATATGGTGACATATGTACTTTGATAATAAATTTACTCTGAACTTTGAAGTTTCCTGTCACAGGTGCTCGTACCAGTAGTTGACAACGCACGGCAGGTTTCTGACACTCCCCCCCTTCCATTGCTGAGGTGGGGGTGGGTGGATTCTTCTCCTGGGATTGGATGCTCCCCTGGCCACTTTGCAGCTAACTGGAGGGTGTTTGCTGCCTTTCAGTGCTGGAGGACCTGGAGACTGTAAACAGGCTTCACGTCAAGGCCCTGCTCAAGATGCAGAGGCTGAGGGAGGGAGAAGAGGAGGCAGAAGGCGAGCAGGAGAAAGACAGCATTTTACCCTGCAGCGAGTGAGCGGACAACGGCCCTCTGGCAGAAGCGTAACAGGCAGGAGTCGAAGGAGGAGGCGATAAGAACATAAGGAATGAAGATTTGCTTTATTTGTCACATGTATATTGAAACATACGGTGAAATGAGTTATTGGCATCAACAACCAACACAGTCTGATGATGTCCCTGGGGGCAGCCAATAAGTGTCGCCATGTTTCCAGCCAACTTACTAACCCTACCTGTATGTCTTCAGAGTGTGGGAGGAAACTGGGGATCCCAGGGGAAACCCACGCAGTTACAGGGAGAACATACAGACTCCTTTCCAATAGCAGCAGGAATTAAACCCCAACTGGTCGCACTACAAAGCATTATGTAAACGCTACACGACCGTTCCATGTGGTCAGCCATCCAATAAGATCGTGGCTGATCTGTCCGTGGACTCAGCTCCACCCACCTACCTGTTCCCCAGAACCCTGAATTACCCTGCTTTGTAAAAATGTATCTCACTTTGTCTTAAAATATTTGATCCATTTGCCTCTACTGCTATTCCGGGCAAAGAATTCCACAGGTACATTTCTTTCTAGGAAAAGCAGTTTCTCCTCATCTCTATTCCCCCAAATCTTGAGGCTTTGTCCCCTGGTTCTAGTCTCACCAGTTGAAATGGCTTTCCCTCCTCTCTCTTATCTAAACGTTTCATAAGTTAATGTTTCTATGAGATCCCCTCTCAATTGTCGATGATAGTGTCAGGTGACTCGATATCTCCTCACAGGCAAACCCCATGTGTGGGAGGGTACCCAGGGACCAGAGACACAATGGAAACCTGGACACTGATGAAGTCTGGAGGGAAAAGCTGAACGTTGAAGTCCAAAGCTCGGAGAGTCTGAAGATAAAGGGGCCCAAACTTTGAGTCTGCGAGTTCGGGCCAGGGACTGTAGGTTAGAGGCCCGATGTCTGAGGGTTTAAAAAGGCAAGGAATCTTCAACAGTTTTTGACTCGGAGCAAGAAGGCTGCGAGTGAACGGCTGGTTTTCGGAGCCAAGGCAGTTTTTGCCACTCGGGGTAAAAGAGAAGCAAGACTGCGCAGGCGCGTGACGTCAGCCAGTAGAGTGCGAAAGGTCTTAAAAGAAGACCGCCATATCCAGCAGGCAGTGTTCGGAGTGGGCAGAAGAATGATAGGGCTTAGGTGGTAACGGGGTGAGGCGAGGTAAGTTTGCGGAAAGGAGTAAGTATGTGTGTGAGGCCGGTTTCCTGTGCTCGGTGTCAGATGTGGGAGGTCCTGGAGTCTTCCAGCCTCCTGGACGGCCATATCTGCACCCGGTGTGTCGAGCTGCAGCTCCTGAAAGACGGAGTTAGGGAACTGGAGATGCAGCTCGATGACCTTTGCCTGGTCAGGGAGAGCGAGGAGGTGATAGAGAGGGGTTATAGGCAGGTAGTCACACCGGGGCTACGGGAGACAGACAAGTGGGTCACAGTCAGGAGGGGGAAGGGGAAGAGTCAGGTACTAGAGAGTACCCCTGTGGCTGTACCCCTTGACAACAAGTACTCCTGTTTGAGTACTGTTGGGGGAGGGGGACAGCCTACCTGGGGGAAGCGACAGTGGCCGTGCCTCTGGCACAGAGTCTGGCCCTGTGGCTCAGAAGGGTAGGGAAGGGAAGAGGAAGGCAGTAGTGAGAGGGGACGCTATAGTGAGGGGGTCAGATAGGCGATTCTGTGGATGCAGGAAAGAAACTTGGATGGTAGCTTGCCTCCCAGGTGCCAGGATCCGGGATGTTTCTGATCACATCCAAAATATCCTGCAGTGGGAGGGAGTTTAGCCAGAGGTCGTGGTACATATTGGTACTGTCATGTGTGACGCCAAGCAGAGCTACCAGACGGATGATGCTAATGAGAGAGATAACGGAAAACAATGGTGAAACATTCAAAATGCTAATAAGAGAGAAGACAGAGATTAATGAGAAAGAAACACAATTCAGATATTGACAGACCGTTTGCTTTGAACCTGAACTGTTTGAAGTTTGATGGACAGGTGATACCCCAGCAGGGGGATAAAAAGAGCAAGTTTGCTAAGGCACGGTACTCCACAAGACGCTGGAAAGAGCAGTGTGCCCCCACAAGTTGGTGGAAGTTTGAAGGACCGGTTCACGGGAATTGGTCAGAGGCTCACAGGGTGTAAAGGTACAATTGGTGAGAACCTGGGGTGTGTGTCCGCCCTTGCCTGGGTGCCGGGTTCACCACGGAGGAACGATTGTATCCGGAACGGAGGGGTCACAGTCGGTGACCACAGCGGGATCAGAAGACATCAAGAGGTCTGCCTGAAACCAACTGCATATCTCTATCTATCTATCTATCTATCTATCTATCTCTCTCTCTTTCTCTCTCTCCTACCACCCCCTCTCCCTCCCCTCCCTCCCCCAACAGTACAACAACAGCGACTACTTTGAACTGCACTAAACTGAACTGAACTCTGCTTTACTTAAGACTGATTATTTTATCCCTAGACTGCGATAGAGCTTGGTTGATTCCTATTATCCTAGTTCTGTGTATATGTGTGTATTATCATTGCTAACCTGTTACATTTATATCCTTATGATTAGTGTACTGTATTACTTATTTCTTTAATAAAACTTTATTAGTTCCTAGTGATCACAGACTCCAACGAGCATTCCATTTCTGCTGGTTTGGCAACCCAGTTACTGGGTACGTAACAGTACCAATGACATAGGTAGGAAAAGGGAGGAGGTCCTGAAAACAGACTGCAGGGAGTTAGGAAGGAAGTTGAGAAGAAGGACTGCAAAGGTAGTAATCTCGGGATTACTGCCCATGCCATGTGACAGTGAGAATAGGAATAGAATGAGGTGGAGGATAAATGCGTGGCTGAAGGATTGGAGCAGGGGGCAGAGATTCAGATTTCTGGATCACTGGGACCTCTTTTGGGGCAGGTGTGACCTGTACAAAAAGGATGGTTTGCACTTGAATCCCAGGGGGACCAATATCCTGGCGGGGAGGTTTGCTAAGGCTACTGGGGAGAGTTAAAAGTAGAATTGTTGGGGAGTGGGAACCGAACTGAAGAAACTGGGGAAGAGGAGGTTGGCTCACAAATAGAGAAAGCTTGTAGACAGTGCAAGAGGGAGGATAGGCAGGTGATAGAGAAGGGACGCGCTCAGACCGAAGGTTTGAGATGTGTCTATTTTAATGCAAGGAGTATTATGAACAAAGCCGATGAGCTTAGAGTGTGGATCAGTACTTGGAGATATGATGTGGTGGCCATGACAGAGACTTGGATGGCTCAGGGACAGGAATGGTTACTTCAAGTGCCGGGTTTTAGATGTTTCAGAAAAGTCAAGGAGGGAAGCAAAAGAGGTGGGGGCGTAGAACTGTTGATCAGAGATAGTGTCACGGCTGCTGAAAAGGTGGACATCATGGAGGGACTGTCTATGGAGTCTCTGTGGGTGGAGATTAGGAACAGGAAGTCAGTAACTTTACTGGGTGTTTTTTATAGGCTGCCCAATAGTAACAGTGATATCGAAGAACAGATAGGGAAACAGATCCTGGAAAGGTGTAGTAATAATAACTGAGTTGTCATGATGGGAGATTTTAATTTCCCAAATATCAATTGGCATCTCCCTAGAGCAAGGGGTTTAGGTGGGGTGGAGTTTATGTGTGTTCAGGAAGGTTTCTTGACACAATATGTAGATAAGTCTCCAAGAGGAGAGGCTGTACTTGATTTAGTATTGGGAAATGAACCTGGTCAGGTGTCAGATCTCTCAGTGGGTAGCATTTTGGAGACAGTGATCATAATTCTATCTCCTTTACAATATCATTGAAGAGAGATAGAAACAGACAAGTTAGAAAAGCGTTTAATTGGAATAAGGGGAATTATGAGGCTATTAGGCAGGAAATTGGAAGCTTAAATTGGAAACAGAGGTTCTCAGGGAAAAGTACGGAAGAAATGTGGCAAACGTTCAGGTGATATTTGTGTGGATTCTGCATAGGTACGTTCCAATGAGACAGGGAAGTTATGGTAGGGTACTGGAACCGTGGTGTACAAAGGCTAATAAATCTAGTCAAGAAGAAAGAAAAGCTTACAAAAGTTCAGAGAGCTAGGTAGTGTTAGAGATCTAGAAGATTATAAGGCTAATAGAAGAAAATTAGGAGAGCCAGAAGGGGCCATGAGAAGACCCTGGCGGGCAGGATTAAGGAAAACCCCAAGGCATCTACAAGTACGTGAAGAGCAAGAGGATAAAATGTGAAAGAATAGGACCTATCAAGTGTGACAGTGGGAAAGTGTGTTTGGAATCGGAGGAAATAGCAGAGTTACTTAATGAATACTGTACTGTGGAAAAGGATCTTGGTGATTGTAGTGATGACTTACAGTGGACTGAAAAGCTTGAGCATGTAGATATTAAGAAAGAGGTTGTGCTGGAGCTTT
Source organism: Mobula birostris (assembly GCF_030028105.1). NCBI lineage: Eukaryota > Metazoa > Chordata > Chondrichthyes > Myliobatiformes > Myliobatidae > Mobula > Mobula birostris. The sequence goes on from NC_092374.1 coordinate 92,298,014, forward strand.
TGGAAAGCATCAAGTTGGATAAGTTGCTGGGACCGGATGAGATGTACCCCAGGCTACTGTGGGAGGCAAGGGAGGAGATTGCTGAGCCTCTGGTAATGATCTTTGCATCATCAATGGGGACGGGAGAGGTTCTGGAGGATTGGAGGGTTGCAGATGTTGTTCTGTTATTCAAGAAAGGGAGTAGAGATAGCCCTGGAAATTATAGACCAGTGAGTCCTACCTCAGTGGTTGATAAGTTGATGGAGAAGATCCTGAGAGGCAGGATTTATGAACATTTGGAGAGGGATATGATTAGGAATAATTAGCATGGCTTTGTCAAGGGCAGGTCGTGCCTTACGAGCCTGGTTGAATTTTTTGAGGATCTGACTAAACACATTGATGAAGGAAGAGCAGTAGATGTAGTGTATATGGATTTCAGCAAGGCATTTGATAAGGTACCCCACAAGGCTTATTGAGAAAGTAAGGAGGCATGGAATCCAAGGAGACATTGCTTTGTGGATCCAGAACTGGCTTGCCCACAGAAGGCAAAGAGTGGTTGTAGATGGGTCATATTCTGCATGGAGGTCGGTCACCAGTGGAGTGCCTCAGGGATCTGTTCTGGGACCCCTACTCTTAGTGATTTTTATAAATGAATCTGGATGAGGAAGTGGAGGGATAGGTTAGTAAGTTTGCTGATGACACAAAGGTTGGAGGTGTTGTGGATAGTGTGGAGGGCTGTTAAGAGGTTACATTGGGACATTGATAGGATGCTAAACTGGGCTGAGAAGTGGCAGATGGAGTTCAACCCAGATAACTGTGAAGTGGTTCATTTTGGTAGGTCAAATATGATGGCAGAATATTGTATTAATGGTAACACTCTTGGCAGTGTGGAGGATCAGAGGGATCTTGGGGTCCAAGTCCATAGGATGCTCAAAGCAGCTGCGCAGGTTGACTCTGTGGTTAAGAAGGCGTACAGTGTAATGGGCTTCATCAATCGTGGAATTGAATTTAGGAGCCGAGAGGTAATGTTGCAGCTGTATAGGACCCTGGTCAGATCCCACTTGGAGTACTGTGCTCAGTTCTGGTCGCCTCACCACAGGAAGGGTGTGGAAGCCATAGAAAGGGTGCAGAGGAGATTTACAAGGATGTTGCCTGGATTGGGGAGCATACCTTATAGGTTGAGTGAACTTGGCCTTTTCTCCTTGGAGTGACGGAGGATGAGAGGTGACCTGGTAGAGGTGTATAAGATGATGAGAGGCATTGATCATGTGGATAGTCGGAGGCTTTTTCCCAGGGCTTAAATGGTTGCCACAAGAGGGCACAGGTTTAAGGTGCTGGGGAGTAGGTACAGAGGAGACGTCAGGGGTAAACTTTTTACTCATAGAGTGGTGAGTGCATGGAATGGGTGCCGGTAACGGTGGTGGAGGCGGATACGATAGGGTCTTTAAAGAGACTTTTGGATAGGTACATGAAGCTTAGGAAAATAGAGGGCTATAGGTAAGCCTAGTAATTTCTAAGGTAGGGACGTGTTGGGCACAACTTTGGGTTGTGCTGTAGGTTTTCTATGTTTCTATGAGTCTGGGACCGAGGCCTGGAGGTGGCCTGGTCTAGGGTTAGACCGCAAGACATAGAAGCAGAATTAGGCCATTCAGCCCATCGAGTCCGCTCCATCATTCCATCATGGCTGACTTATTATCCCTCTCAGCCCCATTCTCCTGCCTTCTCCCCATAACCTTTGATGCCCTGACTAATCAAGAACCTATCAACCACCGCTTTAAATATACGCAATGACTTGGCCTCCACAATCAGCCGTGGCAATGAATTCCACAGATTCACCACACTCTGGCTAAAGAAATTCCTCCTCATCTCTGTTGTAAATGGATGTTCCTCTAGGAGGCTGTGTCCTAGGCTTCCCCACTATTGGAAATTTTGATATTTGATAGGTTTCAATGAGATGCTGCCTTTCTTTGGACTGTGTGTATAGGGTGGGTGGGAAGGTGGTTTGTTCGTTGCTGTTGATGCTGCTTCTCCTGTTGTGCTGAACACTGTGAGCCAGCAATGTTGGCTCCACAATGTGTGGTGACACTTGAGAACTGCCCCCAGCGCACCCTTCGGTCGTGTTGGTCATTAACGCAAACCATGCTTTTCACCGTATGTGACGAATAAATTTAAATCCGAGTCTGAAATCTGAATGTAAGTATGGTCAAAGGGTGAGAGCAGCGGTGGGCCGTGGAGGGTTCTCCCCATGCCAGTGGCCTGCCTGTCTTCCAGGCTCGCGGCCATGCCTGCGGGTGGTCCCTGGAGAAGGACCACATGGCACGATGGGAGATTTTCAGAGGCTTGAGCGCATTCTGTATGGCGGTGAGCCTGTGAGATTTTCAGAATGTAAGTACAATGCATCATGAAGTACTGCACCGTTGTGTTCCTGTGCTACAGTAGACACTGAATAAACAGTCTTTTCAGAGGTACAGATATAAGGGATCTGTGCACTCGCTAACCTTCAGAACTGTCAATGTATTGGATGAGTTACTCTTCGAGGCTTGTCCTGGGAGCACGTTACAGAGGGGCTGGAGGGAGCTGCAAACTGTAAAGAGATAGGGAAACATAGAAACATAGAAAATAGGTGCAGGAGTAGGCCATTCGGCCCTTCGAGCCTGCACCGCCATTTATTATGATCATGGCTGATCATCCAACTCAGAACCCCGCCCCAGCCTTCCCTCCATACCTCCTGACCCCCATAGCCACAAGGGCCATATCTAACTCCCTCTTAAATATAGCCAATGAACTGGCCTCAACTGCTTCGTGTGGCAGAGAATTCCACAGATTCACCACTCTCTGTGTGAAGAAGTTTTTCCTAATCTCGGTCCTAAAAGGCTTCCCCTCTATCCTCAAACTGTGGCCCCTCGTTCTGGACTTCCCCAACATCGGGAACAATCTTCCTGCATCTAGCCTGTCCAATCCCTTTAGGATCATATACGTTTCGATCAGATCCCCCCTCAATCTTCTAAATTCCAACGAGTACAAGCCCAGTTCATCCAGTCTTTCTTCATATGAAAGTCCTGCCATCCCAGGAATCAATCTGGTGAACCTTCTTTGTACTCCCTCTATGGCAAGGATGTCTTTCCTCAGATTAGGGGACCAAAACTGCACACAGTACTCCAGGAGTGGTCTCACCAAGGCCTTGTACAACTGCAGTAGTACCTCCCTGCTCCTGTACTCGAATCCTCTCGCTATAAATGCCAGCATACCATTCGCCTTTTTCACCGCCTGCTGTACCTGCATGCCCACTTTCAATGACTGGTGTACAATGACACCCAGGTCTCGTTGCACCTCCCCTTTTCCTAATCGGCCACCATTCAGATAATAATCTGTTTTCCTATTTTTGCCACCAAAGTGGATTACTTCACATTTATCCACATTAAGTTGCATCTGCCATGAATTTGCCCACTCACCCAACCTATCCAAGTCACCCTGCATCCTCTTAGCATCCTCCTCACAGCTAACACTGCCACCCAGCTTCGTGTCATCCGCAAACTTGGAGATGCTGCATTTAATTCCCTCATCCAAGTCATTAATATATATTGTAAACAACTGGGGTCCCAGCACTGAGCCTTGCGGTACCCCACTAGTCACCGCCTGCCATTCTGAGAAGGTCCCTTTTATTCCCAATCTTTGCTTCCTGTCTGCTAACCAACTCTCCACCCACACCAATACCTTACCCCCAATACCGTGTGCTTTAAGTTTGCACACTAATCTCCTGTGTGGGACCTTGTCAAAAGCCTTCTGCAAATCCAAATATACCACATCCACAGGTTCTCCCCTATCCACTCTACTAGTTACATCCTCAAAAAATTCTGAGATTCGTCAGACATGATTTTCCTTTCACAAATCCATGCTGACTTTGTCCGATGATTTCACCGCTTTCCAAATGTGCTGTTATCACATCCTTGATAACTGACTCCAGCAGTTTCCCCACCACTGACGTTAGGCTAACCGGTCTATAATTCCCCGGTTTCTCTCTCCCTCCTTTTTTAAAAAGTGGAGTTACATTAGCCACCCTCCAATCCTCAGGAACTAGTCCAGAATCTAACGAGTTTTGAAAAATTATCACTAATGCATCCACTATTTCTTGGGCTACTTACTTAAGCACTCTGGGATGCAGACCATCTGGCCCTGGGGATTTATCTGCCTTTAATCCCTTCAATTTACCTAACACCACTTCCCTACTAACATGTATTTCGCTCAGTTCCTCCATCTCACTGGACCCTCCATCCCCTACTATTTCTGGAAGATTATTCATGTCCTCCTTAGTGAAGACAGAACCAAAGTAATTATTCAATTGGTCTGCCATGTCCTTGCTCCCCATAATCAATTCACCTGTTTCTGTCTGCAGGGGACCTACATTTGTCTTTACCAGTCTTCCTTTTTACATATCTATAAAAGCTTTTACAGTCCATTTTTATGTTCCCTGCCAGTTTTCTCTCATAATCTTTTTTCCCCTTCCTAATTCAGGCCTTTGTTCTCCTCTGCTGAACTCTGAATTTCTCCCAGTCCTCAGGTGAGCCACTTTCTCTGGCTAATTTGTATGCTTCTTCTTTGGAATTGATACTATCCCTAATTTCTCTTGTTAGCCACGGGTGCACTACCTTCCTTGATTTATTCTTTTGCCAAACTGGGATGAACAATTGTTGTAGTTCATCCATGCAATCCTTAAATGCTTGCCATTGCATATCCACCGTCAATCCTTTAAGTGTCATTTGCCAGTCTACCTTAGCTAATTCACGTCTCTACCTTCAAAGTTACCCCTCTTTAAGTTCAGAACCTTTGTTTCTGAATTAACTCTGTCACTCTCCATCTTAATGAAGAATTCCACCATAATATGGTCACTCTTACCCAAGGGGCCTCTCACGCCAAGATTGCTAATTAACCCTTCCTCATTGCACAAAACCCAGTCCAGAATAGCCTGCTCTCTAGTTGGTTCCTCGACATGTTGGTTCAAAAAACCATCCCGCATACATTCCAAGAAATCCTCTTCCTCAGCACCTTTACCAATTTGGTTCACTCAATCTACATGTAGATTGAAGTCACCCATTATAACTGCTGTTCCTTTATTGCACACATTTCTAATTTCCTGTTTAATACCATCTCCGACCTCACTACTACTGTTAGGTGGCCTGTACACAACTCCCACCAGCGTCTTCTAAGGAAGGAAGATATGTGCGTGATTTATGGAGAGGTATAGGAAGAAAAGGAAAATGAAAGGGTAGGGAGAGAGAGGAGAGGAACGAGGGATAGAGGAGGGGAAGGAGAGGAGGAGGTAAGAGTGAAAAAGGGAGGGGCATTGAGAAGGGAGAACTGCACTTTGTGTGGGCCGGCGAGGAGGGGGACTGTGCTGTGTATGGGCCAGCGAGGAGGGGGCACTGTGTGTGTGGGCCGGCGAGGGGGGGGGGGGGCCATTGTGTGTGTGTGTGGGCTGCGAGGAGGGGACACGTGTGTGTGGGCCGACGAGGAGGGGGCACTGTGCTGTGTGGGCGGGCTGGCAAGGTGGGGGCAGTGTGTGTGTGGACCAGCGGGGGGGTCACTGTGTGTGTGTGTGTGTGTGTGTGTGTGTGTGTCGGCGAGGGGGGGGCACTGTGCTGTGTGTGTGGGCCGGCGGGGGGGGGGAGGGGGCACTGTGTGTGTGTGTGTGTGTGTGTTGGTGAGGAGGGGGCACTGTGTGTGTGTGTTGGCGAGGGGGGGGCGCTGTGCTGTGTGTGTGGGCCAGCGGGGGGTGGGCACTGTGTGTGTGTGTGTGTGTGGGCCGGCGAGGAGGGGGCACTGTGTGTGTGTGTGTGTGTGTGTGTGTGTGTTGGCGAGGGGGGGGGCGCTGTGCTGTGTGTGTGGGCCGGCGGGGGGGGCACTGTGTGTGTGTGTGTGGGCCGGCGAGGAGGGGGCACTGTGCTGTGTGTGTTGGCGAGGAGGGGGCACTCTGTGTGTGTTGGCGAGGAGGGGGCACTGTGTGTGTGTGTGGGCCGGCGAGGAGGGGGCACTGTGTGTGTGTGAGTGGGCCGGCGAGGAGGGGGCACTGTGTGTGTGTGTGTGTTGGCGAGGAGGGGGCACTGTGTGTGTGTGTGTGTGTGTTGGCGAGGAGGGGGCACTGTGTGTGTGTGTGTGTTGGCGAGGAGGGGGCACTGTGTGTGTGTGTGTGTGTGGGCGAGGAGGGGGCACTGTGTGTGTGTGTTGGCGAGGGGGGGCGCTGTGCTGTGTGTGTGGGCCGGCGGGGGGGGGGGGCACTGTGTGTGTGTGGGCCGGCGAGGAGGGTGCACTGTGTGTGTGTGTGTGTGTGTGTGTGTGTGTGTGTGTTGGCGAGGAGGGGGCACTGTGTGTGTGTGTGTGTGTGTGTGTGTGTGTGTGTGTGTGTGTGTTGGCGAGGAGGGGGCACTGTGTGTGTGTGTGTGTGTTGGCAAGGGGGGGGGCGCTGTGCTGTGTGTGTGGGCCGGCGGGGGGGGCACTGTGTGTGTGTGTGTGTGTGGGCCGGCGAGGAGGGGGCACTGTGCTGTGTGTGTTGGCGAGGAGGGGGCACTCTGTGTGTGTGTGTGTGTGTGTGTTGGCGAGGAGGGGGCACTCTGTGTGTGTGTGTGTATGTGTTGGCGAGGAGGGGGCACTGTGTGTGTGTGGGCCGGTGAGGAGGG